>NC_071532.1:36263098-36578411 GCF_026979565.1 Vidua chalybeata
TTCCAGTCTGAAACTTTCTGCAGTTTTTTGTGCTGGTGGGTGCACATTACTATGATTTTGTACATTTGACATCATAAATTAACCTATAAATGAATTAACCATAATGGACTCTAGAGAAAATAATTCTGGAAAAATGACTTAAAATATGACTTGATACTTTTGGGAGTTTGCTGTAAAGGGCATTTTATGCTATGTCATCTTACTCTGCTGAATCTTCTGGTTTACTTCAGGGTACAATTTAAAATGCTCCTAAAACACTTATCAAGAATTATATAATCTTTCCATATGCTATTTTGGCAGCTTTATTTTTCTCTTTACCCTGTTTTTAAACATAATGGAGAGCAGGGTTGGTGAAAGGTTCATGTTTTTCTTCACTGGCCTGCAAAAACCAAGTTTTGCTCTTGTCCAGCAGACAGCAAACCCAGTGCTTTTTATATGTTTCCCTTGAAGTAATTGGATGAGAAGTTTTTACGATAATAATTTTAGCCTGACATTGAAAAATTGGATATTTTTTCCTACACTGCAGAGTTGAATAAACTATTAAAAACTTCATAAATCTATAAATCAGCATAATTTTTCAATATTTTCCATAGATATAATTTGTCTAACTGAAGATTGAAATTACTGGTTGAGTATGAGGCCTTCAGTGCGTTTTATTTTTGACCCCCCTAGTTTTGCATGTGCAAATAATTACAGTGTTCTGTGTGCAGTCTGAATTTTCTACTTGACTTTGCTGTTCCATGAAAATAGTATTAAATAGTAGATCAATGAATGGTGCCAGCTGTGGGCACAGAGAGGAAAGAAAATGTCTATCAGTGTTTATGAAAACATGATGAGTTTATAAAATCCTGCACTTTGATGTTGTAGGACAAGGAAAAATGCTGTTTGTTTTCCCTGGTTTTTAGTTGGATGAAGGGAATCCTGTAGTAGGAGAGGAATTTATTGAAATGTGTTCCTTCCCTGCATTTCAGCCCCGGTGGTTATGGAGATAACTCCCTTTGGACCATGGCACCACAGAAAGGCTTAAGAAATATATTAATTACAGTATGAATTAAATTAAAAAGCAATTGCATCTGCAGTACTTCAGTGCTGTTTTTAATTTCACTTTGCCATTAGCCAAAAGCAGTGTAAATATTGGCCCAACTGCCCTGTTGGCTTCTGGTATGGTCTTTTAAGAACCCATATGTGAAAAAAGGCTGCAATTAAAGTGTTGTTGCACTTTGAAATAGCCCAAGTTAACAAATAAAATGTGTTGTTGTTTGTGCACTTAGGGAATAATGTTCAATTCAGATGGTTCCTTCTGTTTGTTCACTAATGGTCTTTATATTTTGTGCAGGACCAGCAGTTCACAAACATCAGTACACCAGCAATGCAGTGACAGACATTAATTTGGATAATGTTTGTAAGAAAGGAAATACCCTGCTCTGGGATCTGGTCCAGGATGAAGATGCAGTGAGTCCAATACCAGAAAACATTAATGTAAAAAAGAAAATCAATACGAAATATTAATTGATCTTTCTTTCTACTTGCTGTAGATTCATCTCTCTGAAGGGTTAATAAACGAGGCAGAGAAGCTGCTCTGTTCTTTAGTCTGCTGGTTCACTGACAGACAGATTCGAATGAGATTTATTGAGGGCTGCTTAGAAAATTTAGCAAACAACAGGTAACTTCAATCATAAATTATCTGTTTTGTAAATATCTTATTTTTATTTTTGCAACATACCAGAAATCCGAGTTGGCTATAACGCTTATTTCATTTTACAGAAAGACTATTTAAACTCGGCAAAGGCAAAAGAATAAAAATAGTTTCCAAAGTGTTGTGGATGTTTCTGATGCTCCATTTCTTTTCATTTTGGTGTCCCGAATTTCTCATTTTGTTGCTTTTGTCTGTTCTCCCTTGTGCCAGAGGTTATTGCTTTCCCGCCTTCCGTAAAATCAGGTCAGCACCTCCGTGAGTTGAGGGCAAGGTCAGGTGCCTTGGCCTGAGCCTTTTATACTGAATATTCAGATTTTACACACAAGTGGCTGAGGAGCAGCCAAGTTCTTATCCACCAAGTCTATTAGTGGGTCTAGTTTCTGTGAGGAAAGAGCACCTTGACCTCAGATAACTTGTTTTAATACCAGCCAAAGCTGTGAGATTGTACTGGTGAAAGTGGAATTTGTTTTCATGGTACGGATGACTGCTAGACATCACCTGCTGTGTTATGGTGTTACCTTTTTGCTGAGAGCTGCTTTTGTGAGTTAGAAGCATGCTGAGAGATTAATCTCAGCTGTGTGTCCCAAGGAGTTGCATGTAAAGAAATTGAAATGTAGTTCAGGTTCAGAAAACTTCGTGGTTGACTTGATGGGAGATTTCACAAGCACAGAAAGGACATGAGCCTGTTGGAGCACCTCCAGAGAAGTTGATGAAAGGGTTGGAACCCCTCTCCTGTGAGGAAATGGTGAGAGAAT
Organism: Vidua chalybeata; assembly: GCF_026979565.1. Lineage (NCBI taxonomy): Eukaryota > Metazoa > Chordata > Aves > Passeriformes > Viduidae > Vidua > Vidua chalybeata. Next base: position 36,265,550 of record NC_071532.1, read on the forward strand.
TGGGATTGTTCATCCTGGAAAAGAGGAGGCTTCAGTGTCTAATTGTGGCCTTCAGCTCCTGAAGGGATCTGGGAGAGAGACTTTTTACGACAGCCTGTAGTGACAGGACAAGGGGCAATGGCTTCAAAATTAAAGAAAGTATGTTTAGATTAGATATGAGGGAAAAATTGTTGATTGTGAGGATGTTGAGGCCCTGGCAGAGGTTGCCCAGAGAAGCTGTGGCTGCTTCATCCCTGGAAGTGTTCAAGGCCAGTTTGGATGGGGCTTGGAGCAACCTGTGGATAGTGGAAGGTGTCCTTGCCTTGGCAGGGGGTGGAATGAGGTGACTTTTAAAGTCTCTTCCAACCCAGATCACTCTATGAGTTATGATTTACAGTACTTTCCTTTAGTTGGTTTGCTCACAGTGGAGTGGTGCTTCTCAAAGATTTTTTCAATCAATTATTTCAGTTTTGTAACAATCACGTGTTGTTTTCTCCCTTAGATCTGTAGTAGTTTCACTTCGTCTTCTTCCCAAGCTGTTTGGAACATTCCAGCAATTTGGGAGCAGCTACGATACACATTGGATAACAATGTAAGTAGGCCCCTGTCCCAAGAATTTAGGGGGCTCTTTGTTGTATAAAACCCTTTGAAAGGTGAAGATAATACAGAGTTCAGTTTAGCAGAACAAACCATGTAATTGCCTGGTGTAGCTGTAGAGAATGAACTGACAGAACTTCTGAAAAGGTGACAGTGATAATCAGCAATTTTTCTTGGCCTTTTTGATGTGACATTTAAACATATGCCCAGTTCTGAGTTAGACCTTTTCTGAATTAGGGCCTTTAGGAACAGTTTTCATGGGCTCTGTTAGTCCTATACCTGAAAATAACATTAGGAAACCTCAAGGACTGCAAGGAAGAAGAGAGTACAGTACTGGAAAATGCTTCTGAGATGGAAAATTGAATGTTTACTCTGGGGGATTACGTGTGTGCCATTTTCCTGTAATAGCTGTCTGCTTCTTGGGGCTTTTCTGATCTTTTCAAGCAAACCATAATACTTTCTGTCCTTTAAATTGCCACAGGTGGGCAGAAAAAGAACTAAATATGATGAAACTTTTCTTTGATAATTTGGTACACTACATCCAGGCAGTAAGGGAGGGACGACACAAACATGCACTGTAAGTACACAGCTGACTTGGAGCGTTTGATACTTTATGTTTTTAACCAGTGTTGCTGCTGATGTGTTCTTGTAAGTAAAGACTTTCTGTAGGGACATTTCCTGCTTAGAGAGACAAAAGTCTAAAAACATTTTAAATAGCTCCTTTTTCTTAAAAAATCCCAACTAGTGTCATTTTTTGTTAGCCGTCATGTTGAATATTTGTGTGCAAATAAAACATGAAGGTTTTGATGTTCAAGTTAATTTAAAGTGATTTTGTATACTAGAACTATTCAAATGTTTTAGTTTTAAAATTGGTCATTAGCCTTTGCATGATTTTTTTGTTTGAATACATCCATCTGCACTTTCTAATCTGTGTGATTAAAATCAGGTGTATATAAATAAGCAATGCAATTTCCAGCTCCCCAATCCCAGAGGAAGAGACTGTTCATGTTTTGACAGATGTCAAAGTCAATATGGGCACCCACATCTGAAAAATGTTGCTATTTATGGGTCAAGTTTAACTTCTTCAAATCTAACTTCACCCTTTATATTAGATGTTGCTTAAGTGAGGAATTACTTAGGAAGGTGGGATCCTTTAAATTCAGGTAAAATGATAAATTGTTCTGCTGCTTTTACCGCATAAATAGAAATAAAGTCAATATTTTTATGTAGGTTATGAAAATATTTTTATAAAGAAATCGTGTCATTTGGAATGGGAAATTTAGAATAGAAATATCAGCATTTTACAACTTAGGGGGAAAAAATAAGGTAGATCCTGAAAAGCGACAAAATGATACACTTGAATTGGACTGTAAGACCTAAAACCCACTCCTATCCCCCTTCTCAATTCCCAAGAAAAAAAGGACTTTATCTAGTGGCAACTATTGTGTCATTCTGCTGTTAGGGGTGGTTCTGCAACATCTTCAGCTGGGGTTTGGGCCATACACTGAACTAGAAATTCAGAAAGAAACTTGAAAGAAACAATTATTTATGCTTTTAAGAGGCATATGGATGAGTGGGATAGAAGTTATGGCAATAAACAATTAAACAAACTTCCATTTTTTGTCCAAATTTTCATTTAGATACAGCCACAGTGCAGAGGTTCAGGTTCGTCTTCAGTTCCTGACATGTGTGTTTTCAACTCTGGGATCCCCAGATCATTTCAGTGAGTATTTCAGGTTATCTTACCACAGAAGCACCCCAGAGTAAGGCAAAAATACCTCTTAGCAATCCATGTCAGCGTAATATGTTATTTTAAACATATAATTTAGAATAATCTCTGAGACAGTTTCAAAAGAAGGAAGATTTTCTGGCAAAGGCACAGAACCAGCATTGGAGTTCAAATTCTGTTGCAGTTCTGTGAGAAAAAAATTTCATGTTCTCTCTGCTGCAGTTTTTCTAAATAAGAGGATTCTCGTAATTTCTAAAGGAAGATAATACATTATGTACTTATGGTACATAATTGTTAGTGTCCATAATGAGATCTTCTACTGGAGCACTATATGCCAAAAAGAAATAATTCTTCATATTCCAATACTGTCAGAAATTAATTTTCCCTATGAAGAAAGAAATTGCACTTTTTGTAATTAATATTTGGGTCACTATAGATAATCAAATTGTCATACAATACATTTATATGCCGTGACCTGACAGAAATATTCTGATTTTTCCATGTGTTCTTGGTTTTTATGGAATATTTGGTGTTATAAAGGAGTAGTTAAAAATACTTCCCTGATTGTAGGGTTGAGTTTAGAACAAGTGGACATCCTGTGGCACTGCTTAGTAGAAGATTCTGAATGTTATGATGATGCACTACACTGGTTCTTGAATCAAGTACGGAGTAAAGACCAGCATGCCATGGGTATGGAGACTTACAAGCATCTTTTTTTGGAAAAGGTATGTGCAGAGTTAATTGCAACCTTAAGATTCCAATAATGAAGAGAATGTTTCATTTCATATCAACACTGTTTATTGCATTTAAAATTGTTTCTATGGAAATCATCTCTTCAGTAGTCCAGGGGGGACCTGCTTGTCATGCAAAGGTTTTTCTCTGCTTGGAGAGAGGAAGGAAATGGATTCGTGGGAATTCTTTTCACACTACAATTTACCTGAGTGCTTCTTTACAAATAGCCCATGTGTTTGTCTGCAGCTGTGTAGCATTTCATTTTAATTTGGAAAAAAAAAAAAACCTTCACAAAACTATAGTTTGCTTTTTGCTGTACAGCTCCAGCTGACTGAAAAATGGATTTTTCTTTTTCGGAGGAGCCTACAAATATCAGCAATACAGCCACTGAAAAGGCAAACATGCAAAGCTTTCTCCAAGGTGTTCTGTCTATTTTGACAGGTGACATTACAAAATGGATAGATTGTGCAATAATTAATGTAGTCTAGTTCTTTCCCAAGATTGCAGAGGTTTTTTGTCTAGTTTTGCACATGTATAGGTTTTTTAGGATGGATGTCACGTATGCTAACAAGTTCTCCTGCTGTTGATAAGTTAAGCAGCTGATGTTAAAATGAAATAACTTTTTTCCTCTCGGTATTGTTACAGTTCAAATCAGTGATGAACTGTTTAAGCCAATTATAGTTGATTTTTTTATTCTGCCTAAAACTCAGGGTATGATATTTTTCAAGAACAAATCTATTTGATGTACTACATTTGAGTGGGATTAACAATAGCAGTGATTAGTAGTAACAGTGTTAGTGAAATAAATACCCTGTAATTGCTCTCTGTTCCATCATTGGCATTTTTTTGCATTTGTTTAGATGCCACAGCTAAAACCTGAAACTATCAGTATGACTGGCCTAAACCTCTTCCAGCATTTGTGTAATTTGGCTCGACTGGCTACAAGTGCTTATGATGGTGGCTCCAACTCCGAGGTGAGCCTGGATTCTGTCTCTTGCTTTTCTTCTTTCTGGCACATGTGGATTTTGTCTCTCAAGGCAAAGATAGGAAACAATCAAAAAGTGATACCTGTTGCCTGCATCTCTTTGTGCAGTTTATCATATTTTATCATAACTGAGCTATATCCACTGTTGAGTTTAAAAAACAGGTTTGTAACATTTACTTGTCTAATGAAGAAGAGTCAAATGACATTGTTCGTCATACTTTACTCTGACTAGAAATGTGTTGTAAAATGTGTCTCAGTTTATGTGTTATGTGCTTTAGAAGTTTTTTATCCAGCGCAATTACCTCATAAATAAAATTATATTTCTAATGTATTCTCCGAATTGATTTGAAGCAGGTTTTTTTTCTTGCAGCAAATACTGATTGTAGTTTTGGTTTTATGGCTTCATTTGGAAGTAACTCCTGTTTGTCAAAAATGAAATTCCACTATTTTGAATTTCAGCCAGTTCTTCTCATGTTTGACTTTGAAAATGTTTCTGAGAAATTTAGAGTTTTGTAGTAATTGGTGTGTGCAGTGATGACATTGCAAGCAGTGGAGAGAATGAGATGTTGTTAGTGATTGAGTCAAGAGGTAAAAAGAATGTCTCAGATCAAAAAAACCTCACTCCCAGTAGAATAATGAGGCAATATTTTGGTTTTGTGCTTGTTTTCCTTTTGTCCAACAGTTGTGTGGCATGGACCAGTTCTGGGGCATTGCTTTAAGGGCACAGTCTGGAGATGTCAGTCGAGCAGCCATCCAGTACATCAACTCCTACTACATCAACGGTATCCGCTTTCATTTTTAGCTTTTTTCTTTTGCTGTTTAAAGTGCTGTAAAGAATACCCAGCACTATCCTTTTATTATTAGTAGTATTAAAATGCATTGTTCCAAAGCTGTGCCAATAAATTGACTTGAACTGGTATTGCAGGTAAAACTGGTCTGGAGAAAGAACAGGAATTTATTAGCAAGTGTATGGAGAGTCTGATGATAGCTTCGAGTAACCTGGAGCAAGACTCTCATTCAAGTCTGACCATTATTGAAAGAGGGCTCTTAATGCTGAAAACACACCTGGAGGCTTTTAGGAGAAGGTAAAAAACCCTATCGATATATTTGGATGAAGAATATATTTCTATTCCTCTTATCATAATTATGAGTGTGTTAAGAGTGATTATTATTTTAAGGAGTGGTTTCTTTGTGTAAAGGAAAGACAGTAGGGAATAATTGTGAAAGATAATAAATAAAATTTTAACAGTTACCAGAGTTGGTCCTTCTTCTTGTATAAAAATGTGTGGATGTGTTCATGTTTCCCCATTCCTCAACAAAGAAACTTCGTAAAAGTTACTTTAATTTTATTTGAAACATAGCAAGGCTGTCAATAACTTCCTCTTCTTGAAAAAAAAGAAATCAAAACAGCATTTGCAGGTTTTGTCTGTCTTTCAGTGTTCAGCAAACATTTGTGTTAAATAGGCTTCGACAAAAACGCTTTCCCATGTTTTTCCTGCTTAAGGTTTGCATATCACCTGAGACAGTGGCAGATTGAAGGCACTGGCATCAGCAGTCACTTGAAAGCCCTGAGTGACAAACAGTCGCTACCTCTAAGAATTGTCTGTCAGCCAGCTGGACTTCCTGACAAGGTGAGAGAAAATTCCTTTTCCAGGCACACCCTTCCCTGCTAAATGCTCGTAATTCCACAGCTCTCTTGGGAAAATAAAACACCTCTTTTCTTTCAGATGACCATAGAAATGTACCCTAGTGATCAGGTGGCTGATCTCCGAGCAGAAGTCACACATTGGTATGAAAATTTGCAGAAGGAGCAGATAAATCAGCAAGCACAGCTTCAGGAGTTTGGCCAAAGCAGTCGCAAAGGGGATTTCCCTGGTGAGCTGTTCCTACCTGGAGATTTTGCCTTTACAACTTAAATGATTGTGGTTTTTTTTTTTTCCCAGATGCCCCAGCTAAGCAAGCATTATGGTGTATTTTCTTTAGCTGTAGTTCACATTAGTTACACCCTTACTTATAATTAATAGTGTTGTTCCTTAAGCACTACCATTTATTTGAAATTGCAAAGGAAATGTAAATCCTTTAAGTCCTTGAATCTGTTCAAATTCCATGTTCCAATAGATTTTCTCTCACATTATTTTTCTTCTTGTTGTTTGAATGATGTTATTTTCTGTAAACTGGAGATTCTTTTGCACATGACTTGATAAAATTCTCCATTTCTGTGTATCTTTCTCTGTATTTCATCTGATTCATACACTTCTGGCTCTGCCATTGATTCAGAGTTTGAAGCCACAATTCAGATTCATAATTTATGCTCTGTATACATGTATTCCAGTCAGGTGTAAGATTTTCCTTACTCCTGCAATTGCTTTTTAATTTACGGTCATCCAGTAGCAGAAATGATTCTTCATCCTGCTTTGAGGCTCCTAACTTGGAATGTCACCTTGCTTTGTATAGTGAATATGCATCCTCTTGTTGTTCCCTCTTTGTGTTTGTGAGTGAATGAAAATTCCCGCTTTATCCTTCAGGAGGATGTTATATTCCTGCTACTGTATGTTACAGCATTCTTATCAGTTACTGATGTTCAAAATGTTTTCTGAATTTTCTTCATGTTTTCTTGTTTTTTCTTTCTCATTATAAGCATGAGTTAGCATGTAATGAATAAATTCTGTCTATGAACAGTTCTTTCCAACACTACTATTAGTATATGTTTAAACATGATTCAGACTTGCTCTTCACAGTTTCCCAACTTCTAAAAAACACATTTTAATGAGATACAATGTAAGTAAACGAGACTGAATTTTGGACACATTAATTGCCTTCTTTGTAAAATCCTTTCCCAGCTACTCATCTGAAGCAGTTTTAGTAAAGAAACTGTCTTGTTTTCCACCACATAGCAGAAAATATTTTTGTTATAACTGGCATTTTAGAAATGTGTGGTCATGTTGGGCAAAGCGTGCTTAGAAGACAGGCTTGGTTGTCTGCACCAAATGGAATTTAATTCTTGATCTTTTAATGGTTCAGGTTTTTTGTTCAGTGTTGAGTTCTTTGCAGGGTGTTCTCAGTTTTTACCTTCTGAAGTGGGTGTGACTTCTTCGGTTCCAACTTACACTTAAGTAAGATTAATCAATGCTTCTTTGACTTGACCACAAGTGCATGGTACAAGGGCATTTTGTTGATGATCACAATCATTTTCCATTATGCTTCTGTGGCATAGTGTCATTTACTACAAAATACAGAAGGCATGTTTGAATTTGTATTATAAACACTTTTAACTACAAAGTTGGGTGACCTGGTATTGCAAAGGTTATTTGTGAATACATGGAAGTAAATTTAGTTTAATGTAATAACCACTTTTCTTAAGGAAATGACATGAAGTTTTTGCCTCTGCTGAGGGGTGTGCTATTAAGACTGTGGAACTGAAGCTATGATTCCAGAATTTTGCTGAAACAGGCTTTTTATCCTAGGTGGCCTCATGGGACCCGTGAGAATGATTTCATCTGGGCATGAACTGACAACTGACTATGATGAGAAAACGCTCCATGAGCTGGGGTTTAAGGATATGCAGGTACTGGCAGCATAAGAGCAGGCCCTGAGAACAGTGGCCAAGGCTTGGCTTTTGTGTTCTGCAGCTGATTGCTGTGCTGAAGGGTGGGGTGGGTGTGATCAGTCCCTAGGGTGATACCAGCTCAGGACTGGAGTCTCCCCAGCCTCAGGGACAGAATTGGGAGTGTGATGCCTTGGGAAGGCTGACCCAGAGCAGAGGCTGGACAGAATTAAAGAATAAAGCAGGGATTTTTTAAAAGGATCTCCTCAATGGATCCACTTTGGGCAGCACAAGAGTCCAGCCAGGGCTACACCCCAGGTGAATCCAAAATGGTCACAGAAATGGATGACTGGACACAAAGGTCTCTCACTTTTCTAAGTCCTGGTCCATTTGCATATTGGAGTTAATTTTCCAATTACAACTCCAGCCCATTAAATCCCATCCTTCTTGTTTTTCTCTCTTCATTCTGCCATTTATGCTCTTGGGTTTGAGATTTGAATCATTTGTCCTTGGTCCCCAGCTAGAGAAGGAATTGTTTTGTCTCCCTGCTCTGTGAAGAGAGCTCACCGTCCCTTAATATGAAACCCAGACCCACACACTAAAGCAGCAAGAATCTGAAAAATACAAAAGCTAAAACCTGAGGCATCAAGTGCAGCTACACCATGAATGCCTTAAATGAAAGCAAACGCAAACTTCTTTTGTGGCACTTGCTGAAAATGCTGCAAAGCCAAGATTTGACTACAAAACAAAAATTTGTCTTCAATTTTTTAATTCTGACCCTTGTGAAAGTATTCCATGGCTTGCCATAAAGTTGTCTCTCTGCTCCTTGTCTGTCTGTTCCAGATGGTGTTTGTGTCCCTCGGTGCCCCCAGGAGAGAACGCAAAGGCGAAGGTGTCCAGCTCCCAGCTTCCTGCCTACCTCCTCCTCAGAAGGACAACATTCCAATGCTTTTACTCCTGCAAGAACCTCATCTTACCACCCTGTTTGATTTGTTAGAGATGCTGGCCTCTTTTAAGCCTCCTTCTGGAGAAGTGGCTATGGAAGATAGTGAGGTAATTTAGAGTAATTTTATTAGAACAATTACATTTAAGTCTTATTTCATTTGATCTGGTTTTCCTGTGTAGCCTATTTTTTCTATTCTGTTCAGTTACTAGAGATGTTTATTCCCTGCTCATTCATGTGGTAAAATCTTCATAATTCTCCTTTGTTCTTAGCAATAATATTTTTCTGATACATTTGGATGTTCTAAATATTGTAGAAACTATAAAAGCAATTCTTAAGAAACAATATTGATTATTTAAATAGATGTGGTGACTCATATTGGGAATTGGCTTGAAGAAAGGTATGTAAAGTCTTATTGCAAAAACCCAAGCTTTATCTTGTATGCCATCATTAGCTTGAGGGAAATTAAATCATATATAGTACATTTGAACCTGTAATTTATTTATAAGTTTTATCTGCATTTAAATATTTCAAAACATGTGATATGATTTAAAGATCATGTAACTTAGTTTCTTGCAAGTTGAGACCTCAATTATCATGTCCTAATTACAGATTTAGTTATTAGATAGGAAACAGCTTCTTAATTACAAATAAATACGGTTTTGGGCTTTGAAATGTCATTTTCTCAAAGAAGTTCACCATAAGAATGGTTATGGTTTGGTTTGTCAGAGTGCAAGGTGTGAAGAGCTCCATCTCCACGCAGAAAACTTATCCAGACGTGTCTGGGAACTGTTAATGCTCCTACCAACGTGCCCTAATATGCTGCAGGCATTCCAGAATATTTCTGATGAGCAGGTGAACACAATTTTATATGTTTATCTTTATTATACTTGAAGTTTTTAGCATCCAGTGCTTTAGCTGAAATTTCCTCAAATAGGAATGTAATGTAGTAAATCTGTTAAGTGTGCTGAGACAAGAGTAAACCTAATAAATCTAAAACTAAAGAGAGATGTCAGCTTAGCTCCCAAAGTTTGCTTTTATCATTTATTTTCAAAGTTTATTTTATAAATTAAAAGAATAGTCAGTACTAATGACCAGTCTTTTTACGTGAATTGAAAGAGCAGTTTCTTCAGCTGCAGCCTGGCTTTTAGCACTGTGGCTGTTGTGACAGTGATACTTTTGTACTCTATTCCCTCAATTCATAGCATGGGTTGCTTGGAAGTACAGTTGATTTCTTGTCCTACAGATAAAAATATTACTCAACCACTTTAAAAGCGGTTGAAATTATATCCTAACAGGTTTTAGATATTACAGCTTTTCATGCACACGTGCATCAAAATTTTGGTGGCAGTTACAGTGTGATGTTTGCTTTCCTCTAATGTAAAATTGTGTGTATTTTAGCATATAGTAATGTTGCCTTTTCATTAGATTGTTAATCATGTATAGAAATCTGCTTGAAATTGTCTAATTTCAGATAACAGATGAAATGAAACCCCAAATAACTTTGTCTGTGTCACTTGAAAAATCCTCTCCCTGAATTTTTAGATAGATGAGCATTACATATAATTGTATTAACTCTTTTTTTTTCTCTTTTAAGGGTAATGATGGCTTTAGCTGGAAGGAACTTCTGCGAATTAAAAGTGCCCATAAACTTTTGTATGCACTGGAGATTATTGAAGCTTTGGGAAAGCCCAACAGGAGGATAAGACGTGAATCTACGGTAATTTTCTTGCACATAATGTCTGTGTTTCTCTGAACCAAAGCATATATTGGTGATTTATTTTATAATACTATAATTCTTTAGCTGTTTTTACAGTTCATCTTGTTTATCTTTAGGGAAGTTACAGTGATCTTTACCCAGACTCAGATGATTCAAGTGAAGATCAAATAGAAAACAGTAAAAACACATGGAGCTGCAAGGTTTGTTTATCGTACAGTATTCAAATTTAGGGATAACATTTGCAAGTTTTTTTGTGTTATCAGGCTTGTAAATTTGTGGTAGCCATGTACAATTATTTCCTTTGCTTTCATAAAATATCCAGTTGAATAGTTTATAATTTATTTATTAATTTCTGAAGCTTAGATTGGTATCTTAGTGGTATTTCTGTATCTGCTTTTTCTCACATTGTTTTGTGCTTTTTCTCACATTACAGTTTGTTGCTGCTGGAGGACTCCAACAGTTACTGGAAATTTTCAATTCTGGAATCCTAGAGCCTAAGGAACAAGAATCATGGACTGTGGTAGGTGTTCAGTCACTCTTTCTCTCCAGAAGAACATTCCTGGTATTTGTAAAGACAATACTTTGAGCCTTTGTTACAGTTATTTTTCTGTTACGAAATAGATTCATTCTCTGATTGAAACCACCAGAGTCTATGTAGTACCATCTTTTTTTGAATATTTTATATTCCTGGAAGAGCTTATTTAAAAAAAGAAAGTATACATATACTTCTGCTTTTTTATGTTTTAAAACCACCCTTCTTGTTTTTCTGTGGGTTTTGGGGAGGGCTGTCCATTCTTAAAATTGTAGCTCATGGAACCTTAGAGGGAAAAAAACTGTGTTCCTTACTCAGGAATGATTGCAACTGCATTGATATTAATATAACAGATCATACTTCTTTAAAGAAATCAAAAGTAGCTAAACAAGAATGGAGTGTTTATTTCTGCTCTTTTTTTTCTGCTTATTTTAGGGAAGGTTGTTATTTGGAGAATTATTTATTGTAGTCTGTGTTAAAAGCAGTAATCTCTTAATTACCTTTCCCTTGTCTAAGAGGCTAAGAAATACCATTTTCCATTGCTGTCAGTGAGACAATTAGCATGGTGGCTGTGCTGCTAATAAAGATGCTTTACAGTAATTAACATGTTATATAATGATGACTTATAATCATCTTTTTGCATTATTCTATCATTAGTTTGAGCTAAATTCAAGTTTTTTCTCCTTTATACCTTGCTGAGGTTTTCAGCTGCAAATTCCATAGCAGGCATTGAATTATGTGTAAAATAAATCCCTCAAAATTGAAGTTTCCTTTTCCTTCCCCTTCCCAGTGGCAGCTGGACTGCCTTGCTTGCTTGCTGAAGCTGATCTGCCAGTTTGCAGTGGATCCCTCAGATCTGGATTTGGCTTACCATGACGTCTTTGCCTGGTCTGGGGTAGCAGACAGCCACAGGAAAAGGACGTGGCCGGGCAAATCCAGGAAGACGACAAGTGACCACGTCAAGGGCCTTCATATCCCTCGGCTGACAGAGGTAGGAGACACACAGAGGTTCTGTGAGCTGTAGGAAGCGACTCCTTTTCTAAAAGAGTAAATGGGAAGTCCTTATTTTAGTAATAAAAACATGTAGTGGAAAAGTTAGTAGTACTAATTTCTCAGTAATATAATTGATCTCAGTAATATAATTGATCTCTTACTTGTTCTCTAGAAAAGTAATTGAATAGTTTTAAACCTAGCAACCAAAAGGTGTCTTTTGGTGATTGATGAACACATTAAATGGAAATCCAGAACTCCAGTGCTTTGCCCCTGTTTCTTAGATTTTGTTTCCTAAATTGATCAGTCCATTTTTACATTAGTATATTATTATTAACCTGTATTTATAACATGAGCTGCCCATGTCCTTGCTAAATCCATGTTGGATTCCTTTAGTAAACACTAAAATAACTTTATTAGGGATATCTGAGTGAGTGTGAACTTACCTGCAGCTGTAAACCTTCCTGCCAGATTCCTGCATGCTGATTTCCTGGAGCAGGCCAAGTACTTTGGATATTTTGGCATCAGGGAAACATTCAGTGTATATCGACTTTCTTGGGCACAGGACCAGCTGTGACTGCCAAAAAGTGCAGGTCTGAACTCTGAGCTGGAGCCAAACTTCCCCTTTGTTATACCTGGAAAGACCTTAACTATTCTATAAATATCAGCCATTTTTGACAAAACAAATCCCTAAATAACCAGGGCTACTGTCATACAGGGAACTTAACCAAATGTATTAAATTTTTGAACATGTAAACAGTGCTGTTGCTTTCTCTAACTGGTTTTAAATTTTTAGTTGTGAATTGATTAGTATTTTTGATTGCCATAGATTTGATATTTAAATATTTTAAGATTTTCTTCAGACTTGGATTTTAAAATTCTGTGTAGTCTGTCAGATTTGCTAAAGATGAATATTTTAAGAGAGTGGTTAGTCAATAAAATGTGTTGATCACAGAGGCAGGCAAAATTTAGGTGTCCAACCTCATCCTCAGCCTTGTCTCCTCAAACCTAAGGTTTTTAAAAGGCTGTGAGTAGTTTATGCTTTAAAAAAAAATTGTGTTTTTACTGAGAGGATTGGATAAATGCTTGATTTTCCTATTCAGTTGAATTGTCTTCTTTTGAGAATGAAATTTTAGCATCTAGACTTAGTCAGTGAAACATGGGATTTTAGCTCTGCTTTAATGAAACCAATAAATTGTTAATGTGAAGATGCTGTGATTTGCCTTTGGCCCTTCCTCCCTCTGCACAGGTGGGTTTATTTAGATTCACACAGTGTGTATAATTGAAAAACAGATCAAAAAGCTTGTTGTTATATTAACTTGTTTTTTTTTTTTTTTTTTTTTCGACTTCAATTTTTAAAGGTGTTTCTTGTACTTGTCCAGGGAACCAGTTTGATTCAGCGACTTATGTCAGTTGCTTATACATATGACAACTTGGCACCTAGGTACAATATCTTTTTATTTTTGTGATAAAGCTGATAGAGTGTGCGCATTTTCATCGCTGCTTTCATTCACGACCCCAGGGCTCTTCAGCTGTGCTCACATTGACAGCCACATCAGAGATTGAGCTCCAGAGGCTGTAGACTTGCTTTTCTTAGTCACCTCCTGCAGTGGCAGAGGGGAGAGGGGTGAGAACTCTGTGGTCAGGGTGTAAGGCATGGATGTATAAACTATAAATGACATAAATTCTCATGCCAAAATCCCTACTTCATTTTTTCCAGAGCATTCTCAATTTCAAGGCAGCGTAAAGGAGAAATTAAAATAAATTCACTTTCATGTTGCTTAGTTGTCTGCCAGTTTTGACTTATTTTTCCCATCCTACTGATACTGAAGGCAAAATCTGACCTATTGGAGATTTTGGTCCTGTTGCCTTTTTAACCTGAGAAAAGCAATTCTGTGTAAGGCTGCATTGTGGAGGCAGACTGAGGCTGGGGAGGTCAGGTTTTTGCTATATTGCTGTTGTAAAATTGATTCCAAGTGATGGATAGTTGTTTTACCATGTTTTTAAAAGATTGTTAAGGACATTTAGAACATTTCCAGTCTGCAAATGTGCTTAACTTTGACCTCTAGTTGAGTTGCAGGAATAATTTTTAAGTATCTATGCTATATTTTTGGTTTCATAACTTTTTATTGTAATTAATAAAAATTGAGGTAAATAAATATATAGAGTTTGCAAATGTTTATTCAGAGTGTGGTTTCTTTATGAAGAAAACTAGATTTCCTCTGTATGGGTCAGTTCTTAGCTCTGACATCTCTGTTTTGGATAAAATAAAGAAGGGGCTATGGGTACTTCTCCTTGGCTTTTAATCTTGTAGTCACTAAAGCTTTATGGGGGTGACTTGAAGGTTTTCATAGTTTTATTGTTGTTATTACAATTTTGAATACTGCAAGCAATGAATCCTTTTAAGATGAATGATTTTCCAAGTGGTTATTTAAGAGTAATTGTGTTGTGCCTTGTGTGTACTTGTATTTCTGAGTGATAATTTGTTATGTTCTGTGATAAAATTCAAATTATTTTCTCTTCTTCCCATCAGGGTGTTGAAGGCTCAGTCTGATCACAGGTCAAGGCATGAAGGTCAGTGCTGCAAAACAGCTGTGTAAGGAGCTAATAATAGGGATGGCAAATTGATGATAATTTATTATTTTGATTTATTCCACCATTAGAATGCTGGAAGATCATTTTATTGCAAGGAAATATCCATGGTTTCTGAGTGAAATCCAGTCTGGGTTTTCTCCCCGATCTGCATTCAGGGTGAAATCTGGTCATGGTTATTCCCCGATCCATTTCCCAGGAGAAATCAGGTCCAGTTTTCCTTCAATCCTAATTCCAGGAGAAATCCAGTCCAGTTTTCCTTTCAGTTCTAATTCCAGGAGAAATACAATCCAATTTTCCTCCTGTCTTCATTCCAGGTGAAACCCAGTCCAGTTTTCCTTCAATCCTAATTCCAGGTGAAATCCAGTCCAGATTTCCTTCAATCCTAATTCCAGGAGAAATACAGTCTGGGTTTTCTCCCAGTTAAACTTCCCAGAGAATTCCTGTCTGAATTTTTCCTGCTCCTGTTTCTGGCTGATATCTCATTGAGATCTTCTCAATCCTCTTTCCAGGCTAAATCCCATCGGGATTTTCCCCCATTCCTGCTCCCACCTCTCATCCCCAAACTTTATCTAAGACTAAGAAGGGGGAAAATCCAGTTTTATTTTGGGAGTGAAGCTGGGGCAGTGGTTGGAAGCATCTTCTGCTCAGTGAGTTTTTCCATGGGCAGCAGCTGCTTCCCTCTTGCCAAAACATTTCTGATTGGGCTTGTGGCAGAAATTCCATGTGAGAATTTTCAGCTCAGGTTGCACCAATGAGGAGAACAGCAAATTCAGACAAATCCCATACAGCACTTTATCCTGCATTAATAACCAATGGCAGAGGTATGCAGGCAGGATCCTATCAAAATGAAAGAAGAAAACAGGAAATTCAGGTGGAAGTTAAGTAGAAGATGAGGGGGTTACCAGGAATAAACTCTTGTTGCATCTGAAAAATTGATATTAGACCTTATTCCAAGAGCAGCTTTCTTTATTCTGCCAAGAGGAAAAGCTTCATTGGCGAGACAGGTGGGGTCCTATCCCATAAAAAAGCTGTCCTGGACACCCCATGACACATCTATAATTGGGTGTTCAGGCCTTGTTTGCTGTGAACAAACCCCAGTAGATATTGGCCCCAGAAATTGCTGCCATTCATTTGATAGGTCTGTGCTTGGGCTCTTGCTGCTAGCAGTCTCTCTTCTTAAATAATGAAAGATGAGGAATGGTTTCTCTGTTGATAATTCCTTTAAAAATGGGATATTTGAAAGTGCAGTCCTTGGAAGCATGCTGGCCTTATTACCAGAGGAAAGCTGACACTGGATGGAGTCTGAAGCACTGCAAAATTTTCATTCTAATTTCATTACAAAGACACTACTTAAGAAATTCCAGAGTTACTTGGGGGCTGCAAGATGATTGCAATGGAAGTTTTGGTTGAGGCAACACAAACATGGCCGCAGAAATTAGTACAAAACAGGAAATAAATGTGAAGATGTGATGCAAAGCACCAGCTCATGGGTCAAATAGTAGAGATTTAGGAAAGTATTGTGGCCCTCACTGGTAATATTTAATCTAATTGGATGGTCATCATTAGTACAGTGGTCTGTATTTAATCAGCTTATTGGTAAAACTCTGAGGTTTTTTGTATCCTTAGTACCAAGAGAGATTCTGTCTTGCCTGTTATTGTGACTGAAATAAATGTCACTTTGGGCTGTGCAGCCCTTCTGCCCAAAAAGCCTTTGCTGTTGCTTACAGTGGGGTTTCTATCCTCCTCTTGCAGTCACTCACTATTCCATGTGGCTCTTGGTGAGCTGGGCTCACTGCTGCTCCTTGGTGAAATCCAGTCTGGCTGACAGTGACCATTTGCAAGACTGGCTCAAGAAACTCACCCTTCTTATTCCAGAGGTATGGTAATGGGGAGCTTGGTACATTCCTAATTGGTGTCATTACCTTTGGGTTGCCATTAAATCCAGGACATGTGTTTTCCTGCTAAAAGTGGCAAGATCTGCTTCAGTTCCTTGCACTGCTGGGTAAGAAGTGATCATTGGAAGGTGGCACCTCTGTGCTCGGTGGCAAACCAGGTTATAAACTCTCACCATTCTCCTTAGCTTCTGTTTGAAGGTCATTTTTTCATTGTCATTTGTTAAAATTTCTGGGTAGTTTGTTGAAATTTCTGGGTGATGCCACCTGACTTGAATTAGCTTAAATGAACTTCCCCCATTTTGTTTTTTACATTATTAGATTTTTTTTTTTGCTATTTGTTTTTCTATACTTAGAATCACAGAATGAGGTGAATGAGAATTGATACAAAAATCTTTGTCATGACCAAAGCTTGGTCTAGCTTTATGTAATTATTTCTCCTGTAATAAAGGCTTAAAAATTGCATCAATTATATTCACAGTAGAATTTTTTTGTGTTTACTGGTGATCACTTAAAGGTGCAAGTTGGACATGATATGATAATTCTTACCTGTTGTTTTATTACTCAAGCACAGAAGAAGTTTACAGGCTGTCTCCATTTAAAATCCCTGGAAATGAGAGAGTGCAAACTTCCAAAGCTTGATTACACTGTGGATATTTTTCTTAATAAAAGGAAGAAGAAAATAGTTTTTCTAGTGAAATTAAATTAATTAGTAGTTACACAAGAGTAACAGTAAATTCAGGATTCACATAGATTTCCTTGATTTGCCAGATGTGATATTTTCTATTCTAGTCAGTGTAATCATTCCCATAGAAAATACATAACTTGAGACACAGGGCACAAACAATGTTTTTAATTAGAATGTTTTTAATGTTTTAATTAATTAGTATATTTTACATTTTTCTGTTAGCAGTTTAAATACACATTATTTGTAATACCTGTTTTAGAAAGACACATGCAACCCTGGTAACCTCTTAGATATTATGAGAGGAATTTATATACCTATCAAAGAAAAACATACAAAAGAAAAAAACTTCCAAAGAATGAGTGTAATCATGTAATTTTATTGTTTTTCCTAGACTGCAGTTCGCCACGAGTCCTGCAATGGTTTGTACAAATTATCTCTCTCTGGCCTGGATGGGGGAGACTCAATCAATCGCTCCTTTCTGCTGCTGGCTGCATCAACCTTGTTAAAATTTCTCCCTGATGCTCAAGCTCTGAAACCAATTAGGGTAAGAATTTAAGAACTGACAAGACTTTCTCAAAGATAAATTTAAAAGTAATATAAAAAAGTAAAAAAAAATAATATAATAAATTAAATTATTATAATATAATGGTTAGAATATAATAGCACATTGTGGTGTCTGACATACTGTTTGAGATACACAGAGATATGAAGGCTTCTGAATTAGATGTTTCCAGAAACTTAACAAAAATGGTTAAACTGTGACACCGCAGTAATTTACTGCTTGGCTGTGCCTGGAGAAATGCAGGACAGCTTTTGGGAAATGCTCTTGTTTTTAAATTTCAATGTCTGTGTACACAGATATTTTAAAAAAGAGTTGAATTAAAACAATCTACAGAAGATTTTGCAATATTTATCTGTTTTTCAGGAGAGTTTAAAATTAGAGAAATATTTCCTAATTGAAATCAGCCCAAGTTTTTAATGTTTTGTCCAGTCTAATCCTGAATATTTTTGTGATTTGCAGTGGGTGGGTTGAACTCCACACTATTCTACAAATCTTTTATGGGTCTGGCAGATAATCCTGACATTTTTTCAAGAAAATTAATAAATTTTGCAGAAGAAAAACAGAGCACACACTGTAATCCTTGTAAAATACATTGTTCTTATACTTACTTTAGAGGCTTGAAGAAAGTAATTCTCCTGTAACACAGTTACTGGCTTCACTGTGCTCTTTTAAGACAGTTATTTTGTCTTCTACTTTAGAACAAAAGCAATTTCTTTCCACAGATAGAGGATTATGAAGAGGAAACTGTGCTGCGACCTGGTTGTAAAGAGTATTTTTGGCTGCTGTGCAAACTGATTGATAACATTCATGTCAAAGATGCAAGTCAGGTAGGTTTCCCTTGCATTCATTGCTTTTAATTGGTCACTTCTGACATTTTTTCTTAAGCTCTGATGGACTGCTGTGAGCAGCTCTTGGATGTTTTCCATCTCCCAGTTTACTCTGATGTGTACTTAGTAGCTCTTGGGAGCTTCAGGTAGTGATTCTGTAGGGTCACGAAAGGGGGGTTGTTATAACACATAAGGTAAACTTAGTTGAAGGTCACAGACATGGGAATAGTGTAATTATCTGTGATAATTACACTGTTCATAATTCCAGTGTGTTCAAAGGAGGACTTCCAATCAAGTATTTGATTAAAGCTGAAAGAGTTAAATTCAGTTAACAGCCACTTAGCATAAGTCAGAAAACTTACCTTAGAGCATGCCTGAAAATGAGTTTTAATTATCTCTGTTTTTCTGTGTGCAGTAATAACATTTCTTCCAAAAAAAGTCCATAATTCTTTCCCATTTGTATTCCATTTTCTTTATTTTGAATCAGACAACCCTGCTTGATTTAGATGCACTGGCGAGACACCTTGCTGACTGCATTCGGAGGTGAGCTTTGCCCCAGGAATTCCCTTTGGAGTTTGCATTGGGTTATTGTTAGTGGGGCAGAGCTGTGATATTTCTTCTCTCCCTCTATGTGCATATCCAGCAGGGAAATCCTTGACCATCAGGATGGGAACATAGAGGATGATGGGCTCACAGGACTGCTTCGCCTTGCAACCAGTGTTATTAAGCACAAACCGCCTTTCAAATTCTCTCGGGAAGGCCAGGTGAGAAGGACACTGCAAGACCACTGAGAGATACTACATTTTGATTGCAGGGCTCAATACATGAAAGTTTGTCATATTTCTAGCCTTAGGGTGATGGACAAACCCACACATATTCCTTTATTAACAAGTAGCATATACAGTTCCTTCCCTTTTTGTGTAATTCCAGGATAGAATTCTTCCATCCCTGAAGTTTTATTTATTTTCATTTATCGTCTTTAAATGTTTTTTCTATTGATCAGCATTAGCTGGTTTAAGTCCTTAACAACAGATGATTTTGACCAGATCCTGGGCAGTCTGATCTAAAAGTAACATTTAGGCTCCACACCTGTGCAGTGGCAGAGATCTGTTACAAGATTATTACACTCCACCTGTGCTTGTAGAGTGGGAAAGTGGTGAGGCAGGGGAAGTTGCTAAAAAGCTTTTATCTTTGAGAACTGCATTGTCTTTAAAAAAAAGCAAATCATGTGTAAAAACAACTTCAGATTGGTGTTTTTTTCTGTAGACTCTACAGAACTTACTATTTTTAGCTGAAGAGTAGGCCCTGGTGTCTAATGATGTTGTTTATATCTTGTCTGTTTATTCTGTTGCCATAAAATGGCCCTGAAGGTAATTTGATTGTCCAAATGTGACATTGCTGACAGCATTTTAAAAGACTGCTTCTGTTGTTCTGCTGGATAAGTGTGTTTAACTTAGGGAGAGCTTGCAAATTAAATTCGAGTAAGAATTCAATTCACAGAGTGCAGTGTGGAGGAGGATGTGGAAATTAAAATAGAAGTATGCAAAGGTCAGATTATGTAGCTTGGATGTATAGAAAACTTAAGAAAGCTTGAGAAACTAGTCCTAAAAGTTACTGAAAATTCATGTCTGGTTTGTCAAGTTATCAATCCTAAAACCAGTCATATTTTGTGATTCTTTTCCAATTGGTATGTTCCTCTTTAGACTATAATATAATACTTATACTTCACACAGTATAAGTTGTTGAAATTTGTGATTCAGAACTTGTATTCAAGTCAGAAAGTTCTGCATGACAGAGGTCCAGAAAGTCTACAGAAGTTCCTAGAAAATTGTTCATATATGATTCATGTTTTAAGAATACATTCAATCTGCTCATTGTGCCAATTTAACTATTTTCCAGGAGTTTCTGAGGGACATCTTCAATCTCCTGTTCTTGCTGCCCAGTCTGAAGGACAGACAACAGCCAAAGTGCAAGTCCCACTCCTCCAGGGCTGCTGCTTATGATTTGCTGGTGGAAATGGTGAAAGGCTCTGTGGAAAACTACAGGCTGCTCCACAACTGGGTCATGGCACAGCACATGCAGTGTAAGAACCTTTGGAGTGTTACTGGCCACTAACAGTGCTCTGGGAATTCGACTTCATAGCTCTGCTGTTTATCCCTGATCGCCTGGAGTAGTGTCACACAAATGTTGGCATCTTTAGCTCACTTAACAAATTAAATTCCAAAATAATTTCCATATCACCTATTCTTACATATTATTATTTAGAGTGTGTGGTCCTGTTAAATGACATGAACACAAAGGTAACACTGGATTCTACATGTTTCATCCTCTTGTGCTGGATTTTAATTTCGCTTTTTCCTTTCTGACATGAACCATGGGATATTTATATATAAACCAAAGTGTAGAAACCACATGGAGGTACTGGAGTTCTGAGCAGCCCTGTCATGTTTTCAGAGCCGCTGGTATCATTGTAGCTGACTTGAGTTTGTACCCAGATATCTGTATAAAGCAGTTTTGCTGTGCCTCTTGGCTTCCATGCTTCCTGCCTTTTGGAACCACAGTTCCTATGTATAATATGGAAATCACTAAAATTTCAAGCTAGTTAATATTTTATCTTTGGTTTACAAATCCTCATTATGCATTTCTAGCTTGCTAGATCTCGTTCACATACCCAGTTAAAATTTCTCTAACCTGAGGTTCTGTAATTTATTATAATCTGTGGAATTGATTTTAGTGCCTTACAATTCAGCAAGCAAAAGAGAAATCTGATCATAATAATGCTTTGTGTTCTATTATCTTATGCCTGGGGCCTTCTAAGGTCTCCTGTGCTCAGAAGAAATATTATGAAGAATATATTTTATGAAAATACTGGATATTTTTGTTTGCTATGAGCACGTTATCTGCTGCTGAGGTTGTCTCTATATCTCCAGGTGCAATCATTTGTTTTTAACAATCAGTGTTTTCCTCACTCCAAATCTCAGTAATTCCTCTCTGTTGATGTTTTCTGTAACATTACCACAGTTGTTACTTTCTTCCAAACACTCTTCCCTAGATTGTTTGTTCATCTCAAGTTCTCCAGAGCCATCTGCTCTGTGCTCCTGCTATTTGTCACTTGCATGAATGTTAATTTTATTACAGCTGGCACAGTGCTGTTGTCTCTGTGATGTGCACCCAACACAGCACTTGTGATACCTCATTTGTTTAATGGCTTGTTATTCCATTGTTATGATGCAAAGATTATTGAAACCGGGCTTTTCCTCTTTGTTATCTCTGTAATCTTACTAGTCTTCAAAAATCTTAGTCTTAGGCCTAGCCCTCCATCCTTCTTAGGAGAAACATTAAGGGAAATATTAGAAATTTCCATCCTGTCTTTGGTTTTAAATGTGTTTTCTTGACAGGGAGGGCTCCCAATTCATTCAGGTGGATTTCACTGAAGAGTGGATTTAGGTATCGTCAGTTGTTCATAAAATTTCTTGCAGTATTTTGGAGTTTTGCTTCCTTAAGGACTGATAGAACCCTTCAGTTCAAGAGTAGGTACTTCACTTTCCAGCAAGTTAAAGATCATGTCTGGTGTTATCAATGGAGCAGGAGCATCATCAGAAGGTGGAATATAAAGAAATGCATGGTCATTCTGAGAGGAAAAACTTCAGCTTTAGTTTGCTTAAAATAGAATGTGAACATGGCAAGTTGGGTTTCAAGTTTCCCCATCTCTTCCTGAGAAAAAGCTGGTTTCTATAACAACAGTGAGAAATAAAGAAGATAGACATCAACAAGCCTCAAATTTGCCTTTCTAGTTAAGATCCATATGGAGAGGGAAAAATTTTATTACACAAATGAAGTCAGTCACTTAAAAAATCCCAGGGTGGGGAACACAAGGTCATCCTGAGAAAGTCCTTGTCAAATTCCTGAATGCTCTTTGTCAGATGGAAGGAGGTGGAAGAGCCTCCCAGCTGCTCTGTGAAGTACAGAGGAGTCAACTGATTGCTTTGCAATTACAGCTTGATGAGCTCTAGGCAGGGAGAGATGCTGAGTCCTTACCTCAGAAAGGGTGAATTAGGATGCTGTCATTTAGGGATTGCAGTTAGGGGAGGGAATTTTGGATTATTCTGCCAGGCTAATGACCTCCTTTAGGAGGTGAAATGTGCAGGAGAGCTTTGTTTCAACTGGCTGACCAGCCCAGGTAACCTGAGGTCACAGCACTGAGGTTTGTTGAAACAGGAGAATTAAACCTCTTTTCTTCCCTCCTTGGAGCTTCAGGGCTAATAGTTGTTTTGGTGCCAATGCCAAAATGAAGATTACAACTATTATTTGTTGTGCAACAGAAAATCTTGAGTGTCTGGTCTCTGAAGATGTGAGGATGCCAAATAGTTTCCTGAATTTCTGTCTGATAGTGTGGAGTGAGAAGAATCCCTAATGAGTCTTTCATCTGTGACAAAATAATTAAGCATTTAAAGTTTAAGTCTTGAACCCCAGATAGCTTTTATGGATTGTAAAATAAATCCTTTTTTGAGGGAATTTTTTTCCTCTTTATTTGAATATATACTTCAGTAGAGGTACTGAATTATTAGTGGGACACACTGTGTTTTCAGAGAATCACATCTTTGGGGATGAATAGCAAAGTTGGATGCATTGCAAGGGTTTGTGTCCAACTTCTTGGATTCCAAGGAAGATTGTCTAAGCTGGTTACTATCTTCCTGACTGGCAGATGAGAAGAACTTTCCCATTCTTCTGATTTCTTGGCAGCCATATCAGAAAAAGGCTCATGAGAGAGTCACTCAACCCTGCCAAGCTTGTCTGGTGCCTCCCTGTGTAAGAAATCCATTGCTACATCTGGTATGAAATTCAGAGGAATGGAAAGCTTAGAGGAAAAGAAAATGGCTTTTTCAGTCAGATTCACTTGACATTTGGCTTCACAGCCAGCCCCTTGCAGCCCAAAGTGATGTTGCAGGAGGTTTTAAAGATTTTCCTGAGAAATATATAATCCATTTTCCTAAAGATCAGGCACAGTCTGGCTTGTGCCTGTAAATGTACAGTGCATAACCAGTGACATTTTATTAGTGTGAACATCCAGCTTTTCATTGTATTTCTGTTTTTGCAAATTACACTCTGAATTCACTCTTTTCCTGCCTGTGTGATTGCTGCTTTTCACAGCTTCCCATGCACCTTACAAGTGGGATTATTGGCCCCATGATGATGTTCGTGCTGAGTGCAGGTTTGTGGGTTTAACCAACCTTGGAGCCACGTGTTACTTGGCCTCCACTATTCAGCAGCTGTACATGATCCCAGAGGCCAGACAAGCAATTTTCACTGCAAAGGTGAGTGTGGGGCTTGGATAGAAATTTACATTCAGAATCAATGCAAATACTGAAAAAATACATATTTCCTTCTAAGACTTACATCCAGATAAAGAGTGTTTCTTCAGGGTTTAGTTTGCTTTTTGTGTAGTTGGATGCTTTTGTTGATGTCTAAAAGTGAAGAGATTTTTTTCTTAAATATTTGTTGTGGTAGGTTCTTAAGGTGGCAGTGAAATAAAATGTTCTAAAAGTCATATTTCTGTTGCTTTCAAATAGCTTGATTCAGATTTGGGTTTAT
Source organism: Vidua chalybeata (assembly GCF_026979565.1). Taxonomy (NCBI): domain Eukaryota; kingdom Metazoa; phylum Chordata; class Aves; order Passeriformes; family Viduidae; genus Vidua; species Vidua chalybeata. Next base: position 36,289,457 of record NC_071532.1, read on the forward strand.
GTAAATTGTCTATTGTTTCTTAACTGCTTATTGTCATTTTGTTAACAAATGTTTTTTCATTTCTGTAAAGTCCCAGAACATGTTATCTCGTGCTGCCAGAAGTACAGCAGGTCCTGTAAATTACCATACTTTGGTTGACTTCCAGAGATGCAATATTATCACTTTTTTCTCTTTACTGTAAGAGAGAAAGTGTCATTTTGGTCCCTGACATCAGCAGGGCAGATAGAATGTGTGAAGCACCCCAATTGGCAGTGACCTCATCATTTTCTGTTATTTTTCATTGCTGGTACTTGTCATGTAATTTCTGGATTCGCCATTTATAAATGCAAATAAAAAGCTTAATAAGAGAAGCTGCCAGTCTGCACAGGAAATGCATTATAGAAAGGGCTGTTCAGAGCCCTCACAACATCTGTGAATTAAAAAAAACTATTTCAAAACTACTAATACTTTGTAATACTTCCCCAAAAGCTCCTACCTGCAATAAATTTTTAGAAAGTAGAGTTATTTTATTTTCAGGTTTAATATTGACATGCCAAAAAAAGTGTAAAATAAGTATAAAAATTCTAAGTAGAAGATAATAGACAGTGTGTTCCTGTACACAATTTTTTTTTTTAGTGGTCCATAATAAAGTACTTGGGTTTTTATTTGGATGTTACATCTTTTTAATGTATAGTTTTGGAAAGTAATAAGCAAAAATATCAAGTCTTCTTTTATTAATTTCTGTTAGTATTCAGAAGATATGAAACACAAGACCACTCTACTGGAACTCCAGAAGATGTTTACATACCTAATGGTAGGTGTGAAAGAGGGTCTTTTAGGAAGTGTTCTATTTTAGAGATTCTTTGTACATAGTTCAGGTGAATCAATGAATTACAGAGGTGTTGGGCAAGTGAGTTTCCCTGGTGATAAAATGAAATACATTCTTCTTATTCATTGCATTTTCCTTGCTCCAATATTTAAACATTAATCCATTGAAATACAGCAAAATTTTGAGATTCCAGGACCAAACAAAATTAAAGCAGTTCTCAGGTGTTCAATGCTGTTAAAACACTGAAACAATTCCGAAATAATGAAAAAAACCTGAGGAGAGTTGAATGTCTTGACACTGGTTTTGTGTAAGAAATTCACAACCACTTCAAAGACAGTTGGAGAAAAGAGTCTTGACTTTTAATGCCTGCCATGATTCATAGAAATTATTAATTTATACTTCAGAAGAAAATAATATAGGAACAGAAAGTCATAGCAAGACTTACCATTATTTAAATCTTGAAGAAAGACTTTTTTCTAAAAAAGGCAGTATTTACAGGGGGTACTGTCTTGCTATACATCCTTAAAGGAGAGCAGAGTGAGTCCTGCATTCCCAGTGTGCAAGGCAGTGGAATGGGGATGTATTCTAAAGAATTGCTTTATACTGCACATTCTTTTCTCTGGCTAAACACATCCTGTTGAAAACTAGATGAAAACATAGAGGAGTCTGAATGAAAATTGAGCACTTGGCAAGATTTAAGTCAGCCGTGTCCAGAAATACATAAATACAAGCTGATGTGCTCACATTTTATTTTGTGTCTGAACAGATATGCAGGAAGTGCACGTGTCACATCGTCAGCCAAGATATTTTATTTTAATGATTCATTTAATGAAGTATTTCCTAAATATTTTAATACTTTTTTACTAATGGTATTTTACTCACTGGTATTGTGATAATAGTTATCAATTAGTTAAAAACTGCTTTGCATTTCAGCAGAAACACTTAAACATTTAGGAAATTATCCTGCCTAATAAGCATATTGTATGTAAAAGATGTCTTTTTGAAAACAGATATTAATATATGTGTGTGTGGTACATCTGTGTAACTTGAAAACAAAAAGATTTGGGTTGATTTGGTTTTGTTTGTTATCTTTTATCAAAGGAAAGTGAATGTAAGGCCTATAACCCAAGGCCTTTCTGTAAAACCTACACCATGGATAAGCAGCCCTTGAACACTGGAGAGCAGAAAGACATGACTGAGTTCTTCACTGACCTAATAACAAAAATAGAGGAAATGTCTCCAGAACTGGTGAGTTATGAAGAGGGAGCAAAAGGGAGCTTGAGAACTTAGGGATTTGCTCAAATTTCCTTGACAGAATTTATTCATTCATTCATTCATTCATTCACAGAAAAACACAGTGAAAAGTTTGTTTGGAGGTGTTATCACAAACAACGTCGTTTCCTTGGTAAGTGCTCCTTCTCTAGCCTGATCTTTTAAAGATAATTACTTCCTAACTTCTCAAAAAAAGTGATTTCATTGCTTTTCTCTTGCATTTGTTCAGGACTGTGAGCATGTGAGTCAGACAGCTGAGGAGTTCTACACAGTGAGGTGCCAGGTGGCAGATATGAAGAATATTTATGTAAGTAATGCCAGGCTGAGATGAATCTCAGATCTCAGTTACAAAGGGCATAAAACACTGCCACACACTTGAAGATTTCAATTCTTCTTATCTGCACTCCAGTTTTGGGGTGTTTTGAGGTTGATATTGTGAGGTCATTTAGTTTCATCTTTTCTCTGCTGTGTGCAATCTGCTGGAGCCAACAGTAGTCACTGACTGTTGTTTTACAGTCAGTAATCCCTATTTACTTGTTTTAAACATGCTGTGGTCATTTTATATGAGAACTGTAAATATCAAAAGATTTAACATTTGCAAATACTGCTGCTTATGAAATTAATTTAAAGCTTACACCAGCATAATTCTACGTTTTCAAGCTTTTTAAACAACCATTATTCCCACAGTTGAAATTTGAATTTAATGGATTTGAATTCCTTGAGACAGCTTGGAATATTGAGTACCATTTTTATGAGTTAGTTCCTTAATTCTGTATTTTCCTAATATATTCCTAATTATATTCCTAATTCTGGGTTAGGAACTGGTTTTCCTGTCAAATTCTTCTCTCAGTTCAGATGTGTGGTCTTCTGTGAAAAATTTTGGGGCTTTATTTTCATAACTTACGGAAATGTTAATTAAACTCAAAGTAAGATTGAAAGGGAGGGGTTTGAAAATCAGGCCATGTAAGCACAAGATATAAATATCCAAGATAAATGTAACCTCCTTTTCTGTTTTTTCCATGTAGGAATCTCTTGATGAAGTAACTATTAAAGATACTTTGGAAGGTGACAACATGTACACGTGTTCTCACTGTGGGAAGAAAGTGCGGGCTGAGAAAAGGTGTGGCCAAGAAGAAATAAATATTCCTAATGTTTCTTTTTAGTAAATCCCTGAAATTCCATTTGGAATAACAGTAATCCTCTAGATGTAACAGGACTGCTCTTTCATTCAGTTTATAACATGTAGGCCCACAAGGATCCCTGTGCAAACCAGAAATTAGAAGGAAATCAAATTTCCAGAACAGAGAATCCAAAGTATCTTAGCAAAAGACACAGGAAAATGTTCATGACCTTTTTTAATTTAAAAAACCCAGAAATTAGTACCTTTGGAAACATTAGTCCTGGGTTTAAAATACTAAATGCTTTCAGAGGTTGATTGGTTACTCATTATGTAGGAGAATTGCTTAGGTTTCATGTCACCCTGAATTTCTTAATTAAAATCTGTAGCTTTAAAAATATTTCCATGTTTTGCAAAGTCTGCTTATAAAGACAAAATAAATTAAAATTTCATGTTGTCTTGGTATTGCAGCTAAGAAATTTCTTTGTTAGAGTTGGAAAACCTTGTTGTTTTAAATAACATGGGTAAGAGAGTAACTTACTTGAAAATCATTATTGCAAATTTTATGAGTTTTTATGCAGGAGATGTTCTGCCTTTATCTTTTGGAAGATGGTAACTCCCTGCAGTGAGGGGATTTGCATTGTTGAATTCATTCATGGCTTATTTTGTGATACTGTTTTAGAAAGCTGGTTCCCGCCATATGAGTAAATTACTGTTTCCTCCAAGGTACAATGACAGCTTCAACAGAATTGTTTAATGGGCTAAATGTGACCTTCCTGCTGCCAGTCAGTCTGCCCTGCTCTGGGGCACTGTAGGAGCTGAATTTTATATTTATGTCTTAGCAACAGATCTCCAGTGTTACACTTGAAATAAATGTTTAAAATCTCTCTGAAAATACAATTCACCCTCCTAAGCTTTTGTAAATCATGTTTATTTGTGATCCTTCAGGGCATGTTTTAAGAAACTACCTCGTATCTTAAGCTTCAACACCATGAGATATACATTTAATATGGTGACCATGATGAAGGAGAAAGTCAATACCCATTTTTCATTCCCTTTACGTTTGGATATGACACCCTACACTGAAGATTTCCTCATGGGAAAAAACGACAGGAAAGAAGGTTTGCTCCTAAAATGGATTCAGCAAGCTTTGGCATTCTGTTTGTCTTATACACTGTGTATTTATTTGTGTATTCACTTCCTGTATACAGAACAGAAGCAAATAAAATCAAACATAGCTTTAATCAACCTATATTCCCAAAAAGTCACACACTGTATTTCACTTAAAAAAAATGGCCAATTTTTGGTTTCAGATACTGTTTAATTTGAATTAATCTTACATTTTTTTTGTAAAGTATGAGAGGAATTGCAAATAATTACATACAGTTTGTTGCTAATGTTGAAGTTTGAGTGCTTAGGAAATAACTGATTAAATATGGTATTGAATTCTTTCAGGTTTTAAGGAAGATGGTGGATATCTGAAGGAAACGGAGAGTTATGAGTATGACCTGATTGGTGTCACAGTTCACACAGGAACAGCAGATGGGGGGCATTACTACAGTTTTATCAGGGACATTGTCAATCCTCATGCTTACAAAAACAACAAGTGGTGAGCTGTGCCATTTATATTTCCATATTTTTAATAACTAAAGCTTGTTGACTTTGTTAGGTGCAGTTATATAGGGAATACATCCCGTAGGTTCCTCTGGAAAGCGCAGGATGTTGGAATTTTATAATTCTAAGGATATTAACTTATTGGCCTACAGATCAGTAGCCAGGAGAGTTTTGTGGTCCCCTGGACACAGGGGTGGCAGGGAATGCTGTGCTGGCCTCACCACAGCCAGGGATTGCTTCCTGCTGGGACTAGATTTGAATTACTGCAGTACAAAAGATTTCTTAGATTGTCCTTCCTGAAATCTGCTCGGTACCTTGGATGAGGATCCAGCTACATTTCTGGATGGAGAATTTGGGAAAGGGGAGGGACATGGGCATGGGAAGGAGGAGGGTCCTCCTGGGAGACAGAAGAAAGCAGGGAACACTCTGCCTGCTGTTTTTGGATGTGGTATCTCCATTTCTCACTGGAGCCCTGGCATAGGAGACAAGGTTTCTTCTCTTCCTGTTCTCTAGAGTAGCAAGAGCATTTCTGAAACAGAACCAGCTCATGACCTAATCCCTGCTCCACTGGGGATTCTAGCAGTGCCTCCTTGTTTGATGTTACTGGAGGAAAGTCACTTTGGGACCAGATTTTCATTTGCTGGGATCTAAACAAGACATTAGAAATGAACAGGAATATTTCAATCTGAAGAATCATTGGAGGTGCTCATGAGACTTTATTTGCCCCTAGAGATGAGCAGCAGTTGTTTCAAAGCCTTCTCCTGCCTTGCAGGTACCTTTTCAATGATGCTGAAGTTAAACCCTTTGATTCTGCCCAGCTCGCTTCCGAATGTTTTGGTGGAGAAATGACTGTAAGTTCTGACCTGAATTTTTGTCCTGTTCAACTCTTCCAGTATCTGTTACAACCCAGGTCTTTGTATGAGGCTTTAAAAGGAAGCTGTCAGAAGTACAGTACAGGTATTACTAATGAAGCAAAGTTAATTAGTGAAGTGTCTCTCCAAACAAGAGGTATTTCTTTACTAAATCTGGTTTTTATCATACTATTTCTTCAGGTATAAAAAAAGTGAGTCTGAGCTAATTTTGGAATCCTTGTTTGGGGTGGCTGCTTAGCTCAGGCCATTGATGAAGGAATCATTACTTCAAGCTTAGGTGTATTCTGGGGAAAAAAGGGGCATTTTGATTTTTGTCTATGTTTTGTATTGTTGTCTGTGACATCAGTTGGAATATTTTTACACATTATTAATACAAACAACACTCAAATGTTCTCAGGTTGTGCCTGAATTGATCATTGTTTATAGCTGTGTACATGATATAAAGCACATTATAGATAACACAGTATCTTACTAAAGCAGTCCTGGGCATAAGACTACTTCTCATGTCTGGGAAAGACAATATGCTGAAATAAAACCAAAAAATTCCTTTGTTTGGCACATAGATAAAATACCTTTAGATGCCTCTAAAGAAGAGGTGTCAGTGAGATGGATGAGCCAGGAAATTGCTTGGGATGGAAGTAGAGTATTGCATAGTGGCTTTGAAAATTCAGAAGAGGTCAGAGAAGAAAAAATGAAACAAGACTGCTTTGAGCAAGAACTAAATTGTCAGCAACCCTCATAAATATCATGAAATAAATGTGCAAGTGAACTGTCACAAACTGTTAGACATGAAAGTGTTAAAAAGCTTGTAATTAATGGTTTTGCTTTCTTCTTGACAGACAAAAACTTATGATTCTGTTACTGATAAGTTTATGGACTTCTCCTTTGAAAAGGTATTTCTCTTCCAGACCCTTGTTGTATGATTATATTTCTGATTTCATGATTCCTCTCTCAAAGCAAAAATTATACAGATTTTTTTTTTTTTCTCCAAGACACACAGTGCTTACATGCTGTTTTATAAACGGATGGAGCCAGAGGAGGAAAATGGCAAAGACTACAAATTTGATGTTTCCTCAGAATTGCTGGAGGTACAAGTTGATTTGTTTTAACACCGATTTAAAACACTGTAGGAGGCCCTAAACACATCAGAAATCTGAATAAACCTAGGAAAGCAAAAATAATTTAAATCACTAAGGTGTCGGTCCTTTCATTTCACTGTCTTCCTTAGGAGATGGTCATGGGATAGGAAAGGAATTAGGATTTACATTTTATGTGAATTTTAGATGTTTTCTCATTCTGTCCTGTTTATGGGATAAATCCCTTTTTGCCACCTGGAAAATTTAATGTCCCTGCTCCCTCTGGCCAGAAGTGTTGCTTCAGCATCTGCCACATTTTAGGTTCTTAATTGAAAGTGTCTCTTCATTCCTAGCCAGCAAATCAGATCATGCTTTTAACCTTCTTGGTCTTAAAAATATTAATAGATTTTTATCAGAGTTAAATGTTTAAACTATATTGCTGTGAAAATCACTATGAATTGATGTGATCAAAAACATCACTTTAGAGAGAGGAGCAGGAGACATGGCATGAAATCCTGTTCTGGTTTAATGATGGAGATTCAAATCTTACTCTTTAGGAATTTATCAGAAGTTCTCAGAGCTCATCGAGCTTTGGGTTAGACTTCAGCTGTGATTCTTTTTAAATTTGTTGTTCTCAAAATTTTAGCCCAAAACTCTGAATAATTAAGTTGCAAAAATGATGCCACAGAAAGAGGAGAAAGTTTGAAGCTCTGTTCTGCCGTCCTATGGCAGGCACAACCAATATTCACCATAATATGAATGAAACAGCTTTGAGCCAGTTCTTTAAACTAAAGAAAGTGCTTTCAGAAAGAGTTTTTCCTACAGAAAAATTCTGTTTTTTTTATTCTTGGAATCATTTAAATATTTTAAAAGTCATGCTTAAGTAGTGAAATAAATTGCTTTCTTGTATCTGATGGTAGCATTTTTTCTTCAGTGGATATGGCATGATAACATGCAGTTCCTTCAAGACAAGAACATTTTTGAACATACATATTTTGGGTAAGTTTTTCTTTTAAAATGTAATATTAACGCTTCTGTTCTTCTTGTAGATTATCATTATTTATTTTAATTAACAAATAAAATTACTGACTCTAGGTTTATGTGGCAGTTGTGTAGTAGCATCCCAAGTACACTACCAGATCCAAAAGCGGTTTCTCTGATGACAGCAAAGGTAAGGATTTCCAAAGAATCTCATCTTCTCTTAACTATTTCCTTGTTGGCATTTTAATTCATGCATTCTAAATTAATGGTGCCATTTTTTTTTCCAGTTAAGCACTTCCTTTGTACTAGAGACATTTATTCATTCAAAGGAAAAGGTATTCGATTTACTTGTAAATTCTCATTAAGTAGCTGCATGAATCTAGTGAAAAGCAGATCTGTACTTTCCATTTTAAAAGTGGGAGTTTGAGCTGTAAAATCACTATATATGATGCTAAGTTCATGTTTAAAATGTCATTTACCACATTTATAGTGAGCACTGCACAATGGAATATAATGTGTATGTTAAAATGTATGGACTGGTATTTATCTGTAGGTGCAATGTACTATTAATTCATAAATTGTTTATTGTTTATAATTCTTAAGATTTTGTGCTTTACTGAACCATTTAGAAATGTTTAAAGATTATGCTGGAATTCATTATTTAAAGTTACAGTTTTTCCTGTGTTTCTTTTCACAGCCTACAATGCTTCAGTGGATTGAACTGTTAACAAAACAGTTTAATAACAGTCAGGCAGCTTGTGAAGTAAGTGACTTAGGAACTCAGCAAAGTACAAACCAACTTTCTATATATTGTTTAACTTTCCTGGAGGTTCGTATCCCTGGAATATTTTGGACTATGAACTGCTGTATTTGGTATATTTATGCTCTATGAGATGAAATTCGTCCTCTATGATTACTGCAGATCCTGGGGAATGACTTAACTTTTATTTGCAAAAACCTATGTTGAGACCACAGGCCTAAATAATTTTGTCACTGGAATAAGAGAGAGCCAGTGTCACAAACTCTTCATTTGATTAATTATTATGTAGTGACTTGTGTAATGAAGACTTGCTTAAATCAACTCACACAAGAGACATGGAAAGACAAAGAATTTACTGTGGTCTTGTTGAAAGCAATTTTGAGGTACTGAAGAAAGTTTTGACAGTATTTCTGTGATAATTTAAATGTACAAGGAGCCCAACATAGACTGTGTCCTGCCTTAGACTTTCTTCAATAGAAAGGAATTAAATCCATGATGCTTTTATAAATTGATTCAAGGTTGATAAATTATGTGGCATTCAGTATTTGGGTGTACAGTTGTCTCAGTGGGGTGTAGTCTAAGATGTTTGAGTTGAAGACATTCAGTGTAGTAAAGAATACTCAAGTACAATTAAAATAAAAGTAAGAATGTTGATTCTTTATTTTAAACTGTCTTTCCTTGTGACTCAAGCAAAATTCTGGGAGTCAGAAGACTGAGCTGTGTTTTTTGCTGAGTCTGACTTGGAATTAGTCATTCTCTGTTAGTTTTATAGTTTTTGTGTCTCTGGAGGCCATGAGGCTGTTCCACATGTTAAAATGCAAAAGATCTAACTTGGGAAGCTCTGTTTAACGCTGTCACTCTTCTACAAGATTCTTCTGGTTATGCTTTTTTGTAAGCATAATTTTTATGCTGTTGACATCACTTTGCAGGATAAGTGTGTTCTTCCAGGTAATTTTCTGATGGCATGTAGAGCACAGGGATAAGAAGATACCAGATAGAAATTTATATTGCTGTTTACTGCTGTTGATCTTTATTTCTTTATTCCTTCATGCACAGAAGACATTTTAGATTTCCCTTGGATTAAAACTTGCCTATTCCTTAATAATAGTAACATCGATTTCTCTTCAGACTTTAATATCATGCAAAAAAGAAGATTGGACTAGAGCAAGTGTGGAACAAAACTAACACAGTATGTATCTTCTGCAGTGGTTTTTGGATCGTATGGCTGATGATGATTGGTGGCCAATGCAGATTCTAATAAAGTGTCCCAATCAGATTGTGAGGCAGGTAAGAAAAAAGTTCCTTTCCAAGTCAGGTGACTGCTTGACCTGTGACCAGAAACAGCCGATTCTGATGGCTGTGATTCTGACAGTTTCAGTGAATACCTGTAATTGTCTGAAGATATTTGGCCATGGGACTGTTACTGTTTGAAAAAAACCCAGCATAGCTGTAGTGTCAGGATCATTAAATCACAGTAGATGCAAATTAAGGTTTCTACGACTCCCTTTTGATCTCTACAAATCTGAACACTTTACATTAAAAAATGTTTTTTTTCTGAATTAATTCAACAATAGTTCATCAAGCTCCACTGTCAGAAAACAAAAAAATAATCAAACTATTTACATTCAGTACTCCTCAAAGCTCTGTAGTAAAACTTCTGTAGTAAATTTTTGTGGGTAGAGGTATTTTTACAATATTATGCCACAAAGCTTTGTTAATACTCTTTTCTAGACATACTTTAAAAAAAAACCCTACATTAGTAGCATATGGACATTCACAAATTCAACTATTAATAATATCACTTACAAGTGTACTTTCTTTACAAGTTGTTAAGGTATAAATTTTAACAGTTACTCTGTGTCACCTGAATTCTTCAGTTGGATTTCTGGTTATTAAAGTGATATTTCTATGTAGACCCATACATAGTTTTTGTATGCAATGCATCAGTAAAAGAATATATTTCATGGCAAAACATTATGCAAGGTCTTAGGCAAGGTCTTCTTCTCATGAATGCTTTTCATGAAAAGGAAGGAATTTCCTTCAAATTTTCACAAGAATTCCTATAAGCCAGCAGCAAAATTAAAAAAGCATCTTGCCGAAAACATGAAAATGTTCAGAAAATAGGACTAGAAGGAAAAAAGTTGAGTCATGTTTCAGTGCACACCAATATTAAAGGCTGGGTTTAGGGATCCTCCATGAGATCTGTTCATAAAAACCAGGTTTGGCTCTTCTGTTAAAATACGATCTCAGCTTTGTCTTTCAAACTTTGAACCTATGAAGAGCTAGCAGTGGGACTTGGAGACAGAATATTCTTTGCTTAGGAGCGACATATTGACCTTTTTGTGAAGGACTAAAGGTGTGGAGTTCATTCCCTTCTCTGTTTACAGATGTTCCAGCGCTTGTGTATCCACGTGATCCAGAGGCTGAGGCCAGTACATGCACACCTTTATCTGCAGCCAGGAATGGAAGACTGGTAAAATAAACTCCCTGCAAACTTCTGTTCATTCCATGCATTACTGCAGCTGCTTTTATTGATGAGTCACTCAAAATAGTCATGTAAAGCTGAAATAGTGCTAATTGTTCTTTGTTATTCTGCCCAAACTGCTCTGATTTATTTAAAAAATAAGGTTGCAAAGAGCAGTGTCAAATAGTTTGAAACATTTGCTCCCTTAGAGTAGGTTTTCAGCATGGTCTTTATTTTTCCTATCACTTGGACACTGCACGTGTAAATCTCACTGCTCAGACTTGAGAATCCTACTCTGAGTTGGATCTGGAAGCATAAAGGTGGAAGTTTTTATTTGTACATCCTGTAAAAGAATTTGGAGATCAGAGGTTAATCCTGTAACTAAATCACAGATTCTGTCAAAAAGGAGGAAGAGCCCTCTTTGATTCTCTTTTGCTCTGCTTATTATCAAGAAAACTGTCACTTTATCTCCAATTATGAAACACTTAAACTCTTTTTGATACATGATGAGAAGAAAAAAGTGGTTTTTCTTTCACCTCTTGTGTTAAAGTTGTGATTGTGATAATAAATTTTCCCCAGAGCGAAAATGGCAGAGTTAGTAATAACTATGCTGCCATATCAAAATTCATGAAGATACAATTTTCATGGCAAAAAGTAAAATTTAATTTGCTTTGAAATCCTTACTAGTGTCTATAACTTGGTTTTGTTCAGTGACAAGGTCCAAGCTTGCGCAGATGTCTGAGGCTGAAATTCTCGCTAAGTAGCTGCATGAATCTAGTGAAAAGCAGATCTGTACTTTCCATTTTAGAAGCGGAATTTTGAGCTGTAAAATGACTATATATGATGCAAAGTTAATGTTTAGAGTGTCTGAGGCTGAAGGTGGATGTTCTCTGCCTTGTCGGGCTGCTGTTTTGTTCAGGAGGGTGCCTTGCCTTGGTTCCATAGCTAATTGCATTCCCATTAAATTCAACAAGCAAATCAAGAGGATGATTTTAAGTAGGAGATCCCCAATACTATTGTTCTGAGAGTTCTTTTCCTGAGCAGCATCTTGATTCACAACACTAATTTGATGAACTCTTCAGCATTTCAAGTGCCTGATGCTCCCTTAGGTTGGGCTGGTTGTTATCCAGGCTGTGGATAGGGGTGAGAGATCTGAGAGCAGGACAAAACAGGAATTTTGGTGAATTCCTTTGTTTGGACTGGCTCAGGATGACTTTGTGCTCTGTGTCCTCTGTGAAACACCCACCCTGGCTGTTGTTGTTGCTGCCAGCTCTGATGACATGGACGGGCCCGTGGAGGACATCGGGAGCCGCTCGTGCGTCACGCGCTTTGTGAAGACCCTGCTGTCCATCATGGAGCACGGCGTCAAACCCCACAGCAAGCACCTCACGGAGTACTTTGCCTTTCTCTATGAATTTGCCAAAATGGGAGAGGAGGAGGTGAGTATAGCCTTGGATTTGGGGAGTTGCTGGTGTCTGTGCACAAATACGTTTTCAAGTAATCCCATCCCTGTGTTTTTCAGAGCCAGTTTTTGCTCTCTCTGCAAGCCATATCCACAATGGTCCATTTCTACATGGGAACCAAAGGGCCTGAGAATGTAAGTTTGAGTGTTTTATATAACAGGAGCTAATCTTTCCTGTTTTGCATGTGTGATCATTACTGTCGTGTGTCTTGAATCATCTTTCAGCTGTTATATTAAAATTGCTTCACTTCCACAATTTTTTTCAATGTGTGAGTGAATATAATATTTTTAAACATATGTTGAATTGACTATTATTGCTTAGTATAGAAATTTGCACTGAATAAAAGCAATTAAAGTTGCCCTTACTTCATACTGATGGTAATGCTGTTAACAATTGATTGCTTACTCCTGTTGTACAACTTAGGTTCTTAAATTTACCTGCTTTTTTTGTTAAATAGACCATATCTTCAGCCAGCCTACCTCTTGAATTTGTAAATACAATTTTGCTTGTGCAAAGTGAATGTTTCAATGTGAAAGTCAGTTAATTAGATGCTTACCTGGCTTGGTTCATGCAAGTTGATGAAGTTGTTTGCAGTAAAGGACAGGGTAATGCAAAAGCCCTTTGAAATGAAGGCACAAATGTCCACACTGAAGTTCTCTGGTTTTTCCTTAGCCTCAGGTGGAAGTGCTTTCTGAGGAAGAAGGGGAGGAAGAGGAGGAAGAGGAAGATATCCTTTCTTTAGCAGAAGAGAAATACAGGCCTGCTGCTCTTGAAAAGATGATTGCCTTGATTGCTCTTCTGGTGGAACAGTCTCGCTCAGAAAGGCAAGAGCTTCTGGAAAAACAAGATCAATTTAGAATTTAGAGTTCAGAAAGGAGTCAGAGATTTTATGGGTTTTTCTGAGGGTTTTATTATGGGCTTTTTTAACAGCATAAATAACCTTGTATATGAGCCCATTATATTTTTAATAACTTAAAAAGGGACTCTAAATTGTTGACCATATGAAAGACTTGGGTTAAATACTTGAACACATTCAATTGCCCACATTTGGTTTTCTTTTTTTATCTCAGTCAAGTTGTTCAGTTTGACATCAACACCTTTATTGTTTCTTGTATATTGTGATACTGAAGAATATGAACTAACACTCAGTCCTGAGTGTCTCCCTAACCATCATGATGGCTGAAGTAAAATGATCATTTTCTTTTGTTTTTTAGGCATTTGACCTTATCACAAAACGACATGGCAGCACTGACAGGAGGAAAGGTAATCAAGTTAAAAATGACTGCTACAGCCTCCCAAACCCTCTGTGGTGTGTAGCTGTAGGCAGTGTACTGTATCTTCTTATTTGTTGCAGGGTTTCCCTTTTTTATTCCAACATATCCGTGATGGGATCAACATCAGGCAAACCTGCAACCTCATTTTCAGTTTGTGCCGCTACAACAACCGCCTTGCAGAGCACGTGAGTGGCAGGGACCTGTTGCTCTTTATTGAAATCTCCTCTCATAAGTGTCATGGGGTAATGGTTATTATTTTAACTGAATAAACACAAGTCTAAGTGAGTTTTGTGTGTTTTCTTTTCAAGATCGTGTCCATGCTGTTCACATCTATAGCAAAGCTGACTCCTGAGGTATGTGAACACACCACCTGTCTAGTAAATAATCTGTAGTCATATTTGCCTGGTTTAAATCACAGAAATAATCCTTTGCTCATCAAAAGTCTTGCATGGAAGATGGAAGTCTCTGTGCCATTGAATGAAGTCTAACCGCACTGTTTGTGAAGTTTTGCAGAAAAACAGAAATTTGCTGTGCCACTTCGGATGCAAGTTTTATTCAAAACAAATAACATTTCTAGATTCTCCACCCATATGAATTTCTTTTAAAAAGTTGGTAACATTCAAGTATTTTGTGCAAGAGTAATTGGAAATAATTACTTATTATCAGAGTCTTCAAGATTTGGGGCACCATTTTGCAGTTCTGTGCTGGCAAACACATTTCTCATTCAGAGTAAATTCCTGCCCTGGTATTAACAGAAATACTGAGAGTTCCAAATGGATTCCAGATGCAAAATAATATAATTGTAGTTGTAACCACTTTGTTGAAACATTGTTAAAAGCTGGATGAGTCTTCGCAGTGTAAAGCCTCAACATAGGATGCTTTTGGATAAACTTCCCAGGATCCATATTCCATATTATATAAATACATAAAAACAATAACTTATCTGAGCTAGTGATATATATCAGGATAAACTGGTGAATTCTTCAACAATGAACAGCTTGATTTGTTCCTTTTTATGGAATAATGTCTATATTTCCTGTAATACATACATACATACATATACATATATATATATATATTTATATATATATATATTTCCTCTAATGTCTCCTAGACTGATCCTGTCTCACATGACCCTGTTTCTTTGCACTGACTGTAACCAGTGGCTTAATTTATAGATATATATGGATTAAATAGTACAGATTGAATAGTAAGAGATTAAAGTATTGTATTATAAATGTTAATGTCTGAAGTTCACAGAAATCTTACATTGGGATTTTTAAAAAATACTCTTTAAAAAAAAGGTGGATGAAATTAAATAGATGAAATTGGATATTTTTCCCTTTTCTGCATTACAGGCAGCCAATCCTTTTTTCAAATTGCTCACCATGCTCATGGAATTTGCTGGTGGACCTCCGGGAATGCCACCCTTTGCTTCTTACATTCTGCAGAGGATATGGGAGGTACAATATGTAAAATAAATCAGAAACTAAATTGTCTTTCTCTTGTTGGTTATTTTATGTCTCTTTTGCATTTTGTTGTCATCCTTCCTGCATCAGTCCATGATTTTTTAATTACCATTCCTCTTCTAAATAAACAGCAACAGCCAATAGACAAGAAAAAGTTCTGTTGTAACTTAATGTAGGGTTAATGGCTCTTCCAGTTTAACTTTAAATTTTAGTTTAATGAGAAATTTATTTATTCATAATAAAGGCCTAGAATGGTTTTTCTAGACAAATTCCACATAGTTTTCTCAGTTATCCTTTCGCAAGGCCTGTAAAATGTTTCAACACCCATCATTTGGTTGTGGGTTTTTTTGCCCTTTATGTACAAATTTCTTGAATATTCATTTGACATTTTTGTTTAACACTTTCAGTGCATAAAATAGTGCCAGACTAAGTCTGCTGGATAATTGCTGTGTGCAGGACCAACCTTGCTTGTGTTTCCAAATGAGAGAGACTTTTTAACCAAGTTGGCACAGGGATGAATTCCTTCATCTGAGCTATAGATGAGCCATTAAAGCTTTCTCTTCACCAACCTGCTCTGAGTTCCCAGTACAATTCACTGTCTTCATTCCTGGCTGAGAACAACGTGGCCAGCCTGGAGACTGCTGAGGACCAGCTCATTCCCTTTAATTCCCTTTAAAAAATGGGGCTGGAGCACTGTGGGATGGGACATGGATTGCTGTTCCAAAGGGTTTCCTCCTGGTCAGGAGCGGCTGTAGGATCACAAGTGATGGATGAGCTGTAACTGCTGCACCTCAGGTAAAGGGAGTTAAAATGGCACATCTCAAGGGGCACAGTGACACCCAGCTGGTGACACAGGTCCAGGGATATAAATTGTGCAGGCAGGGATGTGAGATCCAGCAATGAATGCACAGACTTGGGGTGTGGAATCTACTTCCACAGGCTCTCCAGCTTCTGGAAGTCATTAAAAAGTGATTGAGCTCTGCAGACACTGAGAAATTGTCTCTTGGACATTCCCTCCAGCCATTACCCAGGAAACCTGACAGAGCAATTTGTCATTTCTAAATAAAGGGATTGTTCTTCAGGTGTTTATTTTTAAAATGAGATTAAAATTTTACGAGCAGAGTTATGGTCATGTCAGCTGCTCATATTCTTCAGGTGGAGTAGGGGAACTGGGAACAGCTTCAGCAACCCAGTTACTACCTCTGGTTTCTTAGGGTAAAATTAGGCACCTGGGCCTTGAGGTAAAAAGAAAGTAGTTTTTAAACTAACAGAAGAACAAACTACATTTATTGGCCTCATGTCAACAGCTTTCCAGCTACACAGAGCCAGAAAAGCAGAGGAAGCCTTGTTTTCTCCTTATTCTCTCAAGATTTACTGACTTCACAAGCACTCATTGCCTTTGGAAAGTGCTGGATGAATTTATTCCTTGCAATTGTATATTCAATAAAAAATGTAGTAGTTACTCTCAGCATGAAGCTGTATGAACATTTTTGCATACCATTTATGTTCTTTTGATGTAACTTACAAAAATACCAATTCAGTGTTAAGGTTTTCTGTTATATATTTTTAAAAGATACTTGTTTATTAAAGACAAAGTTGTTCCATCTTAGTGCTTAATATTTCAACTCCTAAATATCTCATAAAATGCAGAAAGAATAGGCAGAGTAATTTCCTGAGCTTGGACTGAACTTTCAAAACTATGAACAAGGTTCAGAAGCACAAACCAGTGAAATTTAATAAGGTTTTCTTTGTGTGCAGAGCAGCTCAGTCTTGCAGGTGCTTTGATAGCCCTAAATGATTTTAAAAAGAAATGTTGAAAGTCATTTTAGGGGTTTCTAATACAAACAGTGCATATTAGGAAGATTAATGTATTCCTTTTGATTTTTTTCCCCTCTCCTTTAGGTCATTGAGTACAACCCCTCACAGTGCCTGGACTGGCTGGCTGTGCAAACCCCTCGGAACAAACTCGCTCACAGCTGGGTCCTGCAGAACATGGAAAACTGGGTTGAACGTTTCCTCCTAGCACACAACTACCCTCGAGTGAGAACTTGTAAGTGGATTTTAATTGGAGAAAATTCGTCACCTGTTGCAGTGAGTTGCATGCTCCTGTGTTTGTCTTTTCTTCCTTTTCCAGTTGTTTTAGAATTGCTGGGTTTTAAAATCTTGGGATAACTGTGGTGCCTCATGCAGAGGTGTTACCAGTTTTGACGAAAAAACTGTGTTTTCCTTTGGTACTTTGAATGATATACTGGTAGGTTCTTTATTTTAAGTGGTTAATCCGTAAGGTCCAGGAAAACCTAAAGAAGGAAAAGAGGTAATTCCAGAGGTTGTCCATTGTGTCCATCACGTGGCTGTACAATAGGTGGGAGGAGTACATGTTGTTCTTCCACAGGAATCTCCAGCTGAGTCCTTTGAACTTGTGGATCAAGGAGAAGCCATCTGTGCTTTCTCCTGGATTCCAGGGTATCCTGGCTCTTCGCTTTGTTCTGCTGGGAATCACACTGTCACATTGCCAGAGAACATTTTCAACCTTCCCTGTGCGCAGTTTTTTTACAAAGGAGGCTCCACAGTACAGGCCACTGACCTTTAACACATTTCTGTGGCTGAGGGAGATGGGAAAACTGAAGGTACAGCTCTGCAACAGGCTCCAGTTGTAAACATCTCTGAGGAGGTAATGTCCTCTTGATTGAGCAATGGACAACTTCAGTCATGGAAAACCTCTGGGATGCACTGTGTGATGGGATGTGGGATCACATTCTGTGGTGGGATGCTTTATGTTAGTACAGGGAGAACCAAGGCAGCAGACAGGGATGTAGGTAGCACATCCCAGCACCGCTTTTAATGTGCTTTGTGCTACTCTTATCCTCTTGGATGTTTTTTCTCGTGTGAATACAGTAATAGCAGATGCTGTAAAATGCTTTGAAATCTGTAAATGGAACACGTGGTGCAGTTTAATTGCTGTTTACGTGGCTGTTAAGCAGGTATGTCACTGTCAAAGGTGTAACAAATCTATTTTTATTTGAAGCTGCAGCCTATCTCTTGGTGTCGCTTATTCCAAGCAATTCCTTCCGTCAGATGTTCCGATCGACCCGCTCTTTGCACATCCCCACACGGGACCTGCCCCTCAGCCCTGACACCACAGTAGTTCTGCACCAGGTCTACAACGTGCTCCTTGGCCTGCTCTCACGAGCCAAGCTCTACGTGGACGCCGCTGTGCACGGCACCACCAAACTGGTTCCCTACTTCAGTTTCATGACGTACTGCTTGATCTCCAAAACCGAGAAGCTCATGTTCTCCACTTACTTCATGGACTTGTGGAACCTCTTCCAGCCAAAGCTCTCGGAGCCGGCCATCGCCACCAACCACAACAAGCAGGCCCTGCTGTCCTTCTGGTACAACGTGTGCGTGGACTGTCCCGAGAACGTGCGCCTTATCGTGCAGAACCCCGTGGTGACCAAGAACATTGCCTTCAATTACATCCTCGCGGACCACGACGACCAGGATGTGGTGCTCTTCAACCGCGGGATGCTGCCCGCCTACTACGGCATCCTGCGCCTGTGCTGCGAGCAGTCCCCTGCCTTCACCAGGCAGTTGGCTTCTCACCAGAACATCCAGTGGGCCTTCAAGAACCTCACCCCTCACGCCAGTCAGTACCCAGGAGTAAGTGACCAACGCCACCAAGCGCCGTTCCTGTGTCCCCTCTCACCCAGTGTCTCTTGTAGCTTAACACGCCCAGCGGTGAAAGTATTGCATGGGGGTTTCCTGGTGGAAGTAATTTGTGTCTTTAGATCAATTTTCTAGACTTCAGGGGCAATAGCTTTGGGTTTTTCTTGCTGTGTAGCAGTAGAGAGCGGTTGTTGTTTTCTGGGAGCAGGCACTGGTGTTTCCACTGTTGAGTACTCCAGCCTAGTCATAAGAAGCAAGGAATAAGCTTTGATGGTGGTCCCTAGGAAGGAGATTGCATTGTAACAAAGGTGGAGGAATTCCCAGTTTCTTCTTTGCTTTCACCTTCTGGAATAGGGCCAAGATTTAGCCTGTAGCGTTCCAGGGCAGGACAGCATGGTTCCCCTTGGGAGCACCCAGGTACCTTTGGCAGACCTGGGAGTTGTGCTGTCGTTACAACACAGTGACACCCAGCAGAGAGCAGGTGCTGGGTAGAGTAGGCTGTGTGAGATGCTCAAACAATAGGCTTACAGAGGCTGGAAGAGACAACAGGCCTGGGTTTGAATGATTACACAGTGAATATTGCTTTGAGATCCTTTGTGGTGTGCAGGGACGCAAAGAATACAATCACTGTGAAGAGGAGGAGGATGCAGGGAATCTTCCATATTGACCTTCTGCCTAGATCAGCTCACGGGGAAATTTTACATCTGACAGTCCCATTGCTCTCCTTGGTGGCATCTCCCCTCAGAAATCTTACTTTGTCTTGCAAGGGACCTGAGTTACTCCACTGTGTTTGGTGTTTGCCAGGCATATGGGACTGCAGCAGGGTTTGGCACAAGCAGCTTTTCAAATGTTTGGATCCCCAGGGATGGGGATTTCAGATTGCTTTGCACATATATATGTGACACGTGTACATTATGTACACATAAGTGCAACAGTGAGCTGTGCTCTTAGGAAGCATCAAGACATCTGATTTTATAACTTTGAAAGAAAGTCTGAACCATACCATAGTGGGAGAGCTGACTCTAACCAAGTATTTCTGTGTGCTTTAGGCAGTAGAAGAGCTGTTTAACCTCATGCAGCTGTTCGTAGCTCAGAGGCCAGACATGAGAGAGGAAGAGATAGAGGACATAAAGCAATTTAAGAAAACCACCATAAGCTGTTACCTGCGCTGCTTGGATGGACGCTCTTGTTGGACGACTCTCATAAGGTACAGCCCTGTGCTCATCCAGCAGCTCAGCTGGAATTCCATCCTCTGCCTCCCCCCATGAGCAGAGCTGGAGTTCCAGCTGCTCCTGTTGGCAGTTGTTACTTTGGAGCAGAAATGTGATGTAGAAATTGTGCCTGTGGGACAGTTTTATTATATCGTGTCTTCAAAGAGTGTTTCATTTCTGGTTGTAGGAAGTACAGCTGAAAGTGCTGCTTGGGCATTCTCAGCAGAGCTATAAATTGCCTGTGCATGTAGGTCAGGGTTGGGGTTTTAAATGGAGCTGTTGGTGCACTGAAAGCGTTGTGGAAAGGACAGTGTTATATGGAGGGGCTACATGCACTCACCTGGCAGTGATCTGTCACAGAGCACAGCCATGTTGTTGCAAGTAATCTTTATGTTGAAAGAAACCATTCATTAGCATAATACTTACCTTTCTGTTCTGCTCTAAGCATAAAATATTCTGATAAAACTGTTTCCAGACATTTAAAACGCCAAACATATGCTTGATTGAATCTATTTAAATGTAGCTTAAACTTCTGTCTTTCAAAGTACATAATTTTCCACATTTTTGCAGGGGTTGTATGGGAAATATTTCTGTAAAGGTTACATATAAATTATTTTCCATAACATAAAGGATGTTGATGGCAGAGGCATTTTTAAATTTAAAAAGGGGGGGGGAATTATGAGAAGAATTATGTTATTTTGGGGTTTCTTTGTTCTTTTGTGATTATTTTCCAAAATAACAGCATAACAGTTTTAAGCTTGGGATGCAATTTTTAGTGTTCTCAATGTTCGGATTTTTTTCCTAGTGCCTTCAGAATATTATTAGAATCTGATGAAGACAGACTTCTCGTTGTGTTCAATAGAGGATTGATTCTGATGACTGAGGTAATTACTTTGTTATTTAATTACAGCAAACATCTCACCCTGCTACTTCCCCTTTCAGCTTTAATAAGATTTCTTTTTAGTACTAAAAAGATCAGGAAATTGTTTGTCTTCTTCTCAGGACAGAGGGAAAACCACCCAGAGATTATGCTGAGAGGAATAAATTTATGCTTTTTCGGTGTCATTCCTTTTATTACAGGTAGTTGAGAATGAATCGCTGAGTGCAGTCACACAGTTGTTAGTAGTTTAAAAGTGTTAAGACAACAGGTTAAAAACCAGAAATTACTTAAAGGGTACTCAGCTGCAGTTGTAGTTAATATTTCTGACCCTCCTTTGAGGCCCTCCTGAGACAATTCTCCTTTTTTTTTCCTACCTATTGTGTCTTTGTTTGCAAGGAGTGGTCTGAAACACAAACTCTATTTCTCTGTGATGGAACTAAACCTAAAATGCATTTCTGGAGAATATCTAATTGTTGTAAATGGGGATTGGTCTATGAGACCAGACCAGAATTATTTCAAAATTGAATGGAAAAAAATTAAATAATGCACCTCTGAAATGGATGCAGTTGGAATGTCAGGCCCCTACTCCCAGGACTTTCAGTCTACAGATCCACAAGTCCTGATGGGTGGAACATCCTGGATTCCATTCAGCACTCCCATGATTGAGCTGACGGATGAGAACCTGTGTTTATTAAAAACACTGGCAGTGCTCCATGGGGCAGGATCCCTTTGAGAACAAGAATAAAAATCTGGATGTGCTGGAGAAAGCATAAAACCAAGATTCAGTTCATTCTTGGCACCTGTAGAATGGTGTATTCAGGAGAGATATTAAACTGGGAAAATCCATTGTGCAAAACAAGTGGCTCAGAGGTAATTGTGGCTGTGCAGAAAATGGGATTTTGGAATAGGTTGCTGCAGGAGGGGGCAGCCAGCACAACTGGAGGTTGTCAGAAGGACTGGGAGCAAACATTTGTCGAGGATATTTAGTCTGGCTTTAGCCATGTGGCTGGACTGGATGATACTTTCAGATTGATTCCAGTCCCATTTTTATATGGTTTATATAAAAAATTCTTTTAACTGTTTTTATGTCACTGGTTTGCATTTTCCGGGGAAAAGTGTGACAGAAAGAGCTGGAATTACAGAAACAGTGCAGTGCTATTTGAAAATTGAGTTTTCAGGAGCTTTTTATAAATATAAACCTATAGATTAATTAATTGTAGTTAATTACTCCAGCATATCTGTTCCTTTTTGTTATGAAAATACCTCCATCCAGTAAACTGGTTGTAAAAGGTCAAGAACTGGGCTATAAGGTTATCCATACCTGAAATGTAAGTAGATTAAGGTACATACATAGACGTATTTAAAAAGAATTTGGTTTAGCTTAGTTAGCCCTCATCCATACTAACAATGGATAATTAAGTTTGTGAAGAGTGTGTAATATGAAATGAACTTACCCTGTGTAAGTGCATTGCTAGAAATTGAATTAAATTGATGCTACTTTCCAGCTTGAGGTTAGCAGGCCTTATATTGTCACTTGTTGGATGGAAGTGTTCTGCCTGGTGACAAAAAACTGCATTAAGGAGTTGTCACATCCAGGAAAGTTTTCCAGTTAAGGGTGGCCATATGTCTTTTGTCTTCACTGTAATATAAAAAGAGCCTGGCAAGGGTTTGCATTCTAGGGACCGAGGCTACTGTTCCTTTATCTTTCAAATACCCCAGCTGATTAAATAGTTTCTCTTACATCCCGTGCTAGAATTTTTGCAGCTCGGAAATGAGTTGCTTTTCGTTCCCAATATTTCTATAAATCACAGATGCCCACAAGGTATAAAAGGAGAAGTAATTCATCTGATGTACAACCATATATCCTTCAGCAGCATTTTGAAAAATGACTGGCATCCATCTTAATCCTACCTTTTTTCCCCCAAATTCATATATCTGTGTGTCTTTGTGCACCTCTTGTATCACTTCGTCTGCTGGAAGTTTGGGATTACAGGGATATAAAAATACTGTGTCTCAAATGACACTTTGTTCACTGGTTGTAGATAAAGGTGTGAAAACTTGGTAATTATTTTGAGCTGGTAATACAAACCTTTTACCTAGAAAACAAATGAAGAACTTTGTGATTATATCCAACACCTTATATTTTTTGAGTATAAAATACCTTGTTTGAGCATAAAATAAATGTACATCTATCTGCAGGCTAAAAAGAGGAATACTGACAAGTACCTTAGTTTGGCAACATAATGTTTTTGGTATTTTTTTTCTTCTTCCCAGTCCTTTAATACATTGCACATGATGTACCACGAGGCCACAGCTTGCCATGTGACTGGAGACCTCGTAGAGCTTCTGTCCATTTTCCTTTCAGTTCTGAAATCCACACGTCCATATCTGCAAAGAAAAGGTTTGATTATAACTCTTTAAAGGATGATGCCTCTTGTTTCTAAATGAATTTTCCTCACCCAAACCCTAGTGTTTTTTCTTGCTTACTAGCTGTTTTTTAAAACTTGCTGTACAGTAGAATATGTGTCTGTTAATGGATATAAAATTGTTACTTATTAAATTACTTACTGACTTAATACGAAACTAGATTGCTTAAATTTAACAGCAGTAGACCAGTGAGATCTAACAAATTCCCAGATGGATTAAGACCATGGTAGAGGAAAAAGAGACTCCTCAGCAATAAAATTTTGTGCTTTTTTTAATGAGCTTTTGAGCCATGAGCTAAGCAGCCTCCTGGGATGTTTGCATTGCAGATGTGAAGCAAGCTCTCATTCAGTGGCAGGAGCGGATTGAATTTGCCCATAAGCTCTTAACTCTGCTCAATTCCTACAGTCCTCCCGAGCTTAGAAACGCCTGCATTGGTAAGTCCTGGCCATGCAGGGCCTGTCTTGCACAGGCCCCTGCTGAGAGGTGGAAATGCCACTTACACAAGTGCTCTGCTAGAAACAGGAGGTTGGGATTGTTGGTGTGGTACTGTCAGTACCTCTGTTTTTACTCCAGAGAGCTCTGGGATTGTCAGCTTGCATTGAATATCCCTGTGGTCAGTTAAGGCATGCAGACTGGGGGCGCAGAAAGTCACGGGTCACTTTTTGAGACCGATTTGCCACCTGATAAAGGGGCATGACTGAGGAGTAGCTCCTTAGTTCAGGTGTCACTGAGTTTAGAGCCAAATCCCAAATCTGACATTAAAATTC
Organism: Vidua chalybeata; assembly: GCF_026979565.1. Lineage (NCBI taxonomy): Eukaryota > Metazoa > Chordata > Aves > Passeriformes > Viduidae > Vidua > Vidua chalybeata. The sequence continues at coordinate 36,313,578 of NC_071532.1, forward strand.
AAACATGAACTAAAGCGCCCCTCAGAAAGGATCGTGGAGACCAAGTTATTCTGGGAAATAACTTTTTTCCTGTTCATTTTTATGATTCAGTACTGTGAACTGCAATAGTAGAACTTAAAGCATAAATAGCTTGTAGAGAGGAATGGATTTGCCTTTTAAAGTGCAGACATAGGTAATACATACAAATGCCCTTCTTGCATTAGCAGAACTATTTCAGAAAGGTCCAGTTTTTTTCTAGTTTAGTAGTTTTTAATATTATTTAATGGATTGCAGGTAAAGGCCTAACACTGTGTCCAAAAACGTTTTTTGTGTGTGATTTGTATGCATTTCCCCTTATTTTGAGTATTTTCTTGTTCTCCACCTGACTGCTGCTGGTTGCCATTTTCCAGGTGTCAAACCTGCTCTGTTAAAGAAGAAGCAAAGAGGGTAATTTGGCAGAGGTTCTCATTCTCCAAGCTGGCCCCTCCCTGGTGCTTGCTGCAGCACTGAGCAGGGTCTCTCCCAGGGGCAGAGGTGAAGGGAGTTGGGACGGAGTCAAGGGTGTCACTCAGGTGTTGCTCACGGTGGAGCTGCGGCAAAAGGGATACGAGAGAGAGTTTGCAAATGTATGAGCCTTAAGTTGAACTGTTTGCTGTTAAGAAATAACAGTTTGTAATAGCAAAAACAACTTTTTGTTTGTAGATGTCCTCAAGGAGCTTGTACTTTTAAGTCCTCATGATTTCCTACATACTCTGGTTCCATTTCTACAGCACAATCATTGTACATACCACCACAGTAATATCCCAAGTAGGTATTTCAGTGATTGTCTTTTGAAGTTCTCTTACACTATTATTACTCTACGTGTTCCTTGCTGATATCAAATATTGACCTTTTTAATATATCCCTATTTTATCCAAACTTACACTACAGTGTCTCTTGGACCTTATTTTCCATGTCGTGAAAATTTGAAATTAATAGGGGGGAAAAGCAATATTCGTCCTCCGCGTCCCGAACTCAACATGTGCCTCTTGCCCACCATGGTGGAAGCCAGCAAGGTATGTAAACAAGTGGTCCTATAAAGAATTATTTCTCTGTTGTTTTCCCATTTTTATAAAAGTATTGGCAGAATCCAGTAGCTCAATGCATTTAGCTTTTCTTTGTAAACAAAGCATAATTCTTCTTCAAGATGTGTTGTCCTCATATACTCCATTCTAGATGTGCACTTCAGAAGCACCATTTCCCTGCCCTTGGGGATACAGAGCTTCATACTGCAGACACCATAAGGGTTTGGGCCTTGTGGTAGGGAAAAAACCCCACAGCACACAGTTTGGTAATTTCCCACTGTCTGTGGCATTTATAAAGGAATTTGAGGCACCTCCCAGGGATTGTCTAGATGGGTTTCACACTATTTTAAGATTTATTTCCAGACAACCAAGGAGACCCTGCAGGTTCCATTAGAGTCCATTCAGCTGGGGCTGAGGCATAATCTCCTACTTGTTTGGGTAAAATCCAGTGCTTGAAATGTCATAAAGGGCTTTAAGTCTTTTCATGTCCCATTTTCCCTTCTGTGGGCTTCCTGATGGGATGCCAGCTTTGGTGGGGCTACTCCGTAGTGACTTGCCACATCCCGTTGTTACAGCTGCAGCAACGGTGGGATTCAGCTCACGTCGCTTTGCCTATCTAAAAGGTCAGCATCCAGCTCTTCCTGGGGCTCCTGGCCATAAATAGTTACCCTGGGAAGGAGAGAGAGCTCCCCTCCTTCCTGACCCAGGCACCTGAGTGTGGATGAGGCAACTCCCTCTCCACAGAGTGCAGGGAACACCAGTGACTAGATTTTAGATAGCTAAAGTCAGGTCAGGTGAATCCCACCCAAAAAGGAATATGTATGGACAATCATTTGAAGCAGGAGAACTGGTTACTTGCTGTCCGGTAACTGTGGTTCTTCAAGATGCTTTGTCCACACAGATTCTGTGCTCCTCCTGCTGTGCTAATTCCGAGTCCTGTCCTAGGGGATTCTTACGGGTGAAGGAATTGAGTGGTGGTTGAAGCCGCCATACCCCTTGTGCCCTCAGGTACAGTGGTCGCAAGGACACACTGGGTGCAGGCACAGCCCCAGTGGACACAGCTATTCAGAAAGAATCCAATCTTCTGCACATGGGGCCTATGTGCACGTAGATGGGAATCTGTGTGGGCAACACATTTCGAAGAAGCACGGTTACTGTAGGGTAAGTAACCCTTCTTTTTTAAAGCTTTCAGAATGATGCTGTGTCTATTTGTGCACCATCAAATTGACTGTGTAATCCGAGTGTTTGAAAAGATGGTAGAGAGCCAGAAACTGCCTCTAGTGGGTTTCCCCATCGTGCATCCAGAAGTGACACTACATAATGCAAATACCTGGAATTAGAAAGGTGTCGTATTACATGACAGTATTTCACCCTTTATACTGAATTCCTAATACATTAGGAAGGAGAATATTTTTAAACCTCTAGAATCACATCCACAGTCACATTGCCCTGTAGGTTTGCATGCTTGTTTTTCATTCAGTTGCTTTGTATAAGGTTGTATTTTTCTGCTTGAGTTTTAGAGGTTTCCTCTTGGCTCTCTGTGGCCATTCCTCTGGCTGATGCCATTTTAAGCTTATGTATGTCCAAAATACTAAAATATTGACATAGACGTATCGCTGGGCTTGAGGCATTCATGAAAATTCTGCTCTGAAGCTCAGTCTTGAGAAAATTCTGATTTCTACAGATCACAACTGACAAGCTATGATTTACAAAGCAGTAGTGTGTATGTATTTGTCTTTATGTGATACAAAGTTACTGTGTTCTTTTCTTGTCCTCTCCAAGCTGCGGTATTTGCGGCTTGCACCCTCTGGGTGCTGGCTCAGAACCCTCCAAGAAGTGATTTTCCTGGCAGGGAATTGCATTTGCCATCCCTCCTCCTATCACACCCTGGTGCTTGCCAAGGGCTGGGTGAGGAGGCACCTGGAGATTCCCAGTGTTTTCTTGTAGTCCAGGATGAGACATTGCAGGGCAAGTGGGCAGACAGGGAGATGCTCAGGGCAGTCTGGGAGCTGTGGCTTTGGAGGTTAAATGAGGCTCTCTTAAATCTTCAGGGCAAAGACGATGTTTACGACCGGATGCTGCTGGACTATTTCTTCTCCTACCACCAGTTCATCCACCTCCTGTGTCGAGTTGCAATCAACTGTGAAAAGTTTACTGAAACTTTAGTGAAAATGAGTAAGTATCAAGGTGAAACAGCCAAACGATTTTTTTTTCTGTGATAGCTCTGAGTCCTTCTGCACTAAGTTTTATATTCAGAGTTTTTAAGGAAAAGTAGAACTTGTGAAACTTGTTGTGTTTGGGTATTATTTTTATCCACAAAGCTGTTAATATGTATAAGAAAGTGCAGCCTTACCTACATGACTGAAATGTTTCAGGCTGTCGGGGAAAAAAAGCTGAGGTAACCACTAAGAATTCAGTCTTACTATACATTTAGAGTTTAATACACTAAGGCTATCTCTGGGTGATTGGCAGTTTAAATGGCTTTGTATCAGATCCTGAATCCTCAGCATCTCAGCAATGGCAATTAATTGACATTATTTTAATTTTTGTGTTCCCACACAACCCCCGAGGGCGAGTTCCTCAGTGTCACACGAATAATGTCATCCAAAGAGCAATGAGGGAAATGTCCTTTTATCCCCTGAATCACTTATCTGCTTCTTGTCACGCTATTCCAATGTATTTATTAAAGGGACTGGAAAAACCTCATGGACACTACAGCTTTCTGATCATACAAAATGCTTGGAATGTGATCCTATAAAATGACAGGGCACCTTGGCACTGCTTTTCTGAGGATTTGCTTGTCTCCCACAAAGTTCTCCCACACTGACTTCTTCCCTCGTCTCATTGCAGGTGTTCTGGTTGCTTATGAAGGTTTGCCACTTCACCTTGCGCTCTTCCCCAAACTCTGGACTGAACTTTGCCAGACTCAGGTAAGAGTCAGAACCAACAGAATGGAAACACAAGCAAAACACACTGAATGTGGAACAAAGAACCCACAAGTGTAACTGATGGGTGGTGTTTAATAAAATACTCTGCCTGTGTTACTGCTGTCTGTGAAGCCCTGCTAAATCAAATATAAAAATCTGGAAAATTCTGATTGCTCCCTGTACATCCTGCAAAAGCTTAACACAGCAACTCCCCCCAGTAATAGTGGTGGGTGTGCAGAAAGCACCTCATCCTGCCTCTGAAATTCCAGCTTTTTATGTAGCACAAACATTGGGATGATGAAGGAAAAATGAGGTGTCAAAGTTTGGGTATGATTGCAGAGGACCCTGTGGTTGGCTCACAGATCAGGAGGCTCTGTCCCTTTCCATACACACTGGTGGGGATAAAGTGGCCTTTCTGGGGAAGGAGCTTCATCAAAAGAAAATGGGAAATAAGAATTGTCAGTAATTGATATGTACCATTTACTGGCATCTGATAGACCTGAGCTATTTCTCAGTGGGCCTGGCCCACAGTTCCAGTGCTGACTCTGCCATCTTCTCTCTCCTTGCCAGTCTGCGATGTCCAAGAACTGTGTGAAGCTCCTCTGTGAAGATCCAGTTTTTGCAGAATATATCAAATGTATTCTGATGGATGAAAGGACCTTTCTTAACAACAACATTGTCTACACCTTTCTGACTCATTTTCTCCTCAAGGTATGTGGTCTTTTAGCAATAATTATTATTCCAAGGAATGCAGGCACTGATGCTATTTCCTTTTTCTATTCTGTTTTCACAATTCCATTTTTTTGTGGCTTTTAAAAAAATACTTTGTTTCCACAGGTTCAAGGGCAAGTGTTTTCTGAAGCAAACTGTGCCAACTTAATCAACACTCTAATTACAAACCTAATAAATCAGTATCAAAGCCTAGAATCTGACTTCAGCAACCAGAGAGTTGAAATTTCCAAAGCAAGCTCTACATTAAATGGGGTGAGTCTTTCCTAGTGAACACGAGGCAACTCATTTCCTACAGAAACTCCTCAGTGCCCTGTGCCAGGTCTTAGGCACTCCCTGCCTCAGCTGAGCTCCTGTAGGGGAAGTTGGGAGTATTAATCTGACTGTGGGGAGCAAAGTGTTAACAACTGCAGGAGCATTAATGGTAGGAGTGCTGTAACCCAGCATAGTTTTGTGTCTCAGCACGGCATTGTCACCTTCAGGACAGATCTGTGTTCAGGTCAGCAGATAGTGAGTGGGGAATCTCAGTGGTGTGAGTAGCTCTAGAATGGGATCTTTGGGCTGCTCAGAACATGAACAGCATCTCCTCATTGCACAGTCTCTGTGTGCAAGATTGATGAAACACCAGTTTGAAATAAGCCTTAAGTTTGTTTCTCTATTTCCAGGACCTCCGAGCACTTGCCTTGCTGCTTTCAGTGCACACTCCCAAACAGCTCAACTCAGCCCTGATTCCAACTTTACAAGAGCTTTTAAACAAATGCAGAGCTTGTCAGCAACAGAGGAACTCATTACAAGAGCAAGAAGCCAAAGAAAGAAAAACTAAAGGTTTGCTGTTGCATTAATGAACCTTTTATCAAATTAATGTAATACATTACTTTGTTCCTGCAGGGCGGGACATTCCTTGGCTCCAAATCCCAGTAGTACACAAATATACCATTTTATTGTGGAGCTAAAGTTTGTGAATTGCACGAATTTTCTGCAAGGAAATGAGTGTTTATTGAAGTGCTGTGTTGAGTATGGAGATGGGTGGGGATGTGAGCAGTGCCTGTTCCTGAGCAGCTGCCCTGTCCCCACAGATGACGAAGGAGCCACTCCGGTGAAGCGGCGGAGGGTGAGCAGCGATGAGGAGCACGCCGTGGACATTGGTGACATCAAAGCCGAGCCCCGCGAGGCGCTGACCCCCACCAGCACCTCAGACAACGAGACCAGGGACTCCTCCATCATCGACCCGGGAACGGAGCAGGACCCACCCTCCCCCGAGAACAGTTCTGTCAAGGAGTACAGGATGGAAGTGCCCTCTTCATTTTCCGAAGATGCTGTGTTGGCTGCACGCGCGCAGCACGCTGAGGAGCAGCCGGGGAATGAGAAATTTGAAGAATGCAAAGAGTTCAAACACCTGCAGGCTTCCAAGGATTCCATGGGAGCTGAGGAGGACTCGGAGTTTCCTTCCACGTCGATTTCCACGGTTTTATCTGACCTCGCAGACTTGCGGAGCTGCGATGGCCAAGCCTTACCATCCCAGGACCCCGAAACTAATTTATCAATCAGTTGTGGCCATTCCAGAGGACTTTTTAGTCACATGCAGCAGCATGACATTTTAGACATCCTGTGCAGGACCATTGAGTCTACGATTCATGTGGTCACACGGATATCTGGGAAAGGAAACCAAGCTGCTTCTTGACATTAGATGGAGCATGTATGCTTTTAAGTCTTTTTTTTTTTTTTTTTTTTTTTTTTTTAAATCCTTCTTCCCCCAAAAAAATGCTGTTTGTATAAGTTTTGCTTATTTCTGTTTTGTGCTTCAGTTTGTCCAGTGCTCTCTGCTTGAATGGCAAGATAGATTTATATGCTTAATTCCTGGTCAGGCAGAACTCAAGATTATTTTTTTTAAATTTTATTTTATTTTGCATCTACCGTACACTTTCTTAAAGGGCAATCAGATACTGGCTATGTTTTATGTAATTAAGAGTTCACTGTAGTGGCTTTCATTTAATATGGCTGTCTGGGAGACAGGGCCTCCTGGCCCTGTATGATGTAATTTAAACTTATGGCATTTTTACTGTGTATAATATGGTGTTCTCTGTGCCAGTTTTGTACCTTATAATCGAGGCAGATTGCCTCAGATCGCTGTGGTTCTTATTATCAAAATTAAGTTTACTTGTATACTAAACAACCACAAGAAATTTGATTCTGTAAAGAATCCTCTTTAGCTGTGGCCTGGCAGTATATATATGGTGCTTTATTTAACAGGATACCTGTGGAGGAAATAAAGCACACTTGATGTAAAATTAATTGTTTTATTTTTATTGACATGATCAACTGCTATTCTGTGCACTTCATTAAACTGATTGTGATGACTTTTCATTTGTTTATAATATGTTGCTTCAGTCTTTGTATTTCTCAGCAAAGAACTTCCTAAGTCAAACAGCAGTAGAGAGAAATGATGGTCGGAGGTTCATATTTGATGTAGATTTTGGTGCTTGTTTAGTGTGCACGAGTGTTCAGCCACACAGTGGAGAGGGACTGGTGCTTGTTGTTGGAACGTGAAGTGCTGTCAAAAGCCAGGGGAACTTGGCATCTCATTTCCCTTATTTGAACATCTCTTATACAGTTTTTCTCCTGCACCATTTACAGACTTCCTTTCTTTTTTCCCTCTGCTCTATCTGGCTGTGCCCCCTCACTTTTTGACAGCTTCTGCACACCTGGAATGACTTTATCATCCCTCCCATTATACTTCCCCCTGTTATTTCTGAGTAATACCAGTCTCCTCTATGTGACCTTTTGGACTGTTAATGCTTCTGGTTCTAGTATCTGATTAAACTCCATTTTCAGCTTCATTTTCCAGTTGCTCAGCTCATTTGTTTTTCTATTGTCTTCATCTACACCTTGGTCTTTTTTTCTCCAAAATTCTTTCATTCCATCTACCCTTCACTGCAGTTTTGCATCACTTGCTTCTCCTCAAGTCTGTGATGTTCTTGCTCCCTTTGAATTTACTCTCATTGGTTTCAATGTTCTGTAATTAATTAGTCTTTAAAGTTTATAAATTTATATTCCTCTTTATTTAGCATTTTTATCCTGCATTTACAGACACTACTGACACTGGTAAGTGCTTAAGTTGGTATCCTCATTATTCAGACATGAAATAACTATGGGTTTGTTCTCTTTAGGAATAATTTTATTACTTCTTCTGATTAGCTTTCCCCAGATTGTTACTCCAGAGAAATCATCATCAGCTTCTAGTCAAAACTTCTACAATCAGAATTTTTCTGCAAGGAAAACACTGGCCCTATGGATCAAAACCTGAGCTGCAGCAGCTGTTGGAACCCCTTTGGGTGAGTAGTTTTTGTAATTAATCAGCCTTAATAACATTGTGTACTTGGGATGTGTCTGAGCTGCTGCTCCTTGCTGGCTTTAGCAGCTCCTGCAGGATGGGATCACACCAGAGCTGTGGCCTTCTGGCCTTTGGGGTGGTTTTTTAGCTCATTTTTGAGCAGGCAAACTACAAACAGTACTTGATAATGATTTCATAAAGGATACACAAATACTGCACCATCAATCATGTCAGGATTACCAGAAATACGATTACTGCTCTTCCCTTACTTCCTAATTTCCCCCTTGAGTATTCCTGCAATTTTTACCAAGAAGTTTTTTGCAGTAGAGTTTTTTGAACAGAAGTAAGCAATACCAGCACAAAGGTGTCTTCCTTTTCCAGAGCCTGTTTCCAGGTGTTTGTCCTCTGTCTCCCTCACTTTCTGTGCTCTGTAAGTCATTATTTCTTCCATTCTGTTCCCCTTCTCTCACTTTAAATCAGTTTTCTGGTTTGTATTTTTCTGCCTTTAAAAATGTTCCTTTATCTCACCTTTGAAAGCCGTTTAAACCTAAACCCTTTAATCTTCCACTGGCTTCTTCAGTCTCTTAAAAGCTTTGATTTTCTTCCAGGTTTTATCTCACTTCTCATTTATTATTACTTATTTCTACCTCCCATTTAACCCCTTCAAAATTAAGGTTTTAAATACCTTCTCCATGCACAGGCAGCCTCTCCTATGGCATTTAAAGTGCTGAGATCTGTAAAGAATTTTGGTCGTAATCTTACAACCATGTCTTTCCCATTTTACTATTTTTTCTCTTTGCCTGAGTGAATTACCATCTAACATTTTTAATTGGGAAGTCCAGGAGAAATTTTAAGAGGGATATGGAGCTGCTCGTTTTCCAGGGGTTTTGGCAGCCTCACACCTGGAGCAGGGACTGCAACACTGGAAGCACAATTAAATCCTGTCTTTTTTAACACCACTGATTGGCAATTGCTCTATTCCAGTGAGGACAGAGAAACAGAACCAGGGATTTCAGTCATGAGGGAAGCATAATTCCCACAGAATACTGGGGCTGCAGTTCCACTCTTGGAAGAAACTTGGAATTGCATAGAACCATCTACTCTCAGGGATGAAATTGTTGCAATATCTCTTCAACCATCTACCCATAAACCTGCTGAAGCCTTAACTGTCTTAATTTCCCTTTGTCAATCCCTACCCTGAAACATTTTCGTATTCAAAACATCAGGCTTTTTTTCCTTGAATGCTGAGAGGGGGGAAAAGATAACTAAATTTTGAGCATTCAGAAAGAGATGCTAAAATCCAGCATTACTCAAGAGGTTGCTCCCCACCTAGCACCTGGACACTTCAAGAAGCAGCAGGCAACACCCAGAGAGTGCTTTGCGCCTCTCCTGTCGCTGTGGGGACTTTGTTCTTCTCACTACCACAGACCTCACCTCAGTTCAGAGGGGTTGTTAATAACTGCAAACTTTTCAGGAGAACCTGGCCTGTAGCAGGGAGCAGCACCTCTGTCTCCTTGATGATGGAAGCTTTTTGGGTGGCAAGGTTGCCATGTGTTGGCATTCTGTAAAAATAAAATATACAGAACTTAACTTCTAAGAATCTTATTTAGTGTGGCAGTATCAGTTTATGAAGAAAATCAGCTTGATGTAAAGCCATGTTTTTATTGAGCCAAGCATGTTTTCCAAAAGCAACCTGCCCTATTGTGGTCCAATTGTTTCAGATTGTGTATTGCATTTGTACACTTTATTTATAAAGCATTTGAGAACTAAGTTATCCTTGCTCACTTCGAGATGTTTAATTGGGAATTACAATTTGTTCCTGTCAAAATTCTCTTTACAGTTGTTCTCTTTGAGGTACAGCATTGCAGAGGGCTGTGAATCATTTCAGTGGAAGGTTTTACAGAACTGCAGAAAGAAAGCACTACTACTGTTTGTTTCTTCTAAATAAATGTCACACTGAGGTCAAGTAAGGGAGTACAGTGCATGCAGATCTAATAATTACATAACATTGTTAATTACCTTTCCCAAAACTGCAGCTGCAAACAGTCTGCAGTTGGGAGCATCTAGCAAGTATTCCACAAAGGCTATAAACGATCAGCAGTTTTGTAATCCCTTTCAGCTCACCTCTGCTGGGAACTCAGTCTCCTACAGAGATTTAATTTTGCCACTTGATACACTGAATATTAAGGAACTGGAAATGCTTCCCATTGAGGGTGTTGCTCACCTACCTCTGAGGGCAGGGCTCACTGCAGCTGAATCATTATCACTGAAGTTCCAGGCAAGCAGAACAGAGATCACTGTCCCCAAGTAAAGCTGTTGGTATACACAGTCTGACTTGCCTCTCATTCCCTAAAAACCCATAAATAGTGCTTAAACTATGTACAGTCTCATAGAAGTGGGTCTTTATTTTTCCCACAAATAAATTATTTTTTTTTTTTTTAGAAAACCAAATGTTAACAAAGTATAAAAAGTAATGCCCTAACAAAACTACAGTGCCGTTATTATTCCATGTTGTCTTTTGATTGCTGCAGTAAAATATGTATTTCTTCAAAATATTGCTTCTTCCAACATTGTCTTGTACTCTCTTCATGGGAGATGGGAACCCCTTTGCATTCCAGCTCCAGTTCTGACTGAGCTGCCAGGTCCTGGAAGTTCAAGGCCACAGTTGCATAATGTTCTGAGGGAAGAGAACAGGACCCTTCAGTGAAGTGCTTTTTAAAGAATGCCATTTGTTGGTGCTGATTCCCTCTCTGCTCTGCCTGTCTGAGCACAGCCTCTTTTCACAGCGCTCTGCACTGGGCTGTTCTCCAAAGGACAGGGACCAAAGGAGTGTCCAGCCAAGGCTGGCCCCTGCCAGGATTGGCTCTTCTCCTTGCAAAGGAGCCCTGCAATATCAGAGATCCTTGGAAAAACTCACCGTCAGGCCAGCTCCTACACCGCCACTTCAGGACAATTCTTTGGCTTGGGACCTGTGAAAGATAAGAAGGTTCTCCTTGGTAGCACCTGAGAGAATTCCCATTACAGCTCTCCCTGAAATACAGGGAGAGGAGGAGCATCTTATGGCATATTGGACACATGCATGTAAACAAGAGCAAGACTGGGGTCTGGTTGTTGAAATAAACTGTTTTCATGGAGTTGTATTCCACTGTTCTGTTTTTGCTGTGGGAAAAGACAGGACTCATTGGTTATTGCACATAAAACACTGATTTTCTTGCAGACTTTGAAACAAGGATGAGCCCAGTTTTCCCCACTGAAGTTTCAAAGTGTGACCGAGTGATTGTGTTACACAACCCAGCCTGGCCCAGTACACAAATCGGGCACTCCTGCAGATGAAAATGGTTTTTAGGACATTTCAAAAATGCAGCTGAGCTCTAATTACCAGATTTTTCCCTTCTATTTGCACCAGCAGTCAGCTGGGGCAGGGTAACACTTGCCCTGAATAGAACAGAGATCATGTCCCCAGTTAAAAAGGGATAGGGATTTAGGAGATAAACCTCTCTCCCTCCTCTCAGTTACAAAGGATTGTGCTGGGTTTTCTGCTCCCTTTGCAGGTCCTTCGGTGTGGTCAGTCCCTGCTCTTTTGATGAGCCACAAACACCACACAACAGAAGAACAACTCTTTGGCTTTGAAATAGAGGAACTGAAATACTCACTAGAGAAGCTGAAATTCACAAATTTATGCTGCTTTTTAGCTCAGAGGAGGAGCCACCCTCCCCTCCTGTTTTAAAGTAGAGCAGGAGTTTTTTACCAGTTCTGTGTATTCACCGCTGACACAGCCCTCAAACATCTGCAGTTTGCCTCCTTTCTCTGCTTCAATCACGGCTGGGCACTTGGAGAACTTCTGTACCAACTAACAAAAAAAGAAAAACACAAAATGCACCATGCTGGGAGACAAGGAGGGGGGTGCTGCAGGAATTAGCTAAACTCTGATACACCTGGAAGTCTTTAATCACTCATCAGGCTTCTGATTTTATACAGCATTGCTGGGACTGTGGCAGGGGCCAGTGAGGTGCCACAGTGAGAATGTTAATGCTGAGAAAGTTGCACTGGTAAATAAAGACCAGCAGAGCCTCTGCCCCCAGCACATCCACAGGTGTAGACAAAACTGGCTGTTTCCTGACTGGGAAATGAGGGAAATGGAGCAGCAGCTTTAGGAAGGTGCAGAAGCACTGCTAAGAGCCATTTCTGTTTCCCAGAGGTAGCCCTGGGTTTATAATTTGAAGTTCTCCAATACCAGCCTAGACTCATTTGAAGGACACAAACCCAAAATTAGTGATTCTGTGTTTCACACCCAATAAGCAACAGTATCATCACCTCCAGTAATTAATCTAATTAAGCTGTGGTTAGCAGCAGTGCCCTTACTGTGCCCTTCAGGCTCCTCAACAACAGCGAAATAAAAGAGCAAAGCTTTTGTTAAGGACAGCACAAGGAAGCTGCACCCAAACACCATAACAATGCAGCTTTGCTTTGTTAAGGGAACAGCTAGCAAAAAAAAGGTCTAAGGCAGCCTAATAAACGCTCATCAAATGGAATTTGTACTTGACACTCTGACATATTTATTATTTACATAACTCTTCAGCAGCATCAACAGCCACATTCAGTTAAAATGCCTCCTGGAAGTATCACTTACTTCCTTCTTTGTGAAGATGCTGTAAAGTTCATCAGCTGGAGAGTTGAAGACTTCCCTCATATGTATCCTCACTGTTGGAATTTTTACTCCAACCATATCCAGAGACTGTGGTGTAACAGAGTCCTGCAAAGCAAAAAAATATTCACAGGAATTAGTGCGAGATCTTGACCATTAGAAGTGCTGACAGGGCAAGGGGGTTGTCACCTGCACGTTCTCAAACACAGAGTGTGAATACATGGCAACTGTACACTGTATTTCTGCATTTCCTCAGCAGTATCATTACTCAGGAGTCACTAAATTCATTGAAAATCTGAAGCCAACATACCTGCACCATGCTCCCACTTGGTTTTTGCTCCGTGGCCAGTTCCTGACCAACAGGAGCTTTTGTTGGCAGGATCATTCCCAAGGTGAACTCTGTAATGAAGAAAAGCACTTCTCACTGTGAAATTGAGCTGTTCAACCCCCTGACATTCAGACACTCAATGAAGATCACCAAAACCCTGAAGAATGGTAAAACTGCAGGACATAAAACTCACTCTGGTTTTCCCAGTTTACTCTTAAGCTTCCATCACAAACAGGCCTAACAGCAATTCCCCTTCAAAAGGCTTTTCTAAGTTACCTGACCCCAAATCAGAAACATCTGCACAGACTTCTGGCAGCACAGGAGATGTTCAGATCAAAGAGAAATAATACCCAAAGAAATTCTTCTAAGTTTGGCAGAAGACTGGAGTGAAACTCAATACAGAATGGGAGCCATCCCTGTCAGAGGCTGCTGCCTTTTGAGTTTCCAGAAAGAATCTTTGGATACCCTAAAAATCATACACAGTAATTTCTCAAACCAAAAACTGGTGGATCCAACTTGGGAAAACTACAAAGCATTAAAAAAAAAAAAAAAAAAGTAATAATTTAACAAAGTAGTTCACAGTCACAGATGTACCTGATAACAATTTGACTACAAGCTGCAAATGCATCAATTTTTTGAGCATATTTTCCTGGTTCTTGGAAACAGCTGTAATTCACAAAAATACCACAGTTTAAAAAAAAATAAAATAAAATTTAAATTTGGCTCACCTTTGGTTTAGAAGAACAAGTGAAAATTTATATACTTAGTAATATCGGATAATAAAACCTTAGAATCTCAAATGATAATGGCAAGCTTAAAGATGAGCAGAGAATGAATTTGTAGAGTAAAGAACAGAAATAAAGACAGCATTTCAGAAATTATAGAAAATAACTAATTTAATAATTAACTAAAACAAAGGGACATAAAAATTAGGCAGCAGTTCAGGCAAGGAAGGCAATTTTTTAAAATTAGGCAACAAAAAGAAGTCCTAATATTGACCAGCCCTAGTAGGGCTAAGCTGAGCCCTGGCAGGGCCTGTGTGACCCAGCACAGCCTCAATCACTGCAGAACCTTCTGGACATGGCCACTTTTAGAGCAAAAAAGATCCTGAGTGTCAGGACTAACTTAACTCATCTCAGCTGGTGGACAATTAAAAATCACACCAGTACAAACTCAGGGATTTGTCACTATCTGACCAAGCTGTTCAGGAGAGGCACCTGCACAGGAACACTCCCAAGGTGCTGATTAATTCACCTGGTTCAATTTACCTGTTTTAAGTGCTTTCAGGTAGTCCCTCAGGGCCTCTCTGACTTTGGTGGTTCCTTCAGTTCTCATCAGGTCCTTCAGAACATCACCTTCCCCTTTCTTCTTGCTAACATTTATCTAGAAACAGAATAATGACAGCATTTAAGAGACCTCAGACATGACCCTTTGGGATCTGGCAACAAAGGAAAGCATTTGGGCTTTGTTTACTATGCTCAGAGAACAGCTGCAATTTCAAATTCATGATCTTGGTGTAGCCAACCTTTGCTAAAAATAAGTCCTCTTAAGACATAAATGTAGTATCTCCACTCAGTCTAGTTCAAGTATAGCCAAGAGCTGCTTCTCAGCAGAGGCTGAAGGATCTGTGGAAGCCCAGTATCCACCAGTATCCAGCCAACACAGAGATTCCTTAAGGTCTTAGGGCTGGGAGTGGTTTGCTGTGTTGGTTTGGGGTTTTAAGACTACAAGAAGAGTTCTCCTTGAATTTGTAGTTAAAATATTATCACAGTCAGTAATTAGCAAAGCAAACTGCACACTCCTCATTGGTAAATTTGAGAACAGAATAAGGCATTATTCCAAGTATAATAAACAGCAGCATGAAATAAACTATCCACATGTAATTACCCCACTTAATAACAGGATAAATCAAAATATGATGCCTATATGTTGATTATTTAAGAACTGTGGACCTATACAGCCATACCAGTGTTGCACACCTACCTCTGTATCATCTACCTCATTTTCTTCTGACAGGTTAGGAATTTCAACAGATCCCTTATGTTTCTCACCAGACTCTTTCACTGTACCTGTATTAACATAACGAATTCTTAAATGCAGCATTAAAAACTCTTTCCCCCACAACAAGCGTTTTACACTTGAAACTCATTTGTACAAAGGTGTTACCTGAAGCGAGTTGCCTCAAGGCTGATTTAGAGGAGCTGAACAGCAACCTGAGCCTCTGCTGGGAGCTGTGTTCCCTACCCAGGTGCACTGAGGGATGGACAGAAACCCACCTGGCTCCCTGCACTGCTGTCACCTGCAGTTGTCACCTGCTCTGACAGCCTTTACAGCCTGTCCCCAGCACTGCCTGTGCATCAAAGGGTGGGTAGGGGAAAATCATCTCCTTCTCCCCTGAATGAGTCTGCTCTGGATTCAGAAGCTCCCTGGAATGCCGACCATGCCCCTCTTTCATTGTGTGAAAGCTCTCAACATGCAGGCATGTTACCAGGAAACACACGTGTATAATGGAGAAGTATACAATTGACAGTTTTGAAAATAGGAACTTCACGTGCACATTTAGAGCACTTGATATTACTTTTAACCACTTTACAATCACTGCACACTGCAGAAAGAGTCAGCAAGGACAGGAATTATGCTCCACTTCTGATCCTTTGGGGCCAAGGCCCACCCCACTGAGCTGCCCCCCATGCTGCTCTGCCTCAGATTACACTGGAAAGACTGAATATAAGGTCTGAGGCTTTTTGTATTACACTGAAGACTTCCCCTTTGCCTTGCAGAAGTGCTTTGTTATTTAAATTAACTCATTCATTAGCTCACGATAAAATCTCTTAAGAAAGCAACAAGAGAAACAGGCAGGTCTGTCAGCTCAGTGTCAGAACATAAAAAATCTTACAAGGTGCTTTATCAGCAAAACTCTCCAATTCCAACAGCCCAGGACTGAGCACGACTGCACAAGGGGGATTATCAGGAAGGCACATGCAGAATTTCTGGAGATTCTCACTTTCACAGGAGCCACCTGGATTCCCGTGCTCCTGACCATCACTCTCATTATTTTAATTACTTCCCTGAGCCCCCATGACAGAAGCCAAGTGGTCGAGATCCCAGCGAGGGACTCCAACAAATGCCCAGGTGCCTTCTGGCATGGAGGGGAGTGAAGGGCTGTTGATACCAAAGTGCAAAGATCCCTCCCCACTCGGGTGTGAGGGATTGCACAACACACAAAGTTGTTAATCCACAGCTACACAGCCACATGCACACAGGGACAGCAGAACTAGACCTTGGAGTCTCCCAGAAGAACCTGTCATTCAATAAAGCCCTGGGAACTGTTTAATGCCATCCTTGGAACACTCCTGGGCCCACAAAGCCACCTCAGTGTGCTCTTTCCTGCCCTCTTTCAGCACCAGGATCAGTACAGGAAAACCACACAACGTGGTCTTTGCAGACAATAAAACCTATCTTATTTTTGGCTTGCTTCCCAGAAAGGAAGTGCAGGCATGCAGGAAGTTTTGGGGAGCAAAACACAAACCTGACTTCAGTTAGCCAATCCTATTAGCAATTTTCACAGCTCTTAAAATAAAGTTTCACAGTGACAGTGTCTGTGCTGGGCAGCAAAGTCCAACCAGTGTACAAACAGAGCTAGTGGATCCACATGACATAGGCGGAAAATTGGTGCTGCTCTGCATTTTCGCTACCACTGTAATGTAAACAAAGCTTTACTACCTTTTTATCAATCAATCATATTATGTGTTGGAATTGCACTGAAATTCAATAACAGAACTGAAAATAAATTATTTTTGGTTTCCTGCCAGTCCAGTGTGAAGCACACATCTCAGAAAGATCCAACTATAACACACTGTCATAGCTGCTTTAACACACTGAAATACCCGCTTTAAAAGGACAAACACGTTTTCACAAAGCTTCCACCACAATGTGGAACGATGCATTAAAATCCTCATTACATCCCCTAAAAAATGATAGAATAGCCATTTTGCTCAATTTTAGTATCATTAAGTGCACCCAGTTCTTCTTGTTTCTTTCTTATCTAAATTGCTAAGCACCAAGTTTTTCCTACACTGGACTTTCCAAACCAGCTGCAAATGTCAGGATTTTTACAATTTGTCTTTGCATACCCACCTTTAAATCAAAGCTTGAAGTCCTAGTTATCCTTGAAGACTTGTAGAACTAATTACAGTATTTTAGTTCAATCTGAACTCTCACTTCTAATTTAGAGCCCCCAAAACACACAACATGATGGCTTTCACAAAAAAAAAACATCAGCCTCTGGGGTTCTTTTGTAGAATTTCCTGTGTAATAGCCAACTCATTTAAAATTAAGCTCTCAAAGCCACATTTCACTCAGCATAGCAAAGCAGCCAGCAAGTCAGAGCTGTCTCTAAACACTGACCAGCACAAACACCTTGTAGAGAAACAGTTTAGAGAGAATTTACGTAGAAATGCAAACAAAATACTGTCTGCCTGCTTTTAAATTTATATTCTGAAATAAACAACACAAAGCCGAGCTAACCTCTGTTTAAAACTTAAGATGACTTTCGCTGAACTTAAAGAAGTCAAAAAACTGATTACTTTATCTACACTGATTTAAACTGCCCAAGAATCTGATATTTTCCTTGCTCTGTTAACATTTACACCACAACTCTAAGTAGAGTCTCAGTTTATAACACACTTGGAACATATAAAACTTCCTAAAACAAACATCAGTACTCAGTTTAAAGTCCCCTCTTATCATGGGTGCAGACTTCAATTCCAGATCTGGTCTGGTCTCAGCAATATTCCAGTCAGGCCAACCTCCACTCCCCTAGGTCTGAGGAATGACAGTATTTGGGGAAGCACAGCCTGTCACTTGGCACTACAATATCCACGGACAATTTCCTGTGCAGGCTCATTCCATCAGCTGCCCCTGCTTCTTACTCCAGTACAAGGCCACAATCTGCTGTCAGGTTTTAGGCATTTAATAAACGGGAAGAATTCCTTGGCATCAACCAAAAGCCAAACTGCAAAGAACATGCCACAGGACAAGCCCAGCAGAGGTCAACTCCAAGAGCTGGGATTGCAAACGGATATTGCACAACAAAAAAATGCACGGGCACAGCCCCCAATATCCCAAAAAATCAAGAGTTATTTCTATTTCCCACTAAAGGGTTTTATCCTCCTGTAATTTGTAATCCTCAATGTACACTACAGTTCGTTTACGGAAACAGCAGTCATGTGACGTCTCCTAGGTTTTCCTGCTCTCCAGAGGCACGGAGGGGCACACAGCTGTAATTTGGGCACAGTGGAACGAAACCAGCCCCGGCACTCTGCTGTCAATGCCACCACAATGCAGGCATTCACTTCTCGCAAAGCAAAGTGAGTAACCCCATTCTGATACACCGGGGACGCAGTGCTAAGGAATATGCGGTGGAAAAAGCCTGGGTGAAGGGGAAAGCCAAGCTCGGGTTTCAAGGTTATTTAAGAACACGCATTTATCCCGTCCAGGCCCACGTGGCTCCCGCAATCGACTCCAGCCCCAAACTCTGAGTCACTGCAGTTCACCGAGACATTCGCGTTTCGCCAGCCCGGAGGGGACAGGTTCCTCTGCAGAGGGATGGCTCCCGATGGCAGCAGGGAGCAGCACAGCGCCCCGCGCCAATGCCACCTCCCCGGCCGGGCCCGGGACACGCTGCCAGGGCCCGGCAATCCCTGCGGAGCCCCTCGCATCCCCCCTTCCCCCCGTACCTTTCCAGCTGAGGCGCAGGTTCCACTCGTAGAAGAAGATGAGTTTCCCTTTGCGGCTGTTGCAGGACGCTTCGCCCTCCACGTGTTTGAGGTCGCCGATCTCGCAGCGCCCGGCCTCGCCCTCCACCACCAGCCCCTCCAGCACCTCCTTCAGCTTCCTCTTGGACCAGCTGGTCGCGTCCCGCTCCGTCCTGCCCCGGGAGCGGCGGGGTCAGCGCCGGCGGCCCATTCCCCCCAGCCCTTCCCCGCATCCCACTCCCGCGCTCCATCCCGGCTCTCACCAGTGCCAGTTGTTCACGTTGGTGGCGTCCGCCCGCTCCTCCACGATCCAGCGCGGGTCTCCCTGGCCCCACTTGGCCATGGCGCTGCCCCGGCGCCGCCTCCGCCGCTCCCCCCGCTCCCTCCCGGCCGCTTCCGCCGGCACCGCCAGAAGGTGCCAGAAACTTCCCCGCCCCGCCGGAGGAGGAGGAAGGCGAAGCCTTGCCCTGCCCTTCCTCCCGGCGCGGAGGGCGGAGGGAGCGGGGACGGCAGCGCACGGAGCGTCTACGCTGTGCTGGGGCTCGCTCTTCCGCTCCTATGCCCGGGAAAAGCCGCTCCTTCGGGGCTGCTCCCGGCTCCGGGGGGAAGGCACCGCCTCGCTGGAAAAGAGGAGAGAGAAAAAAAAAAAAAAAGGAGGAAAACAGGAAAATTAGAAAACAAACTCTCGTTTTCAGACACTGCGGAGGACACTTCTGCGCAAAAGAACAAAAGAACTGTTGTCCCAAAATTACTCGATCTGAAGTAATGACAAGGCAGCGCCTCTGGAATCGGGTTTATTGTCTTGCCCATTTGACACGTGCCAGAAGAAATTAAATACACAGTGAGACAGCGCTGCTGCTGGGGAAGCAACCCTGCAGCACAGCACTGCAGCCCTTCCCGCATATTGCTTGTTGTTTTTCTTATCCATCCCTAAAACAGCAGCAGAATTAAAATCTGGATAACATTCCTATATTCTTATTGCTCATTTAATTCTGTGCTGTTCCAATGAGTCTCATTGTGGTTTTTCTAAAAATTTTTTTCATTGGGTGTTCTTATCAGAGAGATCCATCATCACCAAACTCATCATCTTCAGGCTCATTGTCTTCAGACTCATCATCTTCAGGTTCTGTGTCCAAAATCACTGCCACCTCTGAAAATTTTACTCCTTTCAGTTCTTTCTCAGGGTCAGACAACGTGGGATGAGGTGTTAAGGAAAGAGCTGGCTTCTGGTTTCTGTCTGTCAGAAAGGAATCCTGCAAAAAAGCATAATGCAGGTGAGGCAGAAAGCTACAAATGGTTGAGTGTGGAGGAATTATAAACGGTAGAAATCATAAAACTGTGAGCCCTTTACTGTTCACATTCCATAAAGAAAGAAGAGAGTCATCACTTCTGGATGAAAGTCCTGCTCCTTCTTCTAGGCATGGACAAACAGCCCCTCCTCTTAAGATTTTTTTAATAGAGTCATAGAACAGTTTGGGGTGGAAGGGACCTTAAGACATTGTCCAGACCCAACCTCCTGCCATGGGCAGGGGATACCTTGCTTGGACCAGGTTGCTCCAAGCCCTGTCCAGCCTGGCCTTGGACACTCCCAGGGATTACTTCACAAAATTTTATTTTTTATTTCCATCAGATTTGCTTTTGTGATAATTCCTTGAGTTATGTGATTAATAACAATAAAAGACCTTTCACTCCATGCTTTGCAATCAAAAAGCTCATTACCTGTTCTGTTGTGGATCTCGTTGTGGGCTGGACCTCCACATTTCTACTTTCAGCAGCTTTTTCAGGTGCTCCATTTTCCTCACTTTCACCCTTGTAATCCAGCAGCACTGTCTCCAGGTAATTGTCTTTTTCAGGGGCCTGAATTTCATCTTTTTCAGCATCATCTCCTCTGGTGCTTTCCAGGTTGTCAAATGACATCATCTCAGTTCTCCTAAGAGAGTTCAGAGAATTCATAGCACCATAGACAAAAATCTCAGCCTCTCTACAACCAAGAGCAGCGTGTACACTGATCTCAAAATTAGTGGGATTTTACCCAGGGGAATTAAGTAGCTTCCTGTATCCTGAAAAGTCTTTTCTGCATTAGGATTAACAATTTGCTAAAGAGTAAGTAGGACTTTGCCTTTGATACAAGATTAAAAGGTATTAACTTCCTTCAAGTGTAGAGATTTTTAACTTGTCATTTTAAGGGTCCTTAAAAATGGACCTATAGCCTAGTGGGAGACCCAAGGAAAATCCTATGGTACCAAAATAAATTAGAACCACATTGTTTAGATGCAGTTTTTTATAAATTTGTGATTGCAGCAGTCTACTTACCCATTATTCATGTGCTCTGGTTTCTCTAAGCTTTTCAGACCTCCATTTTTGTCATCTGCCCATGGGTTATCAATGCCATCCACAATTTCAACTTTCTTAATCAAATCCTCTTTCCCATACTTTCTGAAAATAAAACATTAAAATAAAATAATAAATTCTTTTTGAAGATTGGCTTTGCAGTTGTTTTAGAAACAGAAGATTAATTATTTGTGTTATAAGTTTAATACTCAACATTCATTTTCAGTGTTGTTCTGGGGATTAATTTGGAGTATTTCCTATTTTTCCACAATCGTAGCAGGGTAAATGTTTGCTTCCCTTCTGGAAATTGTTTTCCTCTACCATGTGGCCCTGCTGCCATTGCAGTTAAGCAGCAAATGATTTCATCATTTATGGAGTTGGAAAAGACTCATGTGCCCCCCTTCACAGTTAAAATTTCTGCTGCCCACATTTCTCTGTTTCAGAAGTATTTGTTTCTGCTTTCGCTATGTGCCAAACATAAGAAGAAACAACTTTCAGTCTTGTGTGGTGCATCCAACATAACAAATCTTGGGCAACGCTGCCTGCAAAAGCCGGTAATTTATCAGACAAACATTTTTCGAGTAGACACTTCATTAAACGCATCAGCTGTGAAGGTGAATGACATTGTTAAGGCAAGCCCTCTGTACCTTTTCCTTTTCAGATCCAGCAGGACATAGGCCAGGAAGGCGATGAAGGTGCTGGCAAGCAGCACCCCAAGCACGATGGCGGCCACGAGCTCGGGGGATGCCGGGGCCGCCGGAGCCTCCCCGACGGTAGTGCTGACAGATGCTGAGAACACCTCCTCCAGCCCCAGCTCAATGTCTCCCTTCTGCTCCCTCAGTTTTCTGAGGATAGAAGGGGAAAATGTGCTTGTGCACCTCATCTTCGTTTTGGGTTCAGGAGTAGTGAAGAAAATAGAGAATATCCCTTCCTGGTCTGCCAAGACCTTTTCCAAGGATTCGGACTTGTTGTGTCTTTCCTTCAGGAAAAGCTCTGTTTTCCAGCAACCAGCCCTGGTGCTTGTGACCTAAAATGCTGCAGAGCTTGGACCCTTGAACTAGATCCACATCACTGACAGGTTGCCAAAGAAATGTAAAATACACCTAAAGTGTGGGTTTTAATCAACATTCTGCCACTCTGATACATATGTATCAGGTATATATATATATATATATAAAAAACCCAATCAGGTCAAAATATATTTTAATTATATTCTTTCTCCATCAGCTTTTTTTCTCTTAAACTGACTTTTAAATCTGTTTTGCACAATGAAACAGTCTTACTCATGTTTTTGGCAAACTCTGAAAATTAGCTTTCGGTAAATAGTGAATCAGCTTTCTGAATTCTAAAAAATCCTATCTGCATGAGCTCTGACCCCCAGAAGTCAGACTGTGCCATACAGACCTTTTTACATCTTCTGCAGGTACTTCCTGGTGGGCCTCATCAAAAGCAATGATGTCTACTTGGGTTTTATCAGTGCTATTCCTTGAATTTCTGTCAGACTCCTTGGAATAAATATTAAGCATGTATACATTCCATCCAAGTTTATCTTCCAGGACCCTGACATCATATGAAGAAAACATTTTTAATTAACTGGGCAATGACAGATTCTTTTACTCTGGAAATTAAATGAAGTAGTATTTAATGCAACACTTGGCAGATATTAATTGATACTAATGAAAATACCTTGGGGCAGGTATTTTGATTCAAGCATGTAAAAATGCAGGATTATCATCAGCAAAGAAATTAAGCTATTTGTCCAAAATTGTTGAGTGATTAAGTAGCAGAGGGAAAAATACCTATAGATTACTATAAACAGTAAAGGTGGGGAGGAGGGAAATTTAATCTCATAATCCTCGTTGTTTTCTCCTCTTCTTCCAGAGATTTCATGCTGGATGGGACCAGTAGCCCAGTTAATCCATCATTCTGGTAACAGTCAACACCAGCTGCTTCCAAGGAAGTTTTCCATTTCATTTTTACCAACAAGAACTGGTCCATAATAGCATCATCACAAACTCATTTTTCCCACCTTCAGAGTGATTTCCCTTCATAAGCACAGGACTCAATCTTTCCAAGGTAAATATATGTTTACGTGTAGCCAAAAGATCTTCCATCTTTGTTAACATGCCCAAAAGGCCCAATTATGGTTTTAATTTAATGGTGTGTTTGGTTTGTGGTGTCTGCCCTATGTCTCCATGTTTTTATCTTGCTATCCATGAAAAGCTTAATCCTAGGCTGTTAAAAATGACACAAACATTGAGGTGGGAAGAAACCACATGAAATTGTCTAGTCCAATGACCTCTCTGAGATTTGTCAGCTTCAGGCTAAAAACTTAAAAGGCAAAACTTGGTGTATTCCTGTGAATTCACTTAAATTATTCTGAGCTATGTCAAATTGAAGGCCTGACTTTTCCGGAGCACTGGCTGTAGGCTGTCAGACCCCTATCCCAAAGGGACTCTGAATTTATCATTAGATATACCAGAATAAGCATCACAGTTTCAAAAATACCTTTGTACTTCAACACTCTTTCTTTCCACAACATTGATCTTCTGATTAAGCACCAGCATCACAATGTTGCTACTGGAGCTGGAATCCACAGTTACCTAATAAAGAATCACAGATAAGATTTTTGTAGAGCATTTGTACCTCTCATAGATTGATTAAAAAAAAACCTCAAATGAACAACAATAACAAAAACCCTCTGATACAAAATAATTGTCCTCCAAAAGTCAGTTTTTGTGCCAACATATTTTATATGTCAATGAAAATGGCAGCCTCTTAATTCTAGTATGCAAATACTCATGTGTATGACAGCCCTTTTGACAGAGTTAATTTTGTAGTTTTCCATTACCAAAATTAGCCCTTCTTGTTTACAATTTTGACATGGAAGTAAATCAGGATTATACGTAAAAGTCTTCCTTACGTTGACTGTTGTCCAGGCTATGAGTCTTCTTGCACCTTGGTCTGCAGCTTGGACTTCCAGATAAAATGTTCCAGCTTTTCCTGCTACAGAAACTGTAAAAATCTGCCCTGTGTTTTCATTGATGTCAAATTCATTGGTTTGACCTCTCACTAAGCTGTACAGCAGACGTCCATTGTCTCCTGAGTCTGGATCTGTGGCCTGGGTTTAAAAAAGGTGATTTGTGACACTCAGCCTGTGGCTTTTGGGCTGCACGTTGTTTTTCAAGCAGTAAACTCAGCTCTCAGGAGCAGATTTAAGGCTCCTTTAATGCAGTGGAAGAAACCCAGCTCTATCCAAGGGTTTCTGTCCTTGTGAAGAGCACAGGAAATACTCTACCTGGACTGTAATGACAGGGTATTTGTAGGGCACAGAGCTGGGAATGCGGGCAGAGTAGGAATGGCTGGAGAACACGGGCTCTTCGTTCACATCCTGCACGGAGATTGTCAGCATAGCTGCATTCTCAGCAAACAGGCCTGGGAAAAACGCAAGTGAACAACCTGGACCATCAGCTTTTCACCTTTCATATCAAACTTTGCAAGTTAAAGAGAATCACAACTCCCGTATGGATTGCAAATAAAACCCATGTGTCCACTGTTCCCCTGAAATGTCGTTCAAAGCAAGAAGTTACCTGAACGCTGGACTTCTGCAGCAGAGGAGACTCTTTTGTTTGCTTGAATTAAAATCACATACTGAGAAACTTCCTCATAGTCCAAATTAACTGCTGTTCTCAGCTCACCACTTTCAGGATCCAGTCTAAAGTGACCTGAAAGGACAAACACACACTTCTGCTGTGACAGCTGCCATTTCACTTGTACCCCTCCTAGCTCTGTGTCTTAGCTGCCCTTGGGATGTTTCCATGGCTCCTCTGCTCTGAACAATTGTGAAATTCAACACTTCCACTGGCCAGGCAGCAAAGGCATCATCACAGCAGGGTTCCTACCCCACACCAAACAGCTCTTAAACGTGGAAAGGAACAGTAAACGTGAAAAGGAATTTCACATGAGTTCACAAATAAGGAGAATTGCAGCTCCTTCTTGCACAGCTCAATTTTTTATACATTTCCAAATTTTCTCACAGTTTCTACATACTTCCTTTGTTGTGGGCCAAATGGAAACTGGGCACGCTGCAAGAGGGCAGATGCCTTAACATAAATGCAAGGAAATGATGGACTAACAGTGATTGGCAGGGAGGAAGCTGCTTGTTAATAACACTTTCTATTTTGGCTCCCCCAGTCTCTAAATTATCCTTATCTTATAGTTTAAGATTAAAAGAAGCCATTTCTTCGCAAGTTACCTTCCTAAAGCCAAAGATCAGAAAAGTCAATGCTGAAAAGCCCTGAAAAAAATTCTCTGTGTACTCCTGTTTTTAAAAAAAGTTTTATCTATGCTCTCCATCTCCTCATTTATGCACAGCAGCACCTGCCATGCAGAAGACAGGTTATGATGTTCTCCTGGCTATTTTAACTTACAATGAGGCTGGTACTCACTTCTTTCATTGCCAGATACAACAGTGTAATCAATCGGTTTTCCTGAAGTTTCAACCACAGCAAAATCATAAATTAAATAATCCACTCCAGTGTTTTCGGAAACAGAAACGCTGATGCAGGGAATAAATGACAAATCATAATGTTAAATTTGCCAACAGTGGTTCCCCATGCAGGCTTTGAAATTTAACTCTTTAAAAGAGAGTTCTCTGTGGAAAATCTTTCCCCCTTCCCCCAGTTGTTTGCCAGATCTGCCCAACTTTCAGAGTGCAGTGCAAACCCTGGTTTTCAGCCAGATTTTGGGTCATCCTTGAGTAAAACCTAAGGAAAAATGTTTTATAGTATTCAAGAGAAAAGGGACAAAGAGTCTGGCTTATAAAAGCTGCAAGTATAGAAATAAAAGGCAATGCCTCAACTCACATGCACAGAACCCCAAGCGCAGCAGAATTTCCTATGTTTTGCTTAAAAAAAAACCCCAAAACTGATGTCCTTTCTTCTGCATGGAAAAATATAACCTTCAACTTTGCTGTGTTTTGCACCACCTGGTGAACACATCCCAGTTATTTAACTCAATATGAAAGCCTCACCTGATCTCACTTCTGTTGAAGTGAGGAACAAATGGACGGTTGTCAAACACACTCAGAGTAACCACAGCAGTGCCATTTAAAGGAGGAGAACCTTTGTCCTTTGCCATCACCGTTAAATACATCTCTCCAGATCTAGACAGGTTTCCAGTTGTAATTATCTTCCCCTCACTCAAATCCTCTATCAGGAAGAACGGGCTCACGGTAGGATCCGGGAGGATGTAATACTCAATGAGGCCATTTTGCCCCTGCCATGAAAGGAACACAATTTCATGGAACTGGGAGTATGTTTGGAAGGGTAGGATAAACACTGAAACAAGAGATCCAAAAAACATCTAAATGTCTCTAATGAAATGATTTTGAAAATAGTGGTTTTTGGTTTTTTTTTAAGAATGAAAGTTATGGTAGGACATGTACAAATTTTAAAAAAAACCCAAAACATAAATGAAGAAAATACACAATACATTGGTCATTTACACAGTAAAAACACGGCAAAAAGTCTCTAATGAAAGTAAGTTAGATGTGTAGAGAGGGACAGTCTGAGTAGTGAGGGTGGCACAGGGAGGACAAGTGCCAGTCTGCACAGCTGAATGAGGATTTTCATTGGGGTCTCAAATGCAGATCTCCCACAGTTCAGCAATTTTCAAAGGCAATTTCACTTTTTATACAAAATCATTGAAAAGGCTGATTAAAAAAGGGCTGTTAGATGATTTGCAGCAATGTACCACAGCTGCAGATATTCCAACCAAAATTATGCATGAAGAAATAGGAAGGCACCTGCTACACCTATTTTGTTGTCACTTGGAGATGTTTCATCTTGTAAATGATATAATTACTAGTGATGTTGTCATGGTGATGTGGTTGACTACTGGATATCCCTGCCAGTGCCTGGATCCTATTTGATGGTTGTAGTACAGATACATCAAACAAAATTACATTTAAAAATGGGGACAGAGAGAATCAGCTGGGGTGCTACACTTCAGAGGAGTTTGGCAAGCAGACATTTCCTTGCTCAAAGCAGCTATATGATGTTTAGTTTTTACAGGTTCTTCTACCTCAAAAGTTCAAATAACTTCAGAGACACTAAATTGCTTCAGTCCTTGTATACTTCTGAAGCACTGGTGCATGCAGCTCTGTGTAATAAAGGGAACAATTAAAGGAAATACAGCTGAGGAAACATGCCCAGAGCCAGGGAGTATGTCAGTGTCAAGGCAGAGCCAGCAAACTCCTAATTTCCAGTTCTCAGAGCTGGTAGTTAAGCAGGATTCACTTTCTGCTACATTTGGTGCTGCATGCCTGGAGAATGGAGCAGGATGTTCTTGTGCTGCAGCCCAGAGCAGGCTCTGGGTCACAGGAGAGATCACCTGGTCACAGTCGGTGGCGCTCACGGTGAGGACAGGAGCACCCACAGGATTCACCATGTTTATGGAAGCAGAATAGGAGCTCTGGGCAAACAGCGGGGCATTATCATTCACATCAATCACTGCAACACTGACATGAGTGGCTGCCTAGAAAACAAAATAGTGCCATGCATCTCAGAGTATTTAGAAACTCTTCTTTAGCATTGTTTCTTCCTTACTTGCACATGCAACAAGAATTATAAATCAGGCTTTGAAAATGCTGCAGTTAAAATGTTGTCTGGGTTTAATTGTGTGAATTTGGCATCAGAGATCACTACAGGAATTTAACAGGAGAGGCAAGAATTTCAGTTCTTGAAACGTGTCTGAATGAGTAAGAACAGGATATGTTTAGGAGACCAGCCTGTCTTCCATGCAATTAAGAAAACCACACATGTTCTGATTCTGTGAAAGAAGTGTCTAATAACATTTCAAATAAAAGAAATACAGCAGAACTAGAACAATCTGCTGAAAATACTACTTTTCCCACAAAAAAATTATCACATCACTTACAGTTCTAACAGCAGGAGACAAACTCCAGTTCCCCAGCACAGGTCAGCCAGCAAACAATTCAGGGTCAAAGCCTACCATGCATAATTTTGAAGTATTTCACATAATTAAAGCATAGTACTACTCAATATGATTAAAGGCAGTAGAAGCCTGACTCTAAACACAATGAGGTGACTCATTTATTCTACACAATAAATGGCTGGGATAGATCTCCCTCCCAGCAGTTCAAAATCCACTCTGAAGTGTTGCTGTTCATTACAGTAATGGTCTCTTACCTGGTAGAAAGGGGCAGATTTATTGTTGATTGCAGTCACTGTAAGGTTGTATTTATTCATGGTTTCATAGTCTGGAGAGTTCCTTATCTTAATGATGCCCTGTATTTGATCTATTTCAAATACATTTTCTCCCTCACCTGAGACAGATTTAAACAAGCATCATCAATTAATACATTAGCAACACATAATTAACTACACTCTTAAATTATACTTACTTGTGCACTGAACTCATCAAAACAATTTTTAAAGTAGTGTATGGATAATGCAGAAGAAGAGCAGAAATATTTTGAGTGGATGGGCATTTGAAACATGAGCCAAGGTTTGAAAATTGTATGAGCATGAATTAGTAACATTCCAAACCAGGTGAAAGTGAATGTTCTTGGCTTTGGTAGAAAGAGGTTAGGAAATAACATGGGTAATACTAATTATGCTCATAATTATATGGACAACAAAGTGTCAGTGCAGTGGCAGAATTGCTTGTTACCTGTGAGGTTATACAGAACAAAGGCATTGTCTCCTGTGTCTCTGTCTGATGCTGTGATTTTTCCAACTGTGAATCCCACAGGCACGTTTTCATGGACACTGAAGTCAGGCACTGGATCAAACACAGGTGGCCAGTCATTAATATCAGTGATCTGTATCACAACTGTGCAGTAACCTCTCTTCTTCTCAGGGATTCCATCATCTTCAGCATACACCACAACCTGTAAGTTACACAGTTATTGGTAGTGAGAAGTCATACAAAGAGGTTCTTGCATAAGGATTAAAAAAATCCTGGTGAATTTAAAATTTTGAAATAATCTTAGAAATGTAAAGTCCAGGTCTGAATTCACCTCAAAATGATTATTGAAAACTTAAGGAGTATTTGGGTGAATAAAAAAGTCTTTCTGTGTAGAACCAACAAATTCATCAATATTTTTGCTTGAAGCGAAATAAGTCCATAAAAAATATCCAGCAGTGGCAACAACAAAAAGAAGATTAACTGAGAATCATACCTGCAAGATCTCAGTCCAGCACAGGTTCAAGCAACAGACAGTGGTGAATACATGAGCTGTCATTGTGAAATTAGTTATTCGTGTGCTGTAGTGTTTTCAGGACAGGTGAACAATGAGCTGTGCTTGAATTTCATTCTAGTCAAAAGGCAGTGGCTTGTTTTAATAATGCCTCATACCTTGAGATACTCCTATTCTAAACCAGTGCAGAAAACGTTCAAGCATTATCAACCTAAACAAAAGCAGAAGTGTCACCTGTTTTGCAAGAGAAAGAATTCTGAAAAAAAGAAGATTTTAAAAATCTAAAGCAAACCTGGTACTCTCTGGGTTCCTCTTCATAATCAAAGGGGGCAGTGGAATAAAGGACTCCAGTGGTTTCATTTATCCTGAATTTCAGTCTGTGTCCATTGAGAATGCCATATGTCAGGAAACCATTTCTGCCTGTGTCATTGTCCTGAGCTTTCAGCTGCACAATCTGAGTAGCAGGGGAATGCTGTGGAGGAAGAAAGATTGAGGCTCTCAGGAACTGCTTTGCTGCTATTGGTTGAATTATGTGAAAGTAATAGGTATTGCATCCACTTACAGTAGTACAGACATTTTAAAATCAGAATTATACAACTTGTTCAGCACAGTAAGAGATTCTCTTGCTTTCTATAATTTACAGAAAATAACTGTTTTCCTCCCTCCATGTCTCTACCTATAGCTGCAATTTTCAGAAAGAAATATTATTTCAAACAGCCCAAATGTTAACCTCAAGCATCTGACTTGCTGTTATTTCTGTTTAACAGCCTATTCTCCTATGAAACTCAATATGTGTTCTCAACTCCAAAATCACATTTCTTTCTGAACATTATTTGGCTAATAATTATCAAAATAAATAATTTAATTTTTCCATTTTAACAATGTTATTTGCATTAAGATTGACAGAAGGTATCAGTGTTTCACTTGCAGGACCATTTGAGACCTGATCTGAAGTTATATGATCCAACAGGGCATCCAACAACTCCCACTGTGTAAACATTTCACATGGAAATCAATTCTTTAAGGTTGGAAGTGTGATTCTAGTTCTTCTCCATTAAACTCACTGAGAACATCAAAATTATGTGCAATAAGTTGAACCTATATTTAATTCAGTGGTAGAAATGGACTAGACTTTAAATCAGTTGTGGCTGCTAAAGATAATATGTGTGCATCAGCTGGGGATCTCAAAGGTAAGGTATGTGCTCTATAAAATATTAACATGATCAATGTGCTTCTTTTTTTTAAAAAAAAAGCAACCAGCAGATTAAAGTGTGAAAAGTGTTGCTTAAAAATTGAAGAGTGAAATGTTGAGCAAGATGCTTTTGCATATTTAAATGCTGTGGCTTCTTCTATAGAGAACCACAATGTCTGAAAATCTGACTGAAATCTGGCTTGTTCTCTGCTGCTGATCACTTGTGCCAGCAAAATCACAACAGATTGTACATGAGCAAGAGGAGAAATATTGTTAAATTAGAGTCTTTGCTCTGTTACTTCCTGTATGAAGCTCCCTTACAAAAGGCTGAGTGCACATCCAATAGATTTCAAATGCACCTCAATAGTCTCTATGTAAAATATTCAAAATTGAGTGGTAGTTCTTCCTTCATGGAACCCCCTACTAGAAAATATTCACTTTTCCTCCAATAAGTCCACACTTCTAGATCATTCTTGTTGTGCATTGGGATTGAAATAAACCTCACAATACCATGCGACAGAACATGGACAGAACAGCAAGTCTGCCCAGTTCCAGGTGGTTTGCTTGTATACTCAACAAAACATTATTTTTATTATTAATATTATTTTGAAAACTTATTTTTGTGATTCAGTTTGGATGACATCTTCTTACCTCTAACAATCTCTCTTCTAGTAAAGAAGATGGGAAAACTGGTGGGAAATTGTTTTCATCAATGACTTCCACCTTCACTTCCACTTCATTAAATATGGCAGCATTAGATGAGTCTGTTGCTCGCACCTTGAAATTTACTGGAAAATCTTCCAGTTCTAGTTTCTTACTTGTTCTTACAATACCATTAGATGAATGGATAATGAAATATCCTGTTTAAAAAAAAAAAAAAACAGAAATTTTTCTGGTTATGATTTCATTAGTTGAAACTGAAGATATGAACCCTCCAGTGAAAATTACAGATTAGTTATATGACTATTGTATGTTACAGTATTCTTCAAAGAACAAAATTAAATTCAACGCTTTTACAAGGTTGACAAGAATGTCAGATATATCCAGGGCTGTAATTAACAAAAAGAAATAATTCAGAAGATCAGATGGGAACCAAAAGGGAGAAAATTCAATCCACCAATCCACCACTCTCCATCAGGTATTCACATTCCTCTGAAACATTCAGAGATTATTTGTCCTTCTTTCAGTTAACAATTTTTTATATTTCCTAACAAGTCCTGTTCTAAATGAAGATGAGGAATTTTGCAACTACCTTCAAGATCACGACTTCATACAAAACACTACAAAACTGAAGTACAAGTTGGCTGTTTGAAAATCAGCTTTATATTTAGCAAAAAAAACACATGTGACAAAGCACTGATGCACTTGACCACATGCAAACTCACTCTAGGCACTCACATTTGTTAGGAAAACATTGCTGAGTTAGTTTTTCTACTAGAAGTTTTTGTGCTATTAGTTATTTTTTGTCAAGCCAGAGTAACTTTATGCCTGACCAGGTACAGCCTGATCTTCCTGCAGCAGACACAGCACACAGCTGGTGAAGCCAGCCCTGTATCACATATCTTGGGCTGCTCTGACAGAAACTCAGTCACATGCCCATGCCTGATCCACCTCAAACTGGTGCACTGGCTTCATTCCCATCCAGTGTTAATGGCTGTGGGACTGAGGTAAGAGCAGAAGGCAGAAGAGAAGAAACGATCCCAACGCTCCATGCTCTTCCCGTTATCCCACATCTAGGGCTCACCCTTCTCATCTCCAGAGGTGATGCTGTAGTTCACAGGGAGCTTGTACAAGGCTCTAACCTCCACAACAAACATATCTGTGGGGCTGTTCTCTGACAGAGGGGCAGGGTGATAGGCTTCTTCCAGGAACACTGGGAAGGACACATCCATAGGAGCAATTATGACTGACACCTGCAGAAAAAAAAGGACATGGCCATGGGGGTGATGTTTGCAGCTTTAGCAAAAACTTTCATACTGAGGTGTAAGACAGCACAAGTCCAGGCCCTGGCCAGTGAGAAGCCTGGGATTGCTGTATGCTCTGTTTGACACTGCCCTGAAGGCAGCGAATACTTCAGAAACATCAGAAGCCTCATCAGTTTAGGTTCACCTGGATGCTTTGCTAAATACAGAGTTCCAGTTCCTCACATACAGCACATTTCAAAGGATTTGTCCAACTAAGCAGCTCTCAGAGAGATGCACTCATCTCCAGCCTTCCACTGGAGAGGGTGTAACCAGAGCAGGAGTTTGCACATAGAGTATTTTAAAACTATTGTAACTGATTTGTAGATTAAGAAGAAAGGGTGATAGGTGGTAAATAACAAATGCCTACTGCTTCACAAAAATAGTTTATGCCTGTTGCCAGAGAGCTGTGGTAAGCACATTTCTCTCTCAAGATTTTTTATTAAAGTACAGAGAGAAATGAAAGAGAAAACAATTTCTATTTCTGCTCCTTGTTTTTCTCTTATAGAATGTGTTTAGAAAATTATTTACCCAAAGTAAACACTTAATTAGACCATAGTAGATTGTTTAGACCTGACGGCCAATCAGATCCACCTGTATCTAGACTCTAGAGAACAGAGTCACGAGTTATAAGTTAGTGAAATATAATAGTTAAAGAAAGTAGCATATAGTATTTAATATCCTCTTTTATATAACATATTAATGTATTATAACATAATTATAATAAATAAATCATTCAGCCTTCTGAAATACAGTTAGACATCATCATTTCTTCCCATTAAGTTCACCAACATCTACAACAGAGAGCTGCTGTCCAATCCTCTGAACAATGATGGCTTGTAAGTCTACATTTTAAGGTTGCTGAAGGTAATTTTCTACATCTTTATCCATATAGGTTTCTAATTCTTTTTTTAATTCTGCTGTGATATTTAGTGGCAAAAGATCACCAACAAGTTATAAGTACTGTGTAAAAATAATTTTTTAAATCATATTTACATTTCTCACTCTTCAATCTAGAAATTATTTTTTATTACATTATGGGAAAATAAACAGGAACACTATTTGCAATCTCCTGTTTATTTATCACATACTTCCATTACATCCTTTCTGGCTGTCCCACTCTTTGACCTTGCACAGAACTCTACTGCTCTAATCCTCCTCCCTCACAGCCTGGAGCTTCTGTCTGTCTTTTTTGAAATGGAATGATCACAACCATTTTGGGTGGTGTGCCAGCAATTGCTAGGGCAGCATAACTTGGTAACTGTTATCTTGTAACCTGAAACAGAAATAAATCTCTGACATTCTGATTCCTGGTTTGCAGAGTTTTGCCTGACTAATACCCCTTTCCTGGTGCAGCTGTGCTCAGTTTAGAATAAAACAATCTGGGGAATTAACTGTGCAGTAAACAGAGTGCAAGGCAGAAATTTTATTACCTTTACAGAGGTTGAAAGAGGCGGCAGACCCGAATCCGTAGCAGTGACGTTCAAGGAGTAATACAGGGGAACAGTTTGTTTGGATAAGTCTCTTGTTAACCTGAGCTCTCCTGTGGTACTGGAAAGACTAAAGAGGCCTTCTGAGTTTCCACCTGAAAACAGAAAAAGAAGTGTTGGAGATGTTCCCTGGAACCAGCAGAGACAATTGACTGAAGTGTATGCCCAGGAGTGAAGAGACACAGGTTGAAATCCAAATCTGTATGTGTGACTTGGAGCAAGACAGCAGTCCAACCTCTAGTCCAACCTCTTGGCTCAAAACATGGCCAGGGGTGAATTCAGCACAAGCTGTTCAAGGCTTTGATCCATCAGGTGAGAATGTCCAAGGACAGCCTCTCTGGGCAACCTCTTCCATTAATTACTGATCTTCACAGAGGATTTTTTTACCCCTTCTATCCAGTCAGAACTTGCCAGTTCAATTTATGACCATTCTCTCTCATTCTGGTGTCATGCAGCTTGCTTTAGCAGTGTCAAGTATCCCAGTAATAAACAGCCCTAAGATTTTTTCATAACATACCTGAAATATTGTAGAAAATGCCTTCCTCATAACCCTTGCCTTCATCTCTTGCATTGATGTCTACTACCAGGGTGCCAGCTATAGAGTTGTCTAGGAGGACCTTGTAATATGAGGACTGGTCAAACACGGGTCCTTCTTCATTGACATCTTCCACAGTAACTGAGAAAGAATCATCACATTTGGTGAGTTTAACCTAAATGGTTACAGGTTGTTTTTTTTTCAGCTAATATAAACCAACACAGCTCCTCTGAATAAGAATATATCGTCATACTGATCAAAAGTAGGGCTGGCCAAAAGCTAGGATACCAACTTCACAGAAATCTTTAAGTCTTTTTTCCTCCAACAGAACAAATTTAATTTTTTTTAAGGAAAAAAAGCCAGCAATCAAGCCCTGTTATTTTAACAAGACTAAAAATCACTGTCAACACTGTTTATCACCCTAGAAACTGCCCTTCTGTATACATACAGAAAAAAAACTGAATTATGTTTCTGGAAACCTTTTCAATCAAAATGTCAATAGGTTCTCAGAAAACAGAAAAAAGTGAATATATTGAAGGAGGTAATGTCAGTTTGTGTGAAAAATCCTCATTTTTGACATGGCAGATTTTTTTTAGAAAAATTTCATTTGGCTATAGTGAAAAGATCCCATCATCATTTCTGATAATTTACTCTAGCAGACTGCATTAGCATTGGTTTATGCCTCAGAATTACACATACTGAAACATTCCCTAGGGTTAATGAAGGTTCATTTTCTGTGGTAAAGTAGAGCTACCTGTAATGTTTGCTGTGTCCTGGAGATGTGGCTCTCCAGGATTGAAAGCTTTGAGAATCAACATGTACTGAGATAGACTTTCGTAGTCCAGAGGCTGAAGGGTTGCAATATCTCCAGAAAGTTCTCCAACATGAAATGAAGTTGTCTCTCCAGTTATGGTGTAATGAATGATAGCATTGTACCCTGTATCTGCATCTGTGGCTACTGCACTCAAAATCTAAAATAAAAGGAAAAAAAGTCAGCAACAAAAGGTTTAGAGCAGAACAAAGAGAGTGGCAAAACATGCACACAAGACTGAAATTGACCCACAGAGTGTTTACTGACTGAATTACTCATTAATTGATTAACTGCATTGCTGGAATTCTGGCACAGCTTGTGGCAGAGCAGTTATAGATTGTCAGGTGATACTTCTTCCCTTGACTCCTGTAAACCATTAGGGCACATCTACAAGGCAGATACAGAGCCAGAAATTGATGCACTGGGAGGCTGCCCAGGGAAGTTTTGATGCCCCATCTGTGGAAGTGTTCAAGGCCAGGCTGGATAGAGCTCTGAACAACCTGATTTTAGAGAAAGGTGTCCCTGCCCACAGCTGAGGGGTTGGAACAAGATGATCTTTAATGTCCCTTCCAATCCAAACCATTCCACGATTCTAAGACAGAAAACCTTAAGAACAGAAGGATGCTGGACATATGCACAACACCTACAGCACTAAACATCTTTAAAACATGTTGTCCATAGATCCAGTGAAAACTCAATCTGTGCAGTGTGGAATCACTGCTGAGGACAAGAGGGAAAGGGGGAGCAGCTCTCACTCTTTCTGAGAGTTTTAGAAGGAATCAGTGGGACAGGTACTCCCGTGTCATACAAACCAAACATGCTGTGTGATTCCACAGACCCCACAAATTAAAAAATTATGTTCACCAATGCACAGCCATGAGAGGTTAGTGCCCTTTCCAAGGTCACAGAGACAAAGCAAGTGCAGAACAGGCTGTTTATTCTTAGTGCCACACACCACATGTGGAGCTTCATTCTCCCTCACAGTAACAGAGTAGGATTTTTGGGGGAACACTGGTGGGTTGTCATTCACATCTTCCACAGCGATGCTCAAAACTAAGCTTGCAGATTGTGGTGGCTTGCCAGAATCAGTGGCCTGTGAAGGAACAACTTGTCATTAAAAACAGCATTACTTTGACACAAATTTACTCTGCCAGTTCAATTTTGCTCCAAAAATTGTGAGTTTTTGCCTTTGAAGTCTTTCTGCTGGACCAGTTATCCCTCAGTGACAATTCTCTAGCCCTGTGCTTGGTTAGTTGCCACATTTTCCTGCAGCTGGGATCCTCACCACATCACATGCTCTGCCTCTCATTAACAATTAATCAAAAGCTCAAGCCTGGATGCAGATCAAACATGTCATGTGATCTGATGTGTGATGTACAGATATCTGGGCTGTGGTAGTTGAAAGAAAGAGGAAATCCCTTGCATTTTGAGGGTTTAAAGTGCCAAAAAAGCAAATTGTGAAGAGCATCCAGTATGTGGCAAATTCACACTCAGTTTTACACTGCTCCAACATCTACCAAAGAAAATTTTCATCTGTAGGTACATATACACAGTTTTCAGTTAGTCTTACAAAGTGTCCACTTTTATTAACTTGAATTTTTTTCTGAAGACACTGCTCAATTTTTAATATGTCTCCTCTATATCTTCCACAAGTTTTTTTACCTGTAAAAATGTCCTTCAAATATATTTGTACTTGATGGAACAAACAAGTATATTTGTCAGTACTGGAACACTTCTTTGTATGCACAGTAATTGATCTGATTAGTAGCAGTAAAAATCCATGAAGTCAGCTAGAATAAATAGTTAACCTCATGGATGTTGAGTGAAAGTTTATGCTTTTTTTCTTTTTTTTTTTTTTGACTTGAAAAATCTCATTTCAGGTATTTTTTAAAAAGATCTAAGGATGTATATTTTGGAAAATTAACAAAATAAGGGAAAGAGACAAATAGCATGATTTGCCAAGGCAGCTGTATGGTCAAAAATGGACCCAGGAATGCTTTGCAGATGTCACAGTCAGCTGTTGTGTGACTGTGACCTTTAAAATTTAGGGTTTATAAGTCATTTATTCACTAATACCAATTTACAGAGCAGAAAACAGAGCTCTGCATACAAAACATAAGGAACAGTCAAAATTCATGCATGAATTCAAATGGAATTCTCTAAGATTAAGTGGTTTTCTTGTGATGGTTCAGTATTTCCTCTTTTTTAATGCTGAGAATTGTGTGAACTTGCATCAAATTTGTCAACTTACAATTATTTTCAATTCATAACTGTCCATCACCTCTCTGTCTAAGGGTTTTTTTGTCATCAGTTTGCCAATGGAACTGTTAATATGGAATGTTCCAGCAAAGTCATCTTGCAGAGAGTAGCTGATAAGTGCGTTATCTCCTACATCCAGATCAGTAGCAGAAAATGTGCCCAAGTCTAGACCAGCTGCATTCTCAGGAGCTGATAAATGAGTTTGGATCCATGCTGAGAAAACTGGAGGGTTGTCATTGATGTCTTCAACTCTCACAGTTACCTATATTGAAAAAAAGAAACAAAAGGAGAAAAGGACACAAATTTGAGCTGTAGAAGCTGTATCCAAAGGAGAATTTTGATTTATTTTAGCCCATGGAAGCCTATAGGAAAAGAAAACAACCAAGGAACAAAACCCAAAGGGAACAGATAACAACTTCAGCATTTCTCAGCATTTGAGCATTTTCACAACCTCTGAATTTTTTATCTTTTTTAATTCTCAGCTGCAAGATTACATATATGTAAGATAACACACTCTAACTGGAAGAGATGAACAGAACTAATAACCTGGGGGTTTTTGGCTCATCTGCCTCAGGCATTTGACAGAACCATGCACAGAACCAGTTTTGGTGTTAATCAGTTTCTCTGCTTATGAGTTGTTCATAAGGAGCTCTCAGGGAGTGAAACAATCTGTGAAGTCGACAATATCTCCAGATGGTATTGTCTCCTCAGGATATTAAAAAAGGGAAATTAAATAGAGGGCTCTCAAAGCTTCACATTTGCATGAAGAAGAAGACACTTACATGGATTTTGCTTGATTGTTAATATTTTTTGAAGATATTTCATATTCCTTGATTAAAAATATTTTGAAATGCATATTCCATACCAGAGCAACAGCTGTGTTGGGTGGCAACAGAGAATCCACAGCTTCCACAGGGATGCTGTACAGGTCTCCTTCTTCCCGATCCAGCCAGACCAGGGCCACGATGTCTCCTTGGTCCCCAAAGGAGAACTTGTCCCAGTGGGATTTCAGGGAGTACCCAACCTGCACAGCTATGCTTCCAGTTAGAGCCTTCACAGAGCCCACTGCAGTCCCTGGGGCTTTGTTTTCCTCAATTCTGAACTCATAGCTGGAGCTCTCAAAAGTCAGCCCAAAGCTGATGTCATCTACCAGCAAGTAGAGAGTAACAGAGGCTGAAGAGAGAAAACAAATTAAAATAGTGAAGTCACTGCTAAAATGATTGTGATCCATGCTCTGTTTCCTTAAGCTCTTGAGGAACCAGTAGAAAACTATAGAAATTATCACACAGGAAAGGAAAATGATAAGAAAAAAGAAACCAGTAGTAGTAAGGATTAATGTGTAACACAAAACATGATGCTTTTGCACCTAATTGATTTTCCAATCTTCCCTGATTACAGAAGTGTTGCTTCAGTGTGACAGGAGAGCAAGGATCACCAATCTGAAGCTAATGGGATGTGCAGGTGTTTCACAGTCTTTGAAAAACCAACCCTTAATTGCTTTGTAACAGGAGAGGAGGGATGTACATAGAGCCACGAGTGCAATTTCTGTTGTGACCACTTGTCCTATTTTAAGAAAATCAGTTGTTTTCTCCTGTTCATGATAAATCAAAGTTAACCTCCACAAAACACATGAAAAAGTTACAAAAAATACTACATGACTGAATATTTTTTGAGGAACAGAAACTCAGTTGAGGGTGATTTGCCGACTTTTGATTGTTTAAATGTTTCCAATTTTAGGAAAATAAAGGAAAATGGAAAAAGAAGCACGTCAACAATATTATTTGAATACATCTTCTTAGAGTGACTACAGCTGTAGAGTCTTGGGTTTTGTACCATAAGTACAACTGCAATAGATGAATTTTAAAAAATTATTTCTAACCAGGGTTACTAAAACCAAGTTTTCTGTTAATATGATCAGCATGGAGGAGATCAAAAGGTAAAAAGCAAATATTCATCATTGTTCAAATGTAACTTTTTTTTTCCAGTTTGATTGACAGCAATGGGATTAATTTCAAATTTAAATGTTTGCAAGGGTTATGTTTATGTGGGAAAAGAAAAAAAGGGTAAAAAAGATGGTATACCAGTTGAGGTAAGCTGAGGAACTCCATGATCAGTGGCAATAACTGTCAGTGTAACAACTGTGTCAGCTGTGATGTGGTCCAGGTTATTGCTGAGAGAGATTTCTCCAGTGCCACTATTTATATGGAAATCATCAGAATGGTTCATGAAGCTGATTAAGGAGCAATCAGGAGAGCATTCATATTAACGACCTTGGAAGTGTCATCTACTTAGTGCTACCTTTGTAAGGAGCACTGAACAGACAATATTTGCCTATTTATAAAGAACAGCTTTTAATTGCTGTCTTTAGCCTAAAATATATTGGCCTTTTATTTCCAAATAAGTCTTCCATAAAGAAAACATGCAGCATTCATGCCTTCAGTTCCCATTACACCCCAATGGGAGCTTTGATGCTCCCACTAGGAAAAGGCAAATCTTGCACACTCATCTGCATATTCAGCAGTGGGAGAAGGACAAGTGACATTCATCTGAAGACCTGCTAATTCCTGGCATTCTATGACCCCTTACAGATAACTTGAATGCGCACAAGTGATGTATTTTAGGTAGAATGCTATCTCATAGTTAAAAATAACCTCTTTCAAGGCACTAGTTCTAAACATCCACAAGTTTACTGCTCATTCATTTGTCCTTCTCAATCTGTTTTTCATGTCAAGGTATCCTGATATTTTCCATTATTTAGGGCTCATAGAAGTATCTTCCTCCACTGATTTTTCTCTGCATAGTGCATTAAGGAAGTTATTTTCTTATCACCTCCTCCCAGCAAACAGAAGATACATAAAAAGAGTCAGAGATTCATTTACTTCCTA
This sequence comes from Vidua chalybeata, assembly GCF_026979565.1. Taxonomy (NCBI): domain Eukaryota; kingdom Metazoa; phylum Chordata; class Aves; order Passeriformes; family Viduidae; genus Vidua; species Vidua chalybeata. Next base: position 36,354,025 of record NC_071532.1, read on the forward strand.
CCCAGACACTCCAATGTGTTATTCAAAATTTCAGAAACTGAACCAAATCTTGGCCGTGGGTTTTTGTTGCCAGTTTATCAATTGGTTGTGCCCTCTCTTATGACATAATCTTGATTTGATAAGCTCTAAAACACCCAATAATGACTGTCCTTCTTTCTAAGTATAGAAATTATAACCGATTACAGCACTTGTAAAACATTAACCAAGAGATCTTATCCTTCTTAAGATCAATAAAAATACCTTCGTCTCTCACAACAGGTACTTATTAACCTCACACAAGTGTACCTGTACGAAATGACAGCGTTGTTCCCAAGGTCGAGGTCGGTGGCGGACACTGTCAGGACAAACTCTCCTTCCTTTGCTGCTGCCACACGGACGCTGGCTGAGTACTGTGCCCTTGTGAACTGAGGAGGGTTGTCATTCACATCTAACACTTGGATGCTGATGTGTGTGTAGTTCTGGGGTGTGGCAGAGAAAACCATGATTCAGAAAGTGCACAGACACTTAGGTGTACAAATAAAAGGCAGCTCAGATAAAGCATAACTTGCTACTCCTTACCTGTCTCAGAGGCATTCCGTTATCAGATGCCACCAGGAGCAGCTCATACTTATCTTTACTTTCTCGGTCTACAGAGCCAGTAACCAAAATGGTTCCATCCTAGAGAAGGCAGTGGTTCAATGCACAGGTCATTTGGAGAACTCTTGTATACTGAATTCTCAGAAGGGATGAGGGATTGAAATAATCTATTCTCCTGGGGAGTAGTTCACATTCCAAGCAACACGTGACCAGGAATGTCTTGGTTTTTGAATATCAATGTAGATTTCCAACCTACGGGGCACATGCTGGTTGTGATGTGTACTAGAATGGCACCACCTAATCTTTTTTTACCTGATGTATCTTACTATGCCAAGTCATTTCATGAACAGCAGGATCTAAATCTTGTTTTCAGCATACCCAAACCCTTACCTGCTGGATGCTGTATGGATTATCCCCATCCTCAGCTGACAAGTAATAAGTAATTCGTGCATTCTCTCCCTCATCCAAATCCGTAGCTGTCGCATGTCCAACTCTAGTGGGATTATTCAATGTGTATTCCCCTTCCAGAGCCTCAAAACTGTATGGCTGATTCTGAAACTCAGGGTTGTTATCATTGACATCCAGAACAGTGATGTGGAACAAGGCACTTGAATTAAGCCCATTTATTACATTATCGACTGCCCATACCTAACAAAGTATGAAAAAAAAAGTCATTTTAGTTGACTGCATTATCATTTTTAACCTCTTATAAAGATATAAAAAGGGCATTCAAGGGAAAGAAGTAGAGATGAGCCAAAGCTACAGAGTCTCTCCCCAACTTTACTTGTAAAGTGAATCCAGATGTAGTCTCCCTGTCCAGTTCTGTGTCATTCCTTAATGTAAGTGTTCCAGGGATATCCACAGTAAATGAAGTGCTGCTGAGAATAAAGTATCCCTGAGAAAAGCCAGCCTAAAAAGAAAACATTGTTCATGTAAGTTTAAAATTATTAAGATTTAAGTTCAACAAATAATCTTATTAATACTAATACCTGACCCTTTTATAAGACTTCTCATTACAGAAGTACAAGTGATTTGCAAGGTTTAATAAATGAAATACTGCACCCTGAGCTATTGGAATAATTGACTTCTTTGGCAAACAGGAACTGGGCTATGTGGAAGCACTTACGGTCTTCCCTATTTGGGTCCTACACGTTCTCTCTCCCTAAAGCTCTCCAAGACTTATCCCCATGATGGAAAGGGCAGCAAAACAGAGTTCAGTGGAGTATGAACATTTATGCTGCTCTAAAACTGACATGAGCAAGAATAATATTTCAAATCAGAAATCTCTTCCTCCAAAGCATCTCCCCAGTGCCACAGCTACATGCAAAATGTCTTTATAAAACAAGGGGAGAAAGAAACCACTTGTTATAAAGCAGAGGGAAATTTTGTAATTTCCTATTATAGAAGAAACAACTCTATCAGAGTTACAAATTGCCCCTTGCTCTGACTAAGCTGAGACTAAAGGTAAGTATGCCAAGTTTAGTTTATCAAGCAACATTCAATCAGAAACTATTATTTTGACATAAGAAGCAATAAGACAATTTAAAAAAAAAAACAAACCTATTCTCTGTCTGGTGTGATGCATACATCTCATATGCACATTAACAGAAGCATACACCACTTCCTATCCTGGCTTACATATGTAGTGGGAGAGAAGCTCTTTTCTGATATAGCCACTAAATTATTTTATACAAGGTCTTAACTTCCTTGGGTTGGGAAGGTTTCTGCTGGCTCCAGAGAACCAAGACAAAGTTTTCATGAACCAAAACACACTTTGCACCAACCATTTAAGAAATCTCCTTTTGTCCATCAACTATTATGCTTTTTTGCAGGTTAATGGAGAAAACCATGTAATTTTGATTTATCAGGATGAGATTAATGAGGTACCTACCTCGTCCTTGTCAGCAACACTGAATGTGTAGACAGGACTCCCCTTCAGATGGTTTTCAAACACAAATACATCATAAGCTGCCTGACTGAATTCTGGTGGGTTATCATTGACATCTTCTACACGAACAACTACGAGTGTTTCAGTGCTCAGAGTTGGCTGACCTCCATCTGATGCCTCCACTTTCACTTCAAATTCATTTATGGTTTCATAATCTAGCTGCTGGCTCAGGCTGAGCTGGCCTGTGCTTGAGTTGACAAGAAACACCGGAGAGGAGGTTTGAGGTCGCTGGTCAGTGATTCGGTACATCACGAGGGCATTGGCCCCAGCATCCCGGTCTGTAGCAGACAGTGTCAGCAGGGCACTTCCCAGCTCCTGGTCTTCAGGGACCTTCACTTCATACCTGCTCGATGAGAAGATCGGGGGGTTGTCGTTCACGTCATCGATGATGATGGTCAGGTCGAGAGCTGTAGATCGCACAGGTTGGCCTTGGTCACTGGCAACTACAGTTAAGTTATAGAAGCCTTGTTCTTCTCTGTCCAACACCTTTTGCAGGAAAATGAATCCTGAGCTGTCAATATCCATTTTTCCTTCTCCACCCTTCAGGGTATAAACCACTAATCCATTAAAGCCTTCATCCATGTCTGTGGCTGACACGCCGGTGACATTGGTTCCCACTGGTGTGTTCTCCGCGATGGCAATGGTGGTGTTGGTTGTACCAAACACAGGGCTGTTATCGTTGACGTCTGTAACTCTGATAAACACCATGGCATAGTCCACAGTGCTTCCATCTGACAGGGAAATATTGAGAGTGTAATTTTTCTGGGATTCATAGTCCAGTTTGGTTTTTGTTGAGATGATTCCATTGTCATCGATGGCAAATGAAGCAGATTCTGTCAGCACCCGAAACTCAACTGGTATGTGGGGATTTAAAGCCTTATACTTGACCTGTGTAAGATACAGCATATCATCAATAAATAAATTAAAACACATATACCACTGTCTGAAAAATAATAGTGGTTTTACTTATGTCCAGACTCATTTTATGGTTTGATACCGTGGATTGATATCAACTTACGGTTGATACTGTGTCCTCATTTTTACTTCTTTTAATGAATTTTCATTCAGATACTTGTTAACTTCCCAGGTTCTTTAAAAGAAGTAAAGGTCAAGCCTCAATATACATAAAAATGCAGAGAGGATTGCCTTTTATTACAATGTGAATATATATAATAAATATATATACTAAAGATAACAGACTGCACTTTAACCTTTGGTTCTGCCTTTCTTTACATGAAAAAAGGGGGGAAATTAACTCAGGATGTCTGTACATCAAAACACTAAAACACATTGCCTTCTCATTGCTTTGATATGAAACCTCCCATGTGTGTTCAGACTTTCATCCAAGAAGGAGTTATCATGGTGCATTCCAGTGCTCTGCTTGTCTGAGCATTTTTTTGATGAAGAGCAAGTTCTAGAGTGTTCTTTGAAAATGACATTCCTCTGATGGGAATTCTCATGTCATCTCACAGGGTTTTAGATTTATGACCAGAAGATGAGGGAATATTGCCTATCCCAAGCTTTGAGCCACTAAACCCTTTGAAGGGTGTCCAAAGTCAACAGAGGGCTATGCACAAAAGTTTACTTTCTCAAGCAGTTCGGGGTTGATTTTATTTGATTTGGAGAGCTGCTTTGGGCTTTTTGGGGGGTTTTAAAAATGCTAAATGGTAGCAGATGCTGTTTAAATATTTGCAAAGGTTTAACTGGAAGCAAACCCACCTTTGTGGGTGATAAGTTTCATCTGAGGGATGTACTGCATGTGAAGCTTGATATGTAGAACACACAGTATCAGTATCTAGTTCTCCATAACGCAGGGAAATTTGGATATTTAGAGCACATCTATTACAAAATTAGGATTTTCTTAGAGCTGTCCTGTCCTATATAGAGATATAATAGGGTTCTTCTTACTTGTGCTACTTCAACAGGAGGAACAAGCTCTTCTTCCACAGACACACTGTATGTTTTCTGAATAAACTGTGGCCTGGAATCTCCAACTGCAAAGATTTCTACTGGCACTGATGAACTTCTTGGAATGGTCCCACCTGCAAGCAAAAGGAAACAATTTCTCAGCAGATGCACAAAATACCTACTGACCCACACAAAAAGACACTTTTCTATGGGTACTGCCTTTTTTTTAGTATTTAATCCTTGGTGCTGCTGTTATGGTATTGCCTCAGAGGTCCTCACCAAGACCACAGACAAAGTATGGACTGAGCAATCACTTTTGTACCCATATTCCCCACAAGACCCATTTTATCCACGTGACCCTAAATTTGAAGACACAGAGCTCATATTGACCAAATCATGGAAAAATCACAAGGCTGAAAACCACTTTGTATTCTCATTATACCAGGAGCAGGATGCCATTCCTAGGTTACATTTATTTCTGCCCTTATTCAGGTCTTGAATGTTCACCAAGTTCTCTGTTATTCTTTTAAAACAAAGAAACTCCCAATAACTATGGATAATGAAATGCTGTTTGTGTTGGTCATCCTAAAAATAGACTTGGCATGTCCAGTTTACCCACATGGATGTGCAAATAATGACCAAATTACTCAGCACATTTCACTATCCTTTTACTCTTTATTGACTGATGAAAGAGCTATAAATTTCTAATTTCTGCCTGAATTTCTGTTTCCTGTGCTGTGCAACACCAGTCGGTAAGTTAAAGAAAGATGTGATTATATTTTTATATATAAAATATAAATAGAAATAAATTATAATTATATATATATATGTTATTCCACATGTTCTTCCCACAGCCATAAAGAAAATAGATTTTCTATAATGCCATCAGCAGGAACAGTTTTACCAGAGATGCAGCAATTACTTTGGATAAATAAGACAGTTTCTTATCTTCAATGAACATGAGCAGATAAAATATATGGTATTATTCAAACAAAGCCTGTGAACCTATTTGACAGCATTCCTTCAAGTAAAAAATCAAATAAAACCAAAACTCATCACCAGGATTAGCTGTGTTGACCAGTACTAAATCCTGTTTTACCATCAGTAGCTGTTATCCACAAGACAAACTTCTTAAGCTGGTTGATTTGTAATGGGATTACTGTTTTTAAACTGATTTTTCCTGTGGATGTATCCAATTCAAAGTGTCCGTCTTCATTGCCACCAGCTAAGATGAAGCTTATCTCTCCATTTATACCATCATCCGGATCAGCAGCAACAACCTGGAGGAAAAAAAAAACTTTTAGGCTAGGTTCTGTGCTTTCATCAAATTTTCTCCCATTTTAGATGTACAGGTAAATATTGCTGCAGTTAAATTTGGTTGTACATTTGACTGCCCACTTCCTGTGTAATTCCTGTGTTAAACCTCAATAACAAAGTTTGCTCTTGCATATAGGCTACCCAGGAAGTAAAGTTTTCAGAGTCGCGCAGGGTAACCCTCAGCTGGCTGGTCAATGGGTACCTGGATAGCGTAATTAAAATCCCCACCAGGAAGACGGAAGGACTCTTGAGCTGCTGGAATCTGAGAGGGTTTATTGGGGATTGATCGAAGGAGTAGGGAGGCAGAAATAGGAGCAGGAAGACAACCACACTCAGAGGAAGCAGACTCCGAGAGCCCCGGGGAAGGAGAGGCCAGAGTATATAACTGGGGAGGGAAGGAGTAACTAGGGTACAAATGATCCAATGGGAAGAGGGTGTAAGGGATGGGGTAACATAAACTGGGCCAATGAGGGAAAAGGGAATGAGTGGTTTACAGAGGGAACCATTAGAAACAACGAGAACGGGGAACTTTCCAGAACTTGGGGAGATGACAACCATAAACTGACAGGTGATGGGCATGTGCTCATTTGCACTGGGGGGCAGAGGACTCTGGGGAAATGCCTTATGCTAAATGACTGTAGTTTCCCATGGCATTCCCACACTGTCCTCCCCATGGGCACATCCCACACTTGGATGCACACACACAATATCATTCCAGCAGCACAAGCAAATTCTTGCTCCTGTGGAACTCATGTGAATTACACCAGGTTGGTATCTCAGAGAATTGGTTTCATAACAATTCCAAAAGCACTGGAGGCAGACTGTTCAAGAGATTTCATCAGGAGCCATGAAATCTGCACATCTGGGTATGAACATTGATAGTGACTCTCTACAGATCTCAACTCCTATTTCCTGTTTTATTTGGTTAATTGGTTTACTATGTTAGAAAAAGTATATTGGATCTAAAAATTATTCCCCAATGCTCCAGCATTCAGCAGCCTTTCAAAAATGTTGTGCCCTTATTTGAGTTCCTGGACTCTAACAACATTCAGTTTTTATTAAACACTTTACAACTACTAAATTCAAGAATCTTATTTTCTGTCATATATTTGTGGAATTGAGGCTGGTGCACAGTACCAGAATAAAAATCCTTTATAATTTATTCCCCGATCTGGGATGTGATTAAAATATCCAGGACACTGTGATTATGAAATATCAATAGATCTAAAATTAAAGGTGGATTGTTTCTGAACTCAGAGCTGTTCCAAAAAGATTCCCTACTCAACAGAACTGCTTCACAAGTTTAAGCAAGGACTCATGCATGCATTCCACTCAAAAATGTCTTTTTTGCTCAGTATTTCTAGTACCTGAAGAATGGCCATTCCTGCAGTCATATTGAGGAAAATATCTTGTCTATATGGTGTGTCTCTAAAGGTTGGGCTGTTGTCATTTTCATCCAGCAGCACTATGTTGATAGAAGAGTTCACTTTTTGGTGAGGTGGCAAATGATCTCTAGCAGTGACCTGCAAAAACGATGCAGTGAGAAGACTGTGTTGTTCAAAGGAGTGTTGTGGAGGTAGTAAAAAAGTTAAATTGTTAGAGAACTACAAGCTGAGGAAGCTGTATCAGCAGTGGTATTTCCCTCCAAATAACATTGCTCTCAAAGTCTGGGTTTGTTTCTTCAATTAAGCTGCTGCCCCTACTCAAGGTTTGGCCTCCTGCCAGGACAGATCAGGTCTCACCTATTGGCCTCAGGTTACCTTGGAGAGGAGCAGACTTGTTTTTAATACCTGTAGGTGAATAGAGGGTACTCTCTCCCTGTCCAGCAGCATGGAGTTCCTCACAGTTAGGATCCCAGCTGGACTCAGCTGGAAGGGACTGTCATCTGGAGTGAGACTGAGTGTTCCCTGGAAGCCTCCCTGCAAACAGGAAACACATTTGCCATTAAATAGGACAATCACTTAACTACTGCCTTAGAATGCTTTCTTCTTATTTTCCACGTGGAAAGGATGAAATCTCCTGGTTTAATTGAGATTACAGTTCCAAAAAAACCAAAATTTAAAAAAAGAGAGAAGCAAACAACATGGAAGAAATAACATGCAGGCTGAGAATGACTTGCAGCTTTGTGTTCATTTTGCACTTCTACACTTCCAGATTTGGGACCTTATGCAAACCAGAGGAGTTCCAAAGAGAGACTTTGGAACAAAAGAAAATTTATTCTTTGTCTGCAGTACTCTACCCCTTAAAGAAGTGAAACTAAGTTTGCTTTGTTTAAGTATATTTAGGCAGTCAGAAAAAAAAAATTCTAGTCACAATAGCTGTATAACACAAATGCATTTTATATTATATTTCAGAAGTGCAGTACTTGTAGCAGCCATAAAACCATCATCTCTTTACCTCATCTTTGTCAGTAGCTGTTATTTGAAGAACTTCCATCCCATTTGGGAAATTTTCTGGAAGTGAGACATCATAACTTGCTTGTGACAGTACTGGATCATTGTCATTTTCGTCTCCAATAGTAACCAGCACTACTGCATCAGCTGTTTTGAAAATCTTGTCTTGCTGAGCTGCCTAGAAAACAGAGTTTACAGCTGTAAATTCCATGCCCTGAAAACAACAAGCTTAACACAAGGACATGACAACTGCATATTTATAATTAATGACTTTTTCCTTTATTTTGATTTTTGAATGGCAGGATGGAGCCTTGATACCAATGACTGTGAGAAACGCTATTAAACAGTAACTTGGATTTACATATTGCTTTCTGAAATTGAGACTAAAATACAAAAGCAATCTCTACCTGAATGCCGACCACAAGGTTTGGACATATTTCTCTGTCAATTGAGGTCTTGACTTCCAACACTCCAGTGTCATTGATTGAAAAGCTGTTTTTATAGGCTGGGGGGTTCACTGAAAAGCAGCAAATTGGGAAGGGTTAATGAGAATGAACCAGAACTGGAAGTCTGGTCTGTCCTTTGTTAACTTCCCAGTGTTAACTGAGTGTTAACTTCTCAGCCACAGGAAAAAGGAACATGAAAGACTGTTTTTCAAACACTCTGTCCTCAAGACAACTCCTAGAAAATACACTCACACTTCAAGGGTCTCAAATTAAGCATTTCATAAACTTCTGGAAATTTCTTTAGGAGGAGGAACAGCTCCTGATGGAATTCTCTCTCTAGATGGTCCTGAATGGAAATTCTTTGATCAAATTGAAGCATCTAGAGTGGCTTACACTTGAAATCAGGAATTTATTTTTGTTCCTTGGAAGGAGGGTAAGAACAATCAAACATTTTAGAAGTAGCTGGACCCCACAATAATGACTGAGATCAGGCTGATTTAGCTCATGGAGCAGCTCTGCAGTGAAGCTGTGGGCACTTCAAGACATCTGAATGGACCCTGCACTTCTTTATAATTCCCTTCAGTAGCAGGCAAATGAATCATCCTGAATTACTGTGTCAATGTCTAGAAGAAAATAAAGGCTCTTACCTAGCTTGATGCTGTAAATTATTTTTTCATTTATACCTTTGTCTCCATCTTGAGCCAAGACCTCTGGGAGAACAGTCAGAGGACCCACCTAGAAAACATACATTAACGTGAATATTTTGAAAAAAAACACACATTAACTTCAAATATTTCCTTAGATAAGTCACAGTTTTGATTAAAGAAACAAGAAACATGTATTTAATCAATGTGATCCAGAAAAATTTTTTTTCTTTGCCATATGTGCCTTACAGAAGAGAATGATAACCAAGATACTTGATGGATAACACTGTGTTTAAGAAACACCAGATTATGAAGCTGCAGTCACAGATGGAATTTATGTTTAGAACATTGACTATTTCAGTTCCATTCCTCTCCTGGAAAACAACACACAAGTCAATACTCCAGCCCATATAAAAACAGTAATTTAAAATATAAAAACATTTTAGAAGGGCTAAAATTATTCCTTTCAGAGAATTAAAGATGAACTTCTAACAAAAGGAACACTGGAGATGTAACTCTTAAAGTATCTGTGATTTAAAATACATTAACAGGAAGACAATGACATAGAAATAGGGATAATAATGAACCTTTTTAATTTTAGTGGGTTACTCTGATAATCCTATTTTTTTTTTCAGAATACACACAGAAACCTGAGTCAAACAAATACATTCCACCATGAAATCTCTACTCTATATATTAAAAAAAAGTAATATAAAATTAATTACAAAAGTAATTATAAAAGTAATATAGACCATGGCTTGCCATTCAGATCCTTATTTTTGCTTACCTGATTGTAATGCTGTATGAAGGAATTACACTAATTAAAACTAATTTCAGGACTGATGGACAGCCAGTTGCCCTTTGAATTTTACATTAAAAGCCCTGTTAAAACAGGAATTTGGGAGGCTTTTTTATTTTTCTTTTTTCTTTTTTAAAATTTTTCCCTAAAATACAAAATGACGTGTTTCTAGCACAGAAAATTTTATGCTTCATATAATACATGGCCTGTTTATCTGGTAACAGCAGCATTCAGAGAAGAGCTTTTACCTGTTTTTCACTGATATTCCCATTGTACACAGATTGACTGAAATAGGGGTTCAGTGTATCATAATCTTCCACATTAATTATTAATGATGCAGTGGCACTCTGGTTTCCAAATTTTTCCTGCATACCAAGGGAAAAGAAAATAAGAACCACTGTTGTGAAAAAGACCTATATCTCAGTGGAAAATACAGCAAAATATTATTACACATATTTTGCTGCATTTTTAACCTGAAAACTCTCAGTCTGCCAGATTCTTCCATTTCTGGAATCCAGTTCTAGGAACAAATCTACCAACGGTAATCTTTCTTTAGCGTCTCATTTTCTATCAGGTATGTAGAATATAGAACACTGTACTATTTTCTAGGTATCACAATAACTCTAGCAAAACTATTTCTTTTTAGTTCTAAAAGGAAATGAAGGCAAATACCTACTCAAATCTCAAAAAAGACAAACAAAAAATCTGGTAAGATGCAGCAAAAATTTGAGAGATCTGACAGAATGAATAGGTGAATACGTGTTACAGTAGTGGAGAATGAATATGTACAGTATTTATACTTAGAGAAATACAGAAAGAAACATGGGCTGGTATTTGAGAGGAAACAATGGCTGAAATATTAAGAATGTGCTACTCTGTCTCCAGTATAAACCAAGTTGCAGACACAACATTTGGGTTGGGAACTCCCAAAGCTGTAAATTTGTAGAAACTGGGATGCTATAAAACAAAAGAATTATCATTGTAGAAGTGTTGTGGGTTTCATTCTTTTAATTTGTATCATACCTTTGCTTGGACTGTTAAATTGAAAAAGTTGACCTTGTTGTAATCCAGTGTCTTTTTCACCATGACGTTTCCATCTCCTTCCCTTATAGAAAAGTAATCAGAGTTTGGGCCCTATTAAATGAATAAATCAAATATTTTATATTATTGGTGATGAAATAAATTTTCTTTTCCCTTTTTTTTCCCTTTATATTGCACTATAAAGGTGCAGGAATGTCTCAACCACCACCAATGGAAAGAAAAAGGCTGATCCTCCTCCACACATGCCTCCCCTGTCAGTGCCAATAGAATTTCTATCTGATTTATCTTATCCTATGGCACACAGGGGAATGGTATCAGCTTCCCTTCACCAGCTATAAAAGGAGCAGAGACAAGCTCAGATGTGAAGATTTCCACTGCAGATATCTACATTTAGTTGAGATGATCTTACTTCAGTTGGCTTGAGGACTGCAGACCAACAGCAAATCAAATGCAAACTTTAAAAAGAGCTCTCCCTCCTGCTACTGTAAAGGACCACTGAGTTCCTTAGCTGTAGCTGAAGAGTGCCATAAATCATTCCACAAATGTTAAGAAACAAGATTCAGGCCTCACTGCATGCCAGGCTGATCCTGTGGTATAGTTTGAAAGGTCTCTTGGATGTTTTGCAGATTATTAATCTTCACAGTGCATGGGAGCATGCTGGGATCAGGTCCCAGGCTATGGATCTATGAAATTCAAACTGGTGTTCACAGTTCCCAACTAACAAAGGGCACTCACCCAAAGACTGTAAGTAAGGATGCTGAATTCTGGTGAAATGTCCTTATCCTCAGCTTCCACTTTTACAACTGTGGAATTAATTCCAGCTACCTAAGAGGAAATAGAGATCATCAAATACTTAGTCACAAGCCCCCATCCACATCCTTCCTAACTTGGGGCAGGAAAGTTGTGCCACCTGCTTAGCAAATCACTTCCTGTGGCCATTTTTGGCTGGAATGTTTCTCCATCACCCCACTCCCCCAGCTGTATGTGCAGCCAAGCCTTTCCTTTCCACACCCAAGGGATAGGGCAGATAAGTCCCATAAGGGTGCACGTGAGGAGCTAATCTCAGTGGGGTCACATTAGAAGCTCCCCAAAAAGTAATTTAAAAATATCATAGGAAAAAAGTGTTAGCATTTGCCATAACCTACCTCTGATACTGAAGCACTATAATTAGCTTGTTGAAATTCTGGAGCATTGTCGTTTACATCTATCAATTCTACTTTCCGTCCGTTCTCTATCTCGTCGGTCTTGGTAGTGGAATAAATTACAACAGTGAGGTGGCAGGATTCTGCTAACATTTAATTTTTTCTAAAATGAGATCCTCAAAGAGATACCCTTTCATTAAACTACCATTTAGAATTAGTTTACCATTCCTAAAATTAACTTTTTAAAGTTTACCTTAGTTTTCTGTGAACAAAAACACTCCTTTCAATCAGCAGACTTCAACAGGTTATCTTCTACTAGGTACTCTGAACTCCCTGCATCATAGCTTTCAATTAAATAGTATTGCAGAAAATAATAATTTGCATTAAATTAGATAATAAATACAATTGATAAAGCATGGTTTGTACTCACTGTTCCAATCCTTTGGCAAACAACAGAATACCAGATTATATCACCCTAAAATTAACAAACAAACCAATAAATAATATAATTGATGAACTACTAATATGATTATCAAAGATATTTTTGCCAAAATTATACAAAATTACTTGTAGTACTTGAATCCTCAGGTGTACTGTACCAAAACACTCTACTTAAAATTAACACTTTGTAATTATTTTGCTCTATATTATAAGGTTTATTTGACTGCCATTCCTCTACTACTGATGCCCACCTACCCAGACCCCCACCATCCCTCTTTACCTGACTGCTCTCCCCCAAAAAAAGTAGACAGAGAATACAGGAGAACATGTGCAAGAAGTACAAAAAGTGTTTTAATCCATTTGGGAAGTATCCAAATGAGAAATTCAAATGTAAAATTAAAAAAAAAAAATCAAAAATACATTTTCATCCAAACACTGGATTTTTCATTACAAACACTGATTGTAACAGTGTTTTTTTACAATATGCCTGGTCCAGATCTGTCAGGTACAGTGCTTCTCTGAGATGGCAATGTCCAAAACACAAATTCAGTGCTACTCTGAATTAGCACTTGTATAATAAATTGTCTCTATTTACTCTGCAGTACTACAACATTTTCATATTCAGAGGCAACTTCAGCCAGGCAAAACACTGATATTGCTTTCTAAATTCCTGGTGATCCTCCAGAGTAAGAACTGCCTAGGAAGAAGGATCTATCCCCTTGTGCATCAAGCAACAGAGGCCCATAAATCTGTTAGGGAGTGAAGTGCTTATGATTCAGGATTACCTTCTACCAAGTTACATCTGCTCAATCTCACTTTGAGGAAATAACTCATGCTCCTGAGAGGTGAGTTGTAAGGCCAGTGGCACCTGTCATAATGCATGTTTACAGCTCTCAGTACAACACACGATTAGGAAAGAACCTGTCTGGCTGTCAGATGACAGGAAAGTTTAGTTATAGGAAACTGAAGACATTTAACAGATATTAGTGAGAGGTAGATACTGAATTATATTCAGACAAATTACTTTTTTGAAATACCAATCTATACTGTGAGAGAATGAACAATTAAAATGCATTATCTTAATACTATTTCTTTTTCACTTGTCAAGAAAACTTTTCTCTCTAGGCTTTATATGCAGTAAAAATAATACCTCAAGAGCCTCAACATTCAGTGCCCTTCTAGTCCTCACAGTTGCATTGCTAGATCGAGAATCAGTTACCAACTCTACATAATTCAAGTGTTCAGGGAATACAAATTCTTGTAATTTCAAATGCACATTGGGTGGGACATCTGTAATCCATTCTATATCACCTGTAAGAGAAAATGGAACAAAATTAGATTGTTTTATAGAAAAGAAATCCACAGGTTCATTTCATATGTATTGACAACTTGATTACTGGTGACTTTTGGTTGCATTTTACATAATTTTGGCATTTTTAGCTAAACTATAAGATCTGTTAAAGTCCCCTTAAGTACCCTGCACAAGTGTATTGATGCGTTTCTAAAACCACATAAACCAATTTTTTCCAATATATACACACAATATATCCATAATTAAAAAGCTTGGCATAATTTACACCTGGATTTCCACCATTTTTTGGAAAATAGCTTTATGCTGCAAAACTTTTTTTTTTTTCCCATGTTTACTGTGAAAATGTAATCAAAGTCAGCCAAAGTCTTTGAGAGGCTGCATGGGGTCAGTTTCAGTATTTTCCAAACACAAGGGCCTTTCATATATTTTAGCTGCATCTATCAGGCAGTAGAATCCAGTGTGAATTTGGATTCAGGTGGAAAGTGTGTGGCTTTTCCCTTAATGTGCTCCAGTTTGTACAGGACACAAACACAAAATGCTGCAACTTTCAAATCAATTCTTATGAGATTTTCTACAGTCATGCATTTAGGAACTATCCTCCTGAAAATATGATGACTTGTTATTTGTAACGATCAGGATTCCTGTTAGACTGACTGTGTACTGCTTGCTTGGTTAAATACAAAATCTGTTTGAAATTGCTTTGGAAATGTATCCTTTTAAACCACCCAGCATGGTGTTACTGGCAATTTTATTAAAGAAAGTTCCCCTACTCACATCAAGTATATAATCATTCATGTAATCATACTTATCTTTTCATGGAACACATTATCTGGATTGCAAACCTATAATTCCCCTCTCCTTTCCAAAGTCTTTCCTGAACAGCCCAAATATTTTCCATGATCTTCAGGAAACTTCCAAGCTGTGTTTCTTACTTATCCACTGGTTTTGTACCCCATCACTACTAGTTAAGGTTAGTAAATGCTTTATGTAACAGTCCCATCTCTAATCTCCATGCACAGCCTTGTGCTCTTGGTATCCAAGTGTTTCAGGAATATAACCTCATCATCTTGCAGCAGCAGGGAGTGTCTGGAATGCTGTCAGCCACCACCCAGAGACACTGGATTTTATTTGTGTGTGAGAACAAAGTGCAGTGAACTGACAGCAAGCACAGAACTGCACGGCTGGGTCTCAGGGGCGCAGCTTTGTGTGGTGCCACCCTGCTGTGTGCAGTGCTGAAAACCCTCCAGGAAAACAAAATCCAGCTCTGCCTGCTGCCATAGGCTGTCCTGTCCATGCAGAGCTGGATACATTCAGCCAAGAAGTATCAAGCAGCTGCCTAGGAAACAGCATTCCCTCCAGAGGAGAAAGCCAAAAAAAAAAGAAGTAATGGGGGAAAATTAAAGCTGATTGTCCCTCCTGCTTATTCATCAGATATGTCAGCAGATTCATTCACACATATGATGCACACAGAAGGCCAGAGTTCTTGCTAGCTGATTAAAAATCAAATGGAATCAGAGTGAAAGGTAGTTATCTTCCTTTCTAACTCCATGCAAGAGTCAGACACAGTAGCTAAGCTTCCACAACTCAAAAATAATTGTTTCAATAGTGATTGTAAAAAAGAAATCACTGTTCTGGATCATATTTGTTTTCTGTATGTTGCTGAAAGCCAGAAGCAGTGAAGTTTGCCTGTGGACAGTCAGCGTGAGATCCTAAGGGTTATGGACATATCCCAAAGGGAAAGCTTTGGCCATAACTTAATGCTTTGCCTTGTAAAACTGCTGGATATCCATTAAGGACATCAAATACTGGCTGGACAAAGTGAACTGAGAACATTTTCTGTACTCATTTTCTTTCCCATTACCTGATGTGTCTATTACGACAATGAGATTCTTGGGTCAGGGAATTTGGGGGGTTATATTTATTTATTCCACTAAGCAGTATTTCATGTAGGCAGCTGCTGCATCCAGCCATGGACACTGCTGTAAATCAATTAATAATACAGACTCATTATAAAATCCACTGACTACATGAGGCAATGAAGTGCATTTGGGAGGAGACCAGACAATTCTAGGTTAGAATCCTGATTTTACCTGTATATCCATCCAAAAAGCTTGAGAGCACCAGTGGCCTGGGTGGTACATCACAGTTGATGGTTGTGATTTCTAAAAAGAAACAGAAAAGTCACGTACAAAAAACACAGAGGGACTGTGTCCAGAAATAGTAGAAGGTAAATAAGCTGATGATAAGCAAACCCAGATGCACACAAGGGTTCAAATTAAGCTCCAGGACATTTACCATGGTGGCACCTTGAAGAGTTTAAAGCAATACCTGACAGAGTAGGCAAACATTGGTGTCCTGTCCAATCTAGGATTTTACTGCTTGACAAGAGTGAGTCACTGCTCAATAGTGTTCTGATGAACCGTTTGTGGAAATTATAATCGAAACTACTCTTGTACCTTGGCCCTGAAATTGTTTTCTGCTCCCAAGACAACTATAAACACAAAGCTATTCCCCACAGAAATGGTAGCAAGAATCCAGGAGCTTTTTACCTAAAATTTACTTTCCTTAAACTTTTAGAGAAGGAACCCTTTGGGAATATTTTTTTTTCATGACAAGTGGCTTTCCTAAGTGGCTTCTTGTACCTCAGTCACCTCTCTACATTTTCTCTGTGTGACAAAAGTGACAGATTTTTTTTTAATCATTAAGATCTGAAAGCTATACACACAAAAATCCAGAAATCTACCAAAACTTTTTCCCCTTCCTTGACTAGAATTTAGCAGCAAAGCTTCCAGAGTGCAATCCATGCTCTTACAGATATCTGTGCAACTCTTGTGGTCTTTATGTGGGTTTACACCAATGAATGGCCCTAAGAATGACCCTACTTCTTATCCTTGCCATCCTTATGCATACTCAAAGAGACATTTGGTATAAACAAGTAGTGGGCTATTTTCCCCTGGCTAGGTAGATGCCTTCATATCTGCATCACTTTATATGATCTCATTTATAAGTGAGCAGATTTCTACACAAGTCACTGAATAGAATCTTAATGACTGTTTCTAGTCAGCAGCTGCTGGTTTTAGGTTTAATTCACCACCTCCATCTCTAAATATGCTAAAGCCTAGGCTCTGGAGTAGTGAAAGCATAAAAATTTGTTAGTTTTCACTTTCAGGAAGCCTCAATACACCAAACAGAACTTTTAGTGAAGTATTTATCACTGTGAATAGCAGAAGTAACAATGGTAACTACTCCAATCTAATTTAGCTGAGCAGCAGCAGCAAGGAATTCAACTGATTCCAACTTTAAAATTATCCATCCTCAGACTCAGCTTCAGCCTATGTATTTAAATTATAGACTCCTGCAGATATAAAATAATCAAACCCCCCAAAGTTAAAGAAAATTTGTAAAAACCCTTGTATATACAAGAGCATGGCTTTTACCTGTCCATCACGCAGTCCCTGAAAGCCCAAACATCACTTCCAAGGGCACCAAGATTGCTTGCTTAGGTATTATTTTATCAATAAATCAAAGGCTTTGAAACTTCTTGGTTTGTGATTTGTATGAATTTAACAAATTTAATTTTAAATTTTCAATAAAAGCAGTAAAATACTCAGGTATTTATAAACATAACAATACTCACTTTGTGCATTGAGACAGAGGAACATAACCCAGCCGACCACAGTGAAAACCAGAGCTCTGGAGAGAGCCATGAGCACTGCAGGAAAAATATCCAACTCAAGGCAAAACCAGATGGTTGTTTCTCATATAGAATACTAGCAAATAATAATTTCATTTGCCATATCATAGGTTAGTTATTATCCAGAGAAATGCTTCACCAAGACCAAGGCAAAAGACTGGAATAAGCCTCTGAGAGCAACCCACAAACTATATAACATGCATATCATTTTCAGCTTGTGAGATCAAAGTCCTTCTGGGCAATAAAAAATAAGCCAACAAAGTTGGTGCTTGTGCTGTGACACAAAATGTGACAAGTGCATTTTTATTTTAACTTTCCAACTGAGAAAAAAATTAGCAAGATGTCCTGGCCAGTGTGAGAGGAATGTACATATTCCCTGGAAAATAAAATTAATGGCGTGTGTCAAGAGGAAAAGGGACCAGCACTGCCCCTTTTGATCTCATAGTGATGGCAGAGTATCTTCACATAACTCTATTCCAGAAGGAATAAATCCAGAATTCCTGTTTGAAAACTGGTTACTATTTGATGCGATGAAAGCAGACACCTCTAAAGCATGTCTAGTACTTTACAGATACTACACACTGAAAATAAGTTCAGCAGGCAGCTAAAATACTTTACTTCTATGAAGTTACCTAAAAAAACCCAACCCACCAATATTTTAAGCTTGTAGAGAACTTTAAAGACTACAAATGATGGAAACAAACTACATGATTGAATGTAGTACTTGTAGGTAAATATACCTTGAATTGGAAGGAGGAACTGAATACACAGCAAGGAAACTGCTGCCAGCCCAAGGTGATTGTGCCAGCATGTTTAGTCATTATGGACACTAAAGTAATTACTGTAGGCTGAATGAGAACACAAAATACAATAAAACTGCATAAAACAACTAAAAATAAAATTATCATTATGCTGTCCTAGTCTTGAATAAATGAAACATGGCAACAACTCAAGCAGAAGCAATTAAAGAAATACTAAAAGAAGTTCCAGCATAGGCACCATGTTTTTTGAACAAAGGCCACATGCAGCAGTGATTATGCCTTCAGTGGTGTTATTTATTGCTGGTGCCAATCTCAGGTAGGTAATTTGCCTCCCTGGGCTGATGTTTCCCCATATGTACAATGGCCAAGACTTTGCAAGCTCATGTGCCGAAGGAGGAAGGCAGGTCTGTGCACAAAACGCCTCCTGTGAAAAAGAAATAGAAGTTCCCTTACCTAATTCACCAAACACCTTCAGGCTATGACAGCCAGGCCAGAGCCTACATAATCTGGTATTTGTACCAAAAAGCTCTAGCTACAAATCCTCTTGACCACTGGAAATATTAATGTGCTGGATGCCTTAATCCACTAATAAAGACCTACTTTGGGATATCCCAAAGCAGAGGGAATGCAATGCAGTCTCAGTGTTCTCTGGGAGCTCTCTTAGCAAGAAGCCCCCCAGAGAGCTGGAAGCTCAGCCACAAAAGGTGGCATTAGACCTTAGAGGATCAAACTCCAGCAAGATCTCCCAGATTATCCATGGGGAAGCAGCCCAAAAGCTGAAGGAAGAAGGCCCCTAGTGTACACAAACCCCTACAGGCAGGTGTAGGATGAAAACTGCTGTTGAGATGCAGCACAACTCTGTTAATTCTCTCTTTGGAAGCTCTAACAGTGGTTTTGCTGTGAGGGTCTTGGTCCAAAACAACAGCAGCACCTCCCAGAACTTGTCACTCAATGCCCCTATGATTCCCAAAGTAGAGGAGCTCACAGTCCTGTTGAACTTTGCCAGTTGCTGTAGCCTTCCAATGAGCTGATGGATCCTTCAGCCTCCATCATGGTGCTGCTCAGAGACAGGACGAGCCCCTGACCTCAGGGACACGGCCATTGTCACTTGGCCTCAAGCCTGGAAAAGCATTTGGCTGCTTTTATTTATAGATACAGCCAGAAGAGGATTCAGCAGTAAATCTATTCCTACGAAAAGATAAATTTAGCATGAGTCAAGTCTTCTTTACCTGCTCAAAAATGGGACTCGATCATGGAGGTTTTTTCCAACCCAAAGGATTCTGTGATTCCCTAATTATTAAGAAATAGAGGAAAAAAGCTCAGAACACAGTGGTACAGTTCATGAAGGTTAGTTTTCACTGAGCTGCAGGACGAATGTCTGCAGGGTCTGTGTGCTGCTCTCTTGGACATCAAGAATAACTTAAGGTGTTACACTGGCCTGGAGTGGGGAGGGAGGTGCCTAAATGGAAGCAGAAATTTCATATAGTGGCTCAATGCTCTGATGCACAGGAGCAGCTTCCCCAAACAATCCCATATGTCTGAGCACTCAACAAGAAAAGGAAACAATGATTTTTAAAACATTGATTCCCTTCTGGCCAAGAGAAAGGTGTTACTCAGTCACATCAAACATGCCCATGCTATTCACAGACTGGGGCAACCATATGTCCACACTTCTCCTAACACAACATCTTTTTCTTTTGGAGCCAACACTGAATTTAAAATTCTGTCCCTTTCTCCAAGATTTCTGGGCATCAAGGAGACAAGCACAGCTCCAGAGTGGAGTAAGTTCATTTATACCCATGTGTGACAGCAGGATGTACACTGTAGCCTTCCCAAGAGCCCAACTGCACAAATAGAGGAATCCAAGACATCCATACAGCAATTCCTAGAAACAGAATCATGGAAACTAATTGTATTCACAGATTTAACAGATTGTACCATTTAAACAATCTGCACTGTGGCAGTGCAAAGCAAAGTTATGTTTTTTTAAATATAGCTTAGTCTGACATTTTGCATACTTGGGTCAGTTGTAGTGCAGCTCACTGAGGAATTTTTAATCCAGCTTCAAAACTTGATGCAGATAAAAATTCTTTTTAAGTTCTTGTAGTTTGGAGTAGCTCTGCATTTAATGATATCCTGTTCTTGACAGATAAAAAGCCTGTATGAGGATGCTGTGATTTAATCACAAATACACATGCATGATTGAGACCATCAAACAATATCTATGTACTTACTTAGCTCTTAAAAGCATCTATAAAAAACTCACACACTTCTTAAATTAATAATGTTTATTTCCATTAAACCAAGACAAATTTTCAAAATTAATACAAGATAAAATTCAAGGTGGTTGGCATAGGGAAAAAAGATAAGACTGCACATCATATATATTATTTGTATATGCTCAGAAATATTTTTGAGTAAAACAATACTGGCATGTAGAACTGGCACTTCCACAGAACAAAACCAGCAGAATTTTCCTTTTTCTTCTAGTCAATAGGTCTATGAAAACTAAACACACATACATGCAGCCTGCAACTTTCACCCCAGGTTTACCATGGGAATTTGGAACAACCCCCTATATCTGAAGTCACAAAATTGTAGCAAAACACTTTTTCTACTGCATTTTTCAAACCTGATGGGTTTGATAATACTTTCAACAAACAACAATCAGTTTTCCAACACTGACTACAAGTGCTTCAAACTGCATTAGTACTTGCAAACAGGCCTGAGGGATTCACAAAACCTTATTTATTTGATAACAGATTAAAGCACTCCTGCAAAGTTACAGCTGCCACCTGATATCAAAAGCACTGAAATCCAATTTTGCTTGTTGGTTTCACTGGGCTCCAAATTTGCTACAGCATTGGACAAAACACACAAGTAACACTGATTTTTAATTGTTTCAATAAAAATCTTCCACCTTGACAGCAGTATGTTCAAGTATTGCTATCCTAGTCTTCTAACCCTACCAAAAATCATCAAGAAACAAGACAAACAAAAAAAGCCCAAATGGAGAGAAGAGCATTTAAACAAATCTCCCTCTCCTTACCCCACCCCGCCCTCCCACCCAGGAACTTGCTGACTTAATTCCAAACTCACAATTTATTGTATAGCCAGGAGTTGGAATAAGCTTTCCCTGAGCTCTCTTTCTACCTGTTTCAAAAAGTCAGAACATGTTTCCTTGAATTCAGCCATCATCATCATCATTATTATTATTGCCATTTTCTCTGCTAATATGCAACATATTTTCTAGGCAAGTTATTTCTTTTTGGTAGCCCTGGATTTGTGTTCTATTGCTCCAAATACAGAACTCGAAAGTGCATCTGACTTCTAAACAGTGTTAATCAGGCAGGTTTCAGGGAGTAACGAGACCCAAAAGATCTACGTAAAGCCTTTGTAATGATACATCTGTGTTGAAAGAAGCAGAATTACTAACAGATCTGCTCAGAAATTTAGTGGCATAGCATCAGTTAGAGAGAGAACTACTTTGCATCACAAGGTTTGAGTTTTAGAAGGGAACAAAGCACTGTCCTGCACAGGAGGGGTCAGGAATGGGGATAGGTACATACTTCATATACATGAAAAGGAAGTGGTTCACATGCAAGATGCAATGCTGCACCATCATGGCACTGAGAGCATCTTTGGAGGTCTAGTCCCTACCTGCTACCCACCTTCAGAGGAGTGGGAGTTGTGTGATGTACACAAGGAAGCCTCAGAACTGCATGAAAATTTTGCTTAAATTAGTCTAAGTCACCGGCATTATCATGGACTTGAAATGCAAATCCCCAGAAGACTGACCTAAAATGTACCATCAAATACAACACAATATAAATACACAAGGAGACTTGGGTTAATGCTGCTGACTGCATTCAGAATTCAGTAGTCTTGCTTTTTCCTTTTCAGTATTTCTAGCATACCAAAAGGCATATTTGTATCTTCCCCCATAAATAAAGTTAGTCTGATAATTTAATTCTGTAGATTTATAAAATATCTTCTATGCAACTTAACGCAATAGCCTAAAAAAAGCAATTAAATTTAACTTTAACAAATAATATATTTACAATTCAAATTAGTACAGACCTTATTGGGTTTGCATTCATTTATAGCACAAAATAATTTACAAGGCTTAAAGTAATAAATAAGTCACTGGAAAGCTTTCGGAGATGTGCATTCTCCAAAGGTCAGAGTGCAGTGGAGTTTCAGGAAGCAGTAATGAGTTCTGGCTATAGCATGTCTATGACTCCTTATGTTGGACGGCCTTGACCAAAACGGGTTTTTGACCTGAGTTAAAAACACATGAGAAACATACTCACATTATTAATGTAGGGTTTTTTGCATTATTAATGCAGGTTTTTGATGTGTGTGGGGTTTTTGGGTTTTGTTCTACAAGGTGGATAAAGAACAGGCTAAAAACCTTGGCTAACACTTTTCTGGTTTTCCGTAATTTCCCAAAAAGAAAATGATGTTGGAGCTGTGGTGAACCTCCCCCCAGCACGGCTCCAAGAGTTTCATTCTCCCAGCTCCACTGGGAGACCAAGGGAAGCTTTTGCACCTCATATGGCTTAACCTGTTGGAAGCTGATCCATAAGAAGTGTGTGAAATGAAGCATGTTTTTCTTTAAAATGTTTATTTAAAACCCACCACCCCACACTCCCCAAATTTTTCTTGCTTTTATTTTAAAATCTTACCTGGGATTCTTCTCAGCATTGCTTTGTCGTGCACTGACCTGTGCTGAGGCTTTTATCTGAGCTTCAAGTCTAGAATAAATGCCTCCTGCATACTGGAATCCAGAAAAAAAAAAAGCAAATTTTAATAATAATCAAATTTTAATTAATTTATTTTAATAATCAAATAACAATCAAATTTTGACATTATTTCAATGTAATCAGTGACTTTCCATAAAAATCACTAATATTCAGCACAATCTATGGCATACTTTTGTCCATTACACAACCCAGTACTATTCTATACTAAACCCATTCTATTTTCCATGAGCAGTTTTTAAAAGCAGCAAACTTTAAACATTATTTTAAACTCCAATCCTCAAAAAATCACGTTTGGAACAAAATGAAGATTGATAAAATTAATTCTATAGCTTAAGTATTGAATACATGTTATTTTCATTTGTGCTTAATATTTTTGTTAACCAAGGCTCACTTCAACTCTGCAAACACTACATTTTGCCAGGACAAATCTTACTTCTTTGCTGTCTTTGGACTTGACTTGATCAAGGTCTCCCAGTCTCATTTTTATTAAGTGCCCTGTGATCTCAGACATTCTTCTCTGATCTGTCAGAAATAAAAAAGGATATTTAGAACAAAGGTTTCATTGCTACTGAACACAAGGAGGATTAGGCACAGACTTTAGTGATACTGGATTTGTAAATTTTTTTTTAGGTCATACAAAAATCCTGAACAACCAGGCTCCTAAATCCTGATGCAGCCTCAGCAGCCTTGGCAGATACCAGAATCAGTCTGAGGCACTACACTGAGATAAAAATCTCAGGAAATGGTTTTGAGGCAGAAGGTTTTAAAGCAGCAAAATCAGACCAGAGTTTCAGGAGAGATTAAAAAAGGCAGAACAAATTTTAATCCAATTCTGAATATTTTTAGTCAGAGAGACTGAGAAAGATATGGAAGTGGATGTTTCTCTGTTTATCTGCACAGAGAACAAATGCCACAAGGATGCAGGAAAAATATCTGCATACTTTTATAATCATGAGATGACACAACTATAATCTCTGTAGGTTCTGTACTGACATTCCAAATAAAGCACATAAATCACACAAACACCCCAAATCCCACTGCAGTATCTGAGATTAAATTCACTCTACAGGGATGTAACTAACTGAATTTTAAGAAAATTAGCTTGATTTTTTTTTTTTTTTTTTTTTTTTGCATAATGTTAACTTTATGAAAGCTAAACTCATGCAGGAACAGACCATCTTCTCTTTGAGCATCTTGGTTGTATCTCAGGGACCTGGAGGCATCCCATTTGTTCTGCTGCATGCTCACACTGCAACAGAAAGGTGCACACACCCTGTTATCAAGAACAGCTTAAAAGAAGGAGATACTAAAATGTGTTCTCAAGGGCTTTGAAAATGACTTACATGAATGGAGAAGCATCTCGGGAACTTGACTGTTGAAGAAAAAAAAAACCACATTTAATGTGGTTTTCTAAGGTCAAGTCAAAAACTTAGAGAAAATTCCTCATTGTTTAAGCCAGCCAGAAAGCCTGGCTTCACAGCTGTGATTTTACCTTATCAGATGGCTTCTCCCTTTTTGCAACACTAGGTGAAGAAACTGCTTTCTTTGGGTGCCTGTAAGATTTCTTTAATTTCTCCTTTCTTCCTGCTAATGGAAGAAATGTCTATTCATACCCTCAGATACTTGAAATTTCTCAACTACAGAGCTACTAAAGTATTTTTCCCCCTCTATTTCTTTTCAAATAGTGTAAATCAACAGTCTGTTTTCCTTTTATTACCATTGCAGGCACACTAACACACATTACTCAAATGCTTTTCTATGAGAAATATACAGAAACCCAAGTATTCATTTAAAATGCACAGTGATTGCACATAACAGCACACATTTTTTACATGTAAAAAGTAATGCACATACAAGCTACACTTTTGACCATATTAACTCAATGACTAAATTCTAAGCCATATCAGATCAAACAAGTTTAAATTTAAATTACAAAATTTTCTTTCAAAATGTATATATTTTTAAAAACTGGTACAATTCCAATTGCCCTTTGAGTAACAACAAAAAGAACAAAGAACTGCCTCTCTTCCAATGAATCATTAGAAGGTTGCTTTTTGGCTTTCCATGTTCCTAAACCCATTAACACATTAAAAAATGTATACGAGTGTTTTTAGATCATATAAAGCTTAGCTTCAATGCAGACACAATTTTTGCTACATTAACCAGTCATTCCTCTGTGTAATCAAAAGACAAATCTGCAATTTTTTTTTGCATGTAAAAGCAGTCATGTAATTGCTGCTTTTTCTTCCAACATTTATTACATGAAATCTCATTAATTTGAGAGTTTCCTGCAAAATAAGTGCTTAATAATTCCAGGGAATTCTCAGACATGAATAGCTGCAGCTTTTCTTGTTTGCCAGTGAATTTTGATGGCACTGAGCAGTGGGGTGATTTGTATCTAACACCAGGAAACCTAGAGATAAAATTCAAGTAACTTTTGAGTCTTATTTTTGAAACACCTAATAGTCAAAATCTGCTTACAAAGGACTTCTGCTGCCTCAAATCCCTATCTGATAACTCCAGAGAGGACGACTGTAAAGACTTGATGTACCTGGTTTCTTGCACACTTCTTCTTCATCCCCCACTTCATCCTCCGTGACCTCTGAGCCCGTGGTGTACTCCTCCTCTTCAGACAACAGCGATTGCTGCTTCTAACCAACACCAGGAGAAGCCAGAGATTAAAAGTGAGGCTGGGTTTCTATTAAATGATATATTAAATTTGTCTTGCAGGTGCTGACATCCAGCATAGTTCCCTATCTCAGTGACCAAAGAGTGAGTAATTCCTAAGAGATAGGCAGAGAATTATGGAAATCTTCAGTAATGTGATGTTTACATTGTTTGAATAAACACATTTCTCTAAATAAGTGATAGTGAGTGCCTAGTAATGAGAAATGATGAAGCTTAACAATGAAGACATGAAGCACCTCAGACCAGCCAAGAGAGACAGATACTCAAAACCTTGGATTTCTGATTTATGTTTCTGCCAGCCTAAAAAACTATTAATAACTGATACATGCAGTGCTAGTGTGGCTTGTTGCCATTTACAAAAACAGTCAAAGGAATTTCTCACTTCTATTAAGGGCAAAGTAGTACTTCACACTTACCATACTTTCTTGTAAAAACTGTTGCTATACAAAAAAAATACTTTTTTTGTCTCATTTATTACACAAAAATCAAAGCTAGTTCTTTGCTAGTACAGAAGACCAAATATTTAAAATTAGTAAAATATTTTACTAACCAGCTGCAAAGTCCAGTTCTTCACAGACAAAAACTGTAGTTACAAAGAGAAAAAAGGCATATAAGTTAAAGAACTAATAATATTTCAAATTAAAAAGTAAGAGGAATTCTAAAAATAGGAGTGATATGTTACAGTACAGCACTCTACACTGGTAACTTCCAGGTCTCCTCCCATCTTGAACTCTGAATTTTGGTGGAATGATTAAACTCAAGTAGTTTGAAAACCACTGACCAATTAAATGCAGTCAATTAATGGTTTAGTGAAAGTAAGCTTAGCATTAAACATATTTACACCTGATTTTTTGACCAAAAAAAAAAAAAAAAAGTCCAGGATCAGGAGGGAAGTTATGTACTGAAATATTTCCAGCAGATATGGGAAAAATTTTGCTTTTCACCAACCAAGTATTTTGTACCTATGTCTTACTCCAACAATGTACGGGGTTTATTTTTAGTAAAAGTTGTTCAAGAACTTCAAAGAATCCTCAATATTAGAAGAAGGAAAAGCATCAGCACTCACAGCATTAATTTCTCCAGTTTTGGGGCCCCATGGTGTATTTGGTTCTACAAGCACATCACATTCAAGGCCTTTGTCATCACTGAGCCCAATACCAGAATCGCTTTGAGAGAAATACATAAACCAAAAATAAATATTTCTATTCTACTGCTTCAGATTTAGTCTCAATTGACTCAACATGTATCAAGAAAGCAGGCAGACCTCTGAGTCAGCAGACCCCTTGGCAGCAATACATTCAAATATAAAGATAGCAATGAACACTTATGGAGGTTGAGTAACTAAAAGCCCGCTTGAAAAGTGAAAGGAGAAAGTACTTGTTCTTCACTTCCCAATTTCCAAGTAAACAATCAAAAATAAGTTACCCTTAGAAAGTCCTATGTCTTAGAAAGTCATAGTCTAAGTGCCCTTAGAAAGTCATTTTGAAATGGGAGAGAACTCCAAAATAACAAGCACACATGTTCACTGTTGAGGGCTAAGTTATTTCAGTAACACAATACAATGTTCTTACCTATTCTCATCCTTAGTGAAAGGAACAACTATAACATCTCTATGATGCAGCAGATCATTCAAGATCTGAGCAGTCTGAGATAGCAAAGCATCCCCCTCTTCACTTTCTGGAGGTAACTCCACCATATGATCCCTCACTTTGCAGCCCTGCAATACACAGAGGCAGAAGATCAAATACTGGAGTTAATGGGAAGAACTGATTTCAGTCAGTACAATAACAAAAGTTCAACTTCTGAATTACAATCCTTATTTTGGAAAAAGATCCGTTTTCCTAACATACTGTTGCCCACCCCACCACGTGCTTTGCTCTTTTAAAGGAGAGCTGAAGTACCTTTGGGAGGGTTGTAGGGTCAAACCGAAGAACTTTTTGGTTACAACAGGGATACACTCCTGTGCCAGTTGAGCCCAGAGCACTTGCTACACCTGGATAAAGAACTGGCTGCGAATGGTACTGGCAGTGGGAGAATTCAGTGCACAGGAAAGACTACATCAGCAAAAAGACAGAGTGAGAGGTGAGATGACCTATGGAAGTAAAAATTGTGCACTGTAAAGAACGTGCACATAGCTTTATTACCAAATATTATCCAAACTGCTTTAATCCCTGCTTCACCCCTTAAAAATCACCCCACAAGCCAAAGTGAAATTACCTAACCTGGTTACATCTTGAGCAGGTCAACCAGTTGACAGTCCCCCAAAGACGCCAATAAACATCCTGCCAGGATTTCAGTTCCTCATGAAGGCCAATTAAATACTCATGCACTTCCCAGGTTTTGTCTCTGAAAAAGCAAAATATCAGAGTCTTTACTCTATTTTGATCCTGCTGCCAGGACCACAAGGTGGAGAAAGAGCAGAAAATACAATGGTGAAAAGGCTCCAGTAGTTATAACAGGAGGGATGCAATGTCAGACAATGATTACTAAATTCAGAGCATGACAGAATAGACTTTATTCTTTCAGAACATCCTAAACTTACTCATAAGAAAGAATTACAGCTTGATTCATCTCAAGGTCCATATACTGCAAATTTACAAGCTAAGATAAATATCTTCTATCAAACTGCATTTCTTAGCTAAGTAATTATTGTTGTGTTATCTGTAACAAAACAATAATTACTTAGCTAAGAAATGCAGTTTGAAAACACAAGCTCATGCCCTTTTGATGAAGGTACATACCTGGCAGTTCTAGTACTAAAAATACAGGACTATGTTCCTTCCTTGTGATCAAATAAAACACACCTCTTCAGAATTCAAAAGAGAATTCGCAATTGCAGTGGGGCATGTTATCTTCAGAAAGAGCCGACAAAATTTCCTCCCAGTTTTAAGCCCTGGCCTGAACCATTTTTGTTAAATGTTGGCCTGAACCATTTTTGTTAAATGTGTGCCTATCCTAGACTAAGCAAGCAGCAAATCCAGTTGGAAGTCAGTTCTAGGCACCACTAGAGGACCAATAAATAGAAACCTATTTTTAAATCATTAAAGATAGAACTGTATTAGCTCCTGAACCTGAATTCATTAGTTGCCAGCATCACTTCTCAGTAAACATATTCTGTGTAGCAAGGCATCACAAGTAGCACAAGGCAAATAATTAGAATCTAGATAATCCCCTGAGTAACTTTAAATCCCTGTACATTTATCTGCTGGGAATTGCAGAGCAGCCACATACACTCAGCTTAAGTAAAGTAATACTATTAATGAATTTTATGTGACTAATCACCAATGATCGTAAATAGGTCAGGGCAGGGCACAAGACTTGGTTCTATGTAGATGCTAGGCAGAACTTAACTCCACACCTTGGAATAACTGGTAGGAGCTGATACGGAACTGTTTTGGTTGTTCTGAAAAAAAGGGATCTGATGAGAAAGGTCTCCTGTCAATCTCTCACCATCCTCCTTAAAATGGGCATGTGGGGAGGGAGGGAACTGCAGCTGATAATGGGCTGATCTTCATTAACAGGAGAATTCAACTGTTCACAGCCATGGAGACAGACAGAATTCAATTAAACATTTGTGCCAAATGATTCAGGCTTACATACAGAACAGGTCCTGCAAGTTCCTCTGACAAATACTTCAGGAACAGAAAAACAACCGGCAAAGTTTATTTATAGCAGCCTTTAAAGCAGGTTGAGCATTTGATTTGACAGTATAAAGTCAGATTAGGAAACACTATTTAGCCTTTCTTTGCTGGCATAGAGGGGTCTATCCTTCACTAAAAAAACTTGCAGAAATGCAGCATTTTATTCAACCTGTCATCAACTGCATACATCTTAAAACCATCTGATGAAAGAATTAGCTGAGTATTTTCTATTTAAAGCAGTGCAACACAATAGCCCTCCCAGTAATCATGGCTGCAGTTTTCCCATTTCCATTCAGCAGCAGCAGCGCTGAGTGCATTTCAGTTGCACATCATCATAATCACATCCCCCGTTTTATTTTTTGCTAGGTAATACAAGATGTTGAGATGCTTCATACATTCTTCACATATCTATGACTTAATTTTGTAATGCATCTGAGTATGTAGTACTTCTAAGATCACCCAAAATCAGAGTTGAAGAAACATTTTATATATGTACATATTCACTACCTTATATGAACATAGACAATATTCCCATGTTGGTCTATGTTGATTTTTCCTGGTACACAAGGAATTCTCCTTTCAGTTTCTTTGGTTAGCAACTTTTTACATAAACAACACCTAGATTAAAAAAAAAAAAAAAAAAAAAAAAAAAAGGAGGAAAGAAAGCACTAGAGTAAGAGCAGGGCTTCTAAACACAGGGACTGTCCTTGCTATTGAAGCAGCCATATAAAAATGCCATACCTGTATAAAGTTGCTGCATTTCCTCTAGAGTCTGGATTTACATACTCCGGATCAAAGAGTCTCTCAATCTTCTTGCAGAAAAGTTTACTATTAATGACAGCAACACAGCTCACCCATTAGAAAAAAAACTGAAAATTGCTTTATGTATAGTGAGATTAACAATCACATTCTGACACGCAAAGTCACTCACAGAATCTAGCTTTTCATATAATTTTCCTTTAAATTATCCTGTTAATCTCATGTTTACACAAGCGTGACAAAAGTGATATTTTGATTTTTTCTTTATTAAAATGCTTGACAATATTAACTGCTAGCTTCTACCTTGACTAAAAGACCTTCAACTAGTGAATATTGCTGTGAAGTTGCATTCATTCTAATATTAAGCTTTCATCCTTACAGACTAAAATCCTCCCTTTCATCTTGCTTGTCTGTCAGTCTGCACTCCAATAATTGGCCCTTATCTTGATATTAAGCTGGGATCCTGATGTATGAAAGAACATTCCAGCACAACTATTCAGACTCCCAGCCATCGCGAATTCTAAGTCCAAACATCCAAGTTCACAGGATGCTGAAGTCAAACCATTCTCTACCAATTAGGAGCATGTCATCCCATAAAAGGTTTTTCCCCCTAATCCTTGCTCCCATGTGAGAATTCATGAATAATTTGCCCATGCCATGCTCCTAGTGGGGCCTTTCCTTTTGCTCATTTCCTGTAAAAGCTCTTTCCTTTTGCTCATAATTTTAATATAAACTTCTGAAGTCACACCATTATATTCTGCATTAAAAATACATTCTATGGAAAATAATATATAATTTCAAACTGCAGTCTTAGCTGTTATGAAATATGATCCCAAAGCTCAATAGCACTTCAGAAGTGTATTACAGGGCAAAAAAGTTACCTCTTAAATTTGTCTCTTTTGTCCTTCAGCTCTTCCACCTCATTGTGCCTGAAGAGATCAGCAATGTGTGTAACAAGATTAGCATTGATACAGTTCATGTTACATGGCGTGGCTACAATGGCATTCATATTTTTGTGACAATAATGAATACATTTCTCTACCTAGGAAAAAATAGAAATATGAACGTTAAGGAATTCTGGACAAAACTCCTCCATACTAATTGCTTCAAGACTTTCATTTTAAGTGGAGTGTTTTGGGAAACTATTTCAGTTCGACTTCAAAATAAAAAACAAGCCTCAGATTTGCCTAAAGTTCATCCTGAATAACATGACTTAATTTATGGTCTCCTCCAAAAATTTCAGTAACTTTCCAATTGCTTGTTAAAATAGAATCACAAAACACATGGATCTCAACTTCAACAGCTGTGCTTTACTGTGGGTCACCCCAATGACAGAACTTTTGACAAACATTTTAACAAAGTCAGCATCTATTCCTTATACAGAGCTGGAAAATCAGATCCTAAATTGCAGACATATCATTCATATAAAAAAAGGATGTAAAACAAGCACTCTAGATCACACTATCACATTTAGAAATAACATACTCTTTACATTCTGCAAATATTGGATTACTGCACTGAATAGAAGTAGTGTTAAAAATCTCAAAATGTTCTCATTGCAGCACGTGTTTATGTAACAGCCAAAACACAACAAACAAGCTGTTAAGACACCTGGTAATTAACTGTGCCCTCATGCCAGCAAATCAACCTTTCTTAATACTTACTAATGAATCCATCTTCAAAAACTCAGAAGAAATAAGGATTGAGATGACATTTGATGGTTCTAGAAGGCAACAGAACAAAGGTGGTGGTTTTTACATGGATTTTTTTTTTTGTAATTTCATATCGCATCCCTCCCTCTTCATGTTTAGAATCTGTGTTAGCTATTACTTTAGCAATCAACTTGTCATTCCACCTTCTAGTATATAGAACCTTTTAACCATCTAAAGAAATAAACTTTTGGTTTACCATTTCAGTGGCTAGAGTAGAACTATAATCTGGAAAAATTATTAAAATTGGAAACTTATTTAAAATTGGAAAAGGAGGCTTCACAGGGATACAATGACTAAACAATTACACAAGATTAACTTCCATCTGTAGCTATCACACCCAGCTGAGATTTTTTTCAACATAACCTCTGCATTACAAGTTTTAAACAAACCAAGAGAAGAAGGTTACATTTTAAAAAGTGGTAGCAAAGTCTCATTAAAAAATTAAAAATTCGCTTCAAAATCCACAAAGGCTCTTCTACCATTGTATTGGATCGCATTGAAATCGTAGAAAACATTGCAATTGTACCAACAGGGAGCAGAGGAGAAACAAACAAACCAGTCATCAGCATTTAAAATCTACCACTCTGTCCTTGATCAGAAAAAGTCTGAAGAGTCTTAATTAAAAACATCACATCCCAAAATATATTAGGGGTTTTTTATTGCTTCAACTTTCAGCATGTTTCCTCAAAGCTGTCAGTGCTGGCAAAGCAGAGCCATCTGCTGAAATGACCAGAGGATTTCTGTTGCAACACTCTTCTAACAACTGATGATGCCTTGTGAAGGCTGACCTAGAACAGAGACTAGATGGAGCTAAAGAATAAAGTAGGGATTTATTAAAAGGATCTCCTCAACGGATCCAACTTGGGCAGCACAAGAGCCCAGCTGCACCCCAGGTGAACCCAAAATGGTCACAAAATGGACGACCAGTTACAGGGGCTCACACTTTTATAAGTTCTGTTCCATGTGCGTACTGGAGCTAATTGTCCAATTACAGCTTTAGGCTATGAAGTCCCATCCTTCCTGTTTTTCTCTCTTCAGTCCACGTTGCTTATGCTCTTGGGCCTGAGATCTGGATCATCTGTCCTTGGTCCCCAGCTAGAGAAGGAATTGCTTTGTCTCCCTGCTCTATGAAGAGAGCTTTCCATCCCTTAATATGAAGCCCAGACCCACACACTAAAGCAGCACAGAATCTGAAAAATATAAAAGCTAAAACCTGAGGCATCACTGACAATAGTCAGAAACAGACTGGGGCTGAACTGCATCAAAACCATTAATCTTCAATTAGAACAGAATAACAAACCTAATAGAAATTATCTGCTTTTACCTAAAGTGGGCATTTCATTAGCCTCAGACCCCTTGGAGTTCCTTTTGACATATCTTATCAGCCAGTCAAAGATGTGAACGTCACAGTGCACAGAGATGTCCACCTCCTCCCAGCGCTGGGCATCCACTGACAAGTACTCAGCAAAGTATTTCATCTCTGAAATCAAAAGGTCTCGAGGACACACAAAATCTTCTTTGAGGTTTTTGGCTTCATCGCACACATGGATCACCATATTCGGCCTCCAAAGGAAAAAAGCCACAAAGCAAATTAGGAGCCTAAGCCAATTAGGACACCAAATCCCAACGATGTCATCTCCAACTCAGGGTCATGCATTGCAACACTGATGTCATCAACAGGGTTTTATTAACAGAGGGAAAACAAATTGCAGCTATTAACTATTAATAGAAACTGTTGTTGGACAGGTGAAGAAGACAGAGGCATATCATCTACAGATAATCAGAGTGATTTAATTAAGGGAGCAGAAATAGAAAATTTGTAGCTCCGTTCTCCAATTTTGTTACAGGACACTACCCGAATTACATGGACAACTTACTTTTTCTCCCTTCTCAATTTTCTTCAAAGAATAACCAGATATAGATGCCTAAATCACTGAAGCACCAAGGACAGTAACAGCAGTTTTCATCAGTGGAAATTAAGATTTGGCTTATTGTATATTAAAAATCTCTATTTCTTAAGAAATGCTTGAAGCTAGAATCAGTAAATGTTGTCTCTACAGAGAGATGCTTAGGTTTCAAACAAACATTCTTCTATGTGTAATTATATAGTGTGGAAAACAGGGATATGTGATGGAATAAAAGTGACCTGAATGGCTACTGGAATTCATGAAAAAATTTTTCATTTACAGCTCTTTTCCTGCCTTTACATAGGACAAATCTACGTTCAAGAGTATTTTTAAAAGTGTAATTGAGCATCAGTCTTGTTTCATTCCTTTATAAAACCAGGTATGTTTCTCATTCCTGCCACAGCAGTGATCAATCACCCAGAGGAACATAGATTTATAAATACCATATTGCACACAACACATTCTCAAACCAACTCCTTGAATTTCTGCAGCAATAGAAGGTTTCTAAATTTCTTACAGCATTTATTAGGTTGTTTCCAGTTGTTTTCTTTCTGGTAGTAGACAAATTTCAGCAATTTGACATCTTTCTGTCAATTCTACAATCCCCTAGATAACAAACACACAAAGCTGTTCTTACCCCTGGGTTTCATCAGTGCTTTCTCCACTGTTATGTACAGGATCTTTCTCAGATTCTGAAGAACAACTCCTTGTGGAGGCTGTACTGGGCCTTCCTTCAATGCAAGGAAAAAAGGCTGCATTAGAACAAAAACTCCCGATCTTTTGCTCTTCAGTATCTTGGAAATGCAACTGAAGTACAGCTGTCATGGTGGAGCAATGGCACGGCTAACAACAAATCTGCTTCCATAAGGGCTACTAAACAATCCAGATTCCTGCTCTGAATGCCACCCATGGGAGCTCACAGCAGCACCTTTGCTAGGCTGCCCAGACACTTGGCTACAAACCCAGATAATTTCTGCCTTAGCACTGAACATGATTCTCACAGCCTTGGCACTTCCTTCTGGGAATGTGACCCTTTCCTGTAGCTCTCCTGGTCTGCTTTGTGGGACATGGCTCCTAAGACCCTGCCACACCACAGCTTCTGCCAGGACATAAGTTGAGACCAATGCCACTCCTTACCCATCATGTGCCAGCTTTGGAAATAAGCAGCTTCTAAAGAGAAGAACAGAAGACTCTTAGGATGTGTTTATTTTTGCCAAATTTCTCACATGTGGCTTAAACCAGCTGATTATCTCAAACAATGTTCAAAGAGAGGAGACCAGGAAATTTTGCAGTCCTAGAGCTACATCACTGTGGTTGTTCCAGGAATAAAGGACAGATGCACTTCAATTAGTTCACCTTCATAAAGGTACTACAACCAGTGGAAAGTGGATACAACAACCTAGTGAGGTTCAGGAGTTCAGCCACCAAATCCACTGAGTTCGGGATCAAGGGTTAAAGCAATGACTGTCTTTTCCAGCTGTGAATGGATTACTGCAATGTGAAACTTCAATAATCTTGCTTAGAAGTCAGAAAGATCATTATCTTTTTTAAACAATGGAAGGGCACTGTATCTGTCTTCCACGGAAAACCCTAAGGTGGTGATTTTCCGTGATTATGCCATTCTGTCAGATTTCTGGGAGTTCCAGAAACAACATCTCCCTCTTGAGTAATGTAAGAGGCTGAAGAAAATTAAGACAGACCTCTTCATCTAATGGCTGAACAACTGCAGCAGACTGACAGCAAAAATTATATGGTTCAGAACACAGCAGTTTTGCCCTTCAGGAAAAGCAAAATTACTGCACCGGAGGCAGAAGAAATGAAACTTTTTCCAAGGTGCAGCCAAAGGCCTTGCACAGTTAAGTCTTAGTAAGGCCTTAATAGAGGGAGCACAGTTAGCAGAAGGGGAAGATTCATTCCCAGTAAAACCCAGGAAAGGGCTGCTCCAGCCACAGCTTTCTGGGCAGCCATCCTCACTGCAGGTGAAGTGGAAGCCCCGAGTTGGAATCAAAGGTGTGACTTTTACAAGAAGGGACTGTGGAAAGACACGGTATGAAAGAGTTCTGACTGCAAATACATTAACAAGTCCATTGTGAACACAGTGAAGTGATTTATTGAAGGCAATAATGGTGACAGGAATATGCAACACAGCCAAATTAATGGGGACATCTGAACCTCACCATATATTGCTTCCTATCTTTTTTTTTTCCTCCCCTCCAAAGCTTACAGAGTGATTAACCTTGTAACAAATACTTTACGTAAAAGGCTGTCCTCTGTGCTTGTTTACTGTCATGAGATGTAATCAGAGGGATTTACTAGCAGTTTGCCTTATAATTAGCAAGTATTAAATGAGCTTTTATAACTCGGCCAAAACCAGAATCCACCTCAGAATGAGTATGGTCTGATTTACTTTTTCTTGCTGTTACTCATGACTACAAACAAATGCAAACAGGCCCAAAATTCTTGATCCTAACAATAAGCGAACCTGAATTAATCCACTAGGAAGCAATTAATTAAACAAAAAACATTTACAAATAGGATTGTCTCAAATCCCCAATTCTGAAATGTAGAAGCGCCTCACAAATACTAAGGCGGCGAGTTCACCCAAGCCTGTGAGAAAAAAAGATTAATTACTTGAATTTCATATCAACAAATTACACTCCAATGATTTATCCAAAGTCACAAAGAAAATAGAATAATCTCAGGCTAGGATCTTGTCAAAGGAAACACTACATTAGTGGACTTGACTGCATTAACACTAATTATGTGTATTACATTGTTAGAAAGAAAACATGCACTAATTGTCTCCGGAGTTCTAGAAGCAGAGTTAGCTCGTTACTGCCTCCTGGGAAGCTGCTAATCCTGTAAACAGGGGCCTGTGGGTGCCAGCAGCATTCGTGCCACATCAGGCATGGAACCACATAATTGAAAGCTGATGGGAAGCACTTCCAGTCTTGACACACCATATACAGTTTTCCAGTATCATCCCTTGATTAGAGTTATTAAAAACACTTTCAACAAAGGTCAAACAGGTGTTTTTCTGCTGCAAAGAAAATCAGTGAAGGACATTTTAACAGAGAGCTGTTAAAGCTGCAGTGAAGGACATTTTAACAGAGAGTATGTTGTTTAAACACTTCACTGTCATCTTCGTTTTTAACACAGAAATTATTTATTCATCACTGAAGCAAATTTCTCGTGCAAATATATTAACCAAGTTCTAAAGTCACTGGAACATCTCTGTACTGAAAATCAGAGAATAAAACACATTTAATTACAACTTCTGACAGAAGTAGTACAAAAGGAATTGTTAACAATATTTAATTGAGCTACGATTGAATTTACAACTATTGGGTTTGGTCCTCTTCTGCCCAATAATTACTGGGATATGTAATTGACTAAGACATTTTTTGTCACCTCAAGATTGTCTTGAAGGAAAAATTAGCTACATTTTGCTCCAACTCCTCTGTACCCATCCATGGCAAACACAGGGCTTGTAGTTAGAAGAGTAAGATTTGCCCTCAAGGGATCACCTCCTCAGCTTCCTGCAGCTTTTCTTCACAATACTCTCCAGTTATTTTAATAATGCTGCTTAACATGACTTCAAATGGCTGTAAGGTTAACAGCACACCTCCAAAAATCCTAAACAGAATTCAGCAGAAAGATTTATGCCTCTTGAAAGGACGAGTTACCAAAAATACCCAAGCAAACACTGATTCTTAAACCAAACTAATGGCAAGTGCCTTGTTGTATGCATTATATTCATACTTAGCCCTCCAAAAATGAATGACTATCACTCCTGGGTGGACTTAACCACTCAGGACAGAAGCATGCACACACTGATTATCAAAAGCCAATATAATTCAGAATGACTAAAAACATACCAGTTATAGTAATGGAATCCTGCCCAATAGCAGGCTCCTGAAACTCTGTCTGTGAATCGAGCAAGGAGGATTTGATGTACGTAGCTAAAGTTTCCACAGGACTCCCACCAGCAGCCATCAGGGGATTATACTGGTTGTCAACAGGTGAACTTCCACTGCTTTTTAGCTCATCAAACCTTTTTGCACACTGTCACAAGATTAAATGATAGGACAATGAAGCAGTAGCTTTCAGCACATTTTTAATAACTGTGATTTGAGATGGATACTGTATTGCTCATTTTTGCATGTGAACAGTTACTGATATCAAACTCATAAATGCTTCCTATGTTGTTAGCGGTATCAGTATATATAAACACAGTAAAATAGCTACCGTAATTAAATACTCTAACAGAAAAAGAAAAAAATAGAACTTGTTGAAGCTTTCATTTACTTATACCCTGAGAGATTTTAA
This sequence comes from Vidua chalybeata, assembly GCF_026979565.1. NCBI lineage: Eukaryota > Metazoa > Chordata > Aves > Passeriformes > Viduidae > Vidua > Vidua chalybeata. The sequence continues at coordinate 36,392,249 of NC_071532.1, forward strand.
GCCCAGTTTTCAAAGAGAAAGTTATGGGGAGAGTTTGAATTCTCATTTTGTAACTAGCTCTTTTACCATAAACATGGTCAAACATTATTAAGAGTGGCTATAGAAATGGATGCACAATTATTATTCTTTTACATTATGACTTCCATTCCAATTTGGAAAAAAGGGACTGCTGCCTTCCACTGCAATTCTATAAACTTTCCATCCCCTGTGTTTTTGATGAACTAGAAAGTCTTTCCATTCTGTAAATTTGTACCAACACAATCATAACTATAGGTGTGGTTCAGCAAAGTCCTACACAGAGGTAACTTGCACATACAAATAAATCTACTTAATTCTACAGGTGCTGCTCCTGTGACACAGGTGTGGGGCTCCATTAGCAGCTGGTTTTATTTATTTATTTAGGGTTGAGTTAACAGACATGTCATGCCAGTGCCCCTTTGGGCCAGGGGCACACAGGGACATCCTTCTGATATTCACAGTGTCTCAAATTTGTGATGCCAGTCACATATGTACAAGAGACAAATAAAGGGATATCTGTGCTTTTATCTAACTGTCTTAAACAGGGACTCCACATACTTGAGACATTCAGTCCTGTAAAAACAGAATAATCAGAAATGTACTAATCAATCATATGAATTAATGTGAAGAGAGGGCTCCTGATATTGTTATTTTATTCGCTTAACATGCACAGTGCAAGGTGAACAGTAGAGATGTGTCCAAGCACTTGAAAGGCAAGTAACATTCCACAGAAGTTCTACACCCAATCCTTCATTTTAATGTTTGAAATACAAGGTTACTGCAACACCCAATAGCACTGCTATAAATGTGAGCTGACACACTTGATTAGGTTTGCAAGAAAGTCAAGACCACAGTCTTGTTTTCTTTCAGCTTTGCTGAATCACAAGGGCAAAAGACATTTTTTCTTAGCTCATACCATTTCAGAAATGAAAAAGTCAAAATTATGATTAAAAAAATAGCACATTTTACCAGGAAATTCAGCAATGCAGAAAGAGAAGTGAGTATACAGAGGTTCTTCCAACTCTACTCCAACCAAAGAAAGAAAAATCTACACCCTGTAGGATCAAAAAAGAAGCAACTGCACTCCTTACCTAATAGAGATCTGTAACCCCTCCTTGTTTAGAGTTTTAACACCAGGCATCGAGTTATTAGGTTTCCTAGTAAGGATACTACAACCTGCACGGGGTTAGTGGGTACTGGCATCCTTTCCATCCAAGTCTCAGCTATGGAGTTTGGAATGCAGTAGCACAGCTACCTTTTAATTCCACTTTTTAATTTTTCCTTTCCAGTAACTTTCATTCTTATTCTATGTAAGTGCTAATGAAATACAATGCAGAACACATTTCTCAATTTCAATGCTCAGGTTCTATAGAAACAGAACAAAACCCCCCCACCCTCCTTTCAATCTACTGCTCATTTAACATTTTTAATTAGGTGTAAATTACTTTAGGAAAAAAAAAAATAAAAGCTTACCTTCAATTTCTCTCCCTCCCCCCAAGAAATGTTTTCTTCTCCATAAAGCATTTCTTAAAGCACACAAATTCTTTGATTAGTGAACTCACTTCTTTGGATGTATATCCTGGAACCAGCCTTGCCACACTGTCCCAGTTGATAGGCTGAGGAACACCAATTAGGGAACACAGGATCATATCCAAAACCATTTGGTTGTTGTCATAGGGGAAGTTATTGTTTTCTGAGAATCCACGACTCATCTTTGGCTACTTGAGCCTAGAAGAGAAAGAGTTTTTAGCAAGTCTCACTGCATGATTTGCTAAAGCTTGATCTACTTTACCTGCAGTACTCCATAAATCACTGGGGGAAGTGTTTACCACAGCATTAAAGTCAAGTACTGAGGCTTTTTGACAAAATTTACATATTCTCAAAACCCTGAGGGAGAAGATGTGCAAAGCACACCAAACCCAACCCAAGAGCAGCAGGTATTATCCACCTTTCCTCTGAGCTGCCTCTTTCCAGAAGGGAAATCACACCCCTGAGGGCTCTAACACAAGAGAAAGGCTTCCAAAATCTCAGACTAAAGAGCCTGAGTTATAGAGAGGCATTTGAATGTAAATTTACTCACATTCAAATACATTTGTCTGTTCCCACAAATCTTCTACTCTCTTTGCCCTCTCTTGCTCTGCCCATCTCCTCAGAACACCTGACTACCATTATTTAGAAGCCAAGCCAGGATACCAATTTAAGGGCCATCAACACTTTGCAGCCAGGAAACAACACCTGAATCTCGTTCAACTCTCATCCCCCCCAACACCTGACATTCCCAATTCCTTATTAGCCAGGATGAGCAGCTCGAAAACCTCTAATTCCTCAGCTTTAAGCTGAACACCAGAACAAAGCATATAAGGACAACAGAAAACACTTTATAAAACAGGATTACATTTAGTTTGGTTTTTTTCTTTTTCCAAATGGATTTTATGTATAGCACCAGGGAACAGAGTACTGGTTCAAAGTACTGATTTAGTTTATACTGGGAAAGAATTGTGGGCATTAATTAAGGGTTTCATGTTCAAGTAAAACAGTCAAAGAGCTCAGGAGGGACTTAGAATAGAAATACTTAATAACAGAACTTAAAAGCCACACACAAATTTTTGACTTATAAAGCAAGAATTATAGAGAATTTGAGAGAAAATACACCTAGATAACACCAGACAACTTGTTACTAAAAGCATACTATATATAGATGTTTCTTTTGCACCACCCTCTTTCTAAAATAAAAGATGCTTAAAATACACAAAATAGCCCTGGCTTTTTCTCCCTCTAGAAGCTGTTCCAGCACTTTTTTCTGCTTGTTTTGTTGGTAGAAACAGAAATCACAGCAGCAAGTAAGCTTTCATCCTCTCAAAAGAGCAGCTGAATTAAATCAGAAGGAAAAAAACCCAGAACCCACTGAGAGAAATCTTTGGTTTCCCACAGTCATGAGATTTAAAAAGAAGGTAAAAAAAGCCACAAAACAGAGGACAAGTCCTGTAGAAAATTTCATACCATTTCAGCAATTCTATCTAAATGAAATCTGCTGTAAAATATGCCAAATAGCCAGTTTTAAAAGAGAAAGGTCCTCACAGGTTACACAAGCCCAGAATTCTGTGGAAAATAGATGCCACTGTCAGGTAAAAGTGGATCAGTCCCTGCGTCCTCATCCCTCACCCTGAGAGCACTTTGAGGCAGTGTCACTGTGGTGATTCTGTGGAGACTTCTCTCTGTCAGTGTGGAGACAGATGTCAGTAGCAATCACATTCCAGCCCCAGTACATCTCCTGTTTCTGCTGTCAGGAGGAGAAATAACCGGGCCAGAGCAGGTCAGCAACAGGGGGCAATGCCCAGTGGTTATGAACACAGAGCTGACTTCTTGTGCTAGCTCTCACACATGGAGCAGCTGTTTTAGAAATATGTTTGGATGAGATAAGTAAATATTGGAGTTTTATAATTCCTTGGTTTCCCACCATAAAATAGGCTTAATGTGAGTAGAATTACCAGCAATGTCAATAATCCATAAATCACCATTTTGAGCGCAAGTGCTATGGGATGATTACACTGGGCAAAGAAAGAAGGGAAGAGAGAAGGAAAACTTTTTTATTTTGGAAGGAAAAAAAAAAAGAGCCTGTTATTTACAGGGGAAAATTCTGAGTGTTTCAACAGTAATAAGTTTACTACACATCAACCCTGTGGACCATGAAGTAGGCAGAGCATGAAGGGATGACAGGTGCTCTAAAACGTGATGACATGTTCAGAGTGAATCAAGTCTTTGTCTCATACAGGTTTCTTTATTTGCTTATTCTGCACATTAAAATACGGTTCTGTATATGCTTATTAGTGCAAAGACGAAGGAAGAGACTTAATTACAGAACCACAGAAGTATTTTTATTTATATTCTGGAAAGAGCACAGGACTCCTCTTTGCAGCTTTACACATGACACTCAGAATTTGCCTTTTCCTCCTTTTCCTCCTTTAGGAAATCCTGTTGGAACTAGGATTTCCAACATGCAAGATTCTGTCTCATGCAAGAACTCCCTAAAAGCAGCAACATAAAGCCTGTAAGAAGTCATATTCTTATGAGAAAAAACAACTTCTACAGATTCTCTCTGCTCTGTTACTGCAAGGAAAGCTCAGGTTAACCTCCTCCTCAACTATGAAAATCGGAGAAAAAAAATAGTTTCCACATTATTTAACTCCAACCAACTCATATGAGACAACATAGAAAGATATGTGAGAACAGAAATTCCTATTAATATGCAGAATTCCAAATCAAATGGTGCAAAGGATTCCTAAGAGTTAATTCATTATGGAAACCCACAATCTGATTCGTCTTTTTTATTATTTAAAGCAAATCATTAACGTAGAAAGGAAGAATTACTGCCCCTTGCAGACACACAGCCTGAGGGAAGGTGATGATGGTGGGATGGGCACAAGGTTTTCTTCCACAGCCCTGAAACGCAAGGAAATGATGGTGCAGAATGAGGCGGCGGAGAGGAACAACAGCAACTTTGCTGCTTGCCCGCGTACCAGCCAACGTTAAAAATTACAAAGCGTTTAAATTTAAAAAAAAAACCAAAAAAACCTCTCTCAGACAATCTACAAGTGCAGCAACCTCAGAGCGGGGACCCCGACGATCCCCCGTGCGCTCTCCACCGGGATCCCTCCTGGGTTTACCTGGCGGTTCCCAGGCGCGGGGCCAGCGGGACTGGGTGGGACGTGCAGGGGGACTCCTCCTTGGGACGATCCGGGGAGCGCAGCAGCGGAACGGGGGCTCGGCTCTACCGAAGGACGAGCGAGACCCGCGGGCGCCCCGTCCGCACCCGCCGCGCCCTCATCTATCGGCGCCGCCCGGCCCCGCCCTCAGGGGAGGAGCGGGAACGACGTGAGGGGGGCGGCCGCCGCCAATGGGCGCGGGGCGGGTGACGAGGCCCCGCCCTCCCGCGCCGGGCGCAGCCAATGGGGCGGCGCGGAGCTCTCCCGCCCCGGGCGCGCGGCGGCCCCGCCTTGCCGCAGTGCAGCGACGGCGAAGACACCTCCCGCCCCGCGCGCGGCGTCCGGTCGCCCCAGCAACGCACCGCCCCGCGCAGCGTCCCGGTGACGTCACGGCGCGCCTCGCACAAGTGACGCGGCCCGGCTCCGGTCCCTCTCGCTGCGGCGGGGGAGTGCGGCGCGTGACGCCACGCCGGGTGGCCCTCGCTCCGTGTGACGTCACGCCGCTCCTCCCCCTCCGCTGCTTTCCGAGCGGAGCCCACGGCAGTAACTCCGCTTTCCGCTGCCACAACTCACCGCAGCACTCGCGCCTGCCAGAAGCCGGCAGGGAAAGAAAATCCCGGCCACCGGAAGGTCTTATCGCCCGCCGAAATAATGCATCAGACACCTGAATTTGGCTCGTGATGTAAGCACAGGTAATTAATTAAGCAGCAGTGTGTTAATGCACTCCATGCTCCTATCACAGAGAAGGAGCCTCAGTACAAGCTCTTCCCAGGTTTTCAGCTGATGAAAACACTTGATACGCTGTTAACCGTAAAGAACAGCAGGAGAACATTGAAATTTGAGCTAATTACACAGAACAGCCTAACCGCTGGGAGTTATTTCACCCACACAGTTTGATTCCCACTGCATGTCTACTACTGTCTCAAGTATTCCCAAACATTTTAAAATTACTTCCTGTGGGAAGCCACCTGTGCCCAATAAAGTCCAGCCCAGATATCCATTTCTCACATAACAATCCTTCCCTTCGTGGTAATTTGGCAAAACTCAGGGATATTAATAATCTTCTTTCCAAAAATACCACTTGTAAACTCTGGAATAATACTGTGAGGACAGAGAACACAAAAAAAAACCAAAAACAAAACAACAACAACAAAAAAAAAAACCACACAGAAAAATTCTGAAAAAATGATTCCACCAATCTAGAGAAGTATCTAAAATCTCTAATTCTCTAATATTGCTGCATTATGATGACATCCAGTTATTCCACGATGAATGGAAACTTGATGGTATGTCAGAGAACTGGAACATGGTTTTTTCAATAATCTGTGCTGTTAGGCAGAAGTCTGTCCCCTCCTATTTATTTTTTTTTTTAATAAGAAAAACATTATCAGTATTTGAGAATAAACAAAAAAATCAGTATCTTAAATTTTACTCATTTGCTGTTCTAGAGACTGTGCTAAATCAGTTACAATAATTCAAAGGTAGTAGAACTGTCTCTTTGTATTTTTCATTTCTAAAACCTCAAGACTGTTGTTTATATTCTGACAGCATAAATAATCCCTGTCATTTGCTGGAGTCTGATAGTTTTGTGACTGTTGTGAAATTCAGGGAATTGTTCAAAGCAGGTAAGGAAGAGCCAGGGGTGCCCTGCACTGACATCATTCCTCTGTTACCAGTCAAACCAGTTACACCAGTGCACTTGTTCCAAGGAGAGATTATCCAGCAGTTTAAAGACTGAGCTCCACGTGGCCACAGAACCCAGGGGACAGATTTATCAGCCCAAAGCTGTTTCAAACTGCCCTGCAAAGGAACCAGTCCAAGACACAAGGAGAAGAGAAAAGAATGTGTCTCACCACCTGTGGACACACACAATTACTACCTGCCTTTACAGCCCAAAAATGTTCACCAATCTCAACACTTGGGCCACACCTGCATGGATAAAAATCTGGAAGGAGTTACATAAGAACATAACTTCTTGTGTTATGTTTTGTAAAACAAGTACAGTTCTGCTATGATTGCACACAAGAGCATTTCTACACTGGTTTATCAAGAAATCCCTGTGCTGGTTTCCAAGTTTGCACCTCTTCTGGAAGGTTTTCACTGCCAACAGATGAGATTTTTTTAAGAAACTGCATTTGCCTCAGCAGCAAATCTCACCAAGTCAGAACAACCTTACTATCCCAGATGGAGTCTAATTCCACACAAGGAAGAATTTTGAACCTGTGCAAAGTGGCCAATTTAGTTCTACTAGACAAACAGAGGATTTAAAATTTCTTTTTCAGAAAGCTGAACAAAGCTTTGACCCTGTGCATGTTCAAGTTCTGTTTGCACCCTGAGAATCACTCAGCAGTGGCATTTGTCAGTAGCTCATATTTTCAAGCAGAAAATGGTTGACCTACTAAACAGTATCAGTAAGATTTAAGTAAGAACAAACTAGTATCTTATATAAAGATATTTCAAAGCTCTGTTACAGACTCGTAGCTCTGCTACAGGTATATAAATAATTCTGAAAAGTAACATAAAGGTAACTTAGTATGTACAGGGCTCAAAATAAGAGCTGCTTGCCTAAATGCTTAGGTTAAGCAGTATTTCAACCACCTCTCTTTTCTGATCTCCTCTTCTACACTCTGCTGTTGCAGCCACATCTGCTCCTTTTGGTCTTCTGCCCTTCCTAAAGCTGTGCAAGTCTTGAGCAGCCTGTCCACAAGCCTTCCTTTCCACCCAGTGCTCATTTAGGTCTTTTTTCTGTAGCCTGCCACGTGGACAGAAACAGACAGTAAAATGTAGTGTATATTTTACTTCAATGAAATTTAATACCCTTCTGCAATCAATACAATTAATTGTGAGTTAAATAACTGACTTCAATTCCTCAGAGCATTCTTTTCCAATTAAGGTAATTGCAAGATTGAAAGGATCAAAATTCTTGTTGATATTTAACAGATACAATGATGACAGTGACTTCCAGGCTAAGTAAAACAAATATAAAGACAACTCAGGTAAGAATAACCTTCCTTCCTGCTAAAAGAATTGTTGTCAAAATAGTGTGACCTGGAAGTGAAAATATATTTATCTTTCTAAAAATAAGACTTAAAACATTCCAACAAGTATCATTGTTCTGAGCCAGAAAACAAAAGAGAAAACAGAAAAAAAACCAACCCAAACCAGCCAGAAAACAAAAAATCTCCCTGAATGGATACTCTTAAAAAAAAAAAAATTGGGGTTTATTTATTCATTCATTTAAAGACTTCCTCTGACTGAAATATTTCACTGACAGGAGAGACTGACAGTCCATTAATTACATCTCAGAACTGTAAATGAATTCCCTCCAGGGGCACACTCTGCACACAGAACTGTACACTTGATACATCCCTCCTCCCTTTTGCTTCTCTGTATTTTAAATTTCAGATTTTTTTTTTCTATTTTCATTTCAACAGCAGATATAATTTTCAAGATAATTTTCTGGTACACAGGGCAATGTCTCGGGAACATGTTCTGTTTTAAACCTCAAAATCTTAATTTGCCCTTTAACTACTTTTTCATTTACATCTGCACTTGAAAAATCTAACAATTTACTATAAATTATTCTAATCACCATCTCCCAATACATGAGGACAACCACTTAAATTCATGTTCTATTTATTAACAACAGGCATTCAGAGATTACTTTCAAATCAAGGTTCCAGCATAACATTTGTCTTTTCAGCCACTCTACCTCAATAATATTGTGATCATTTTTATAGAGTTTTGTTGTGTTGAACAGACTTCTAAGAACCCAAGGCCAGCAAATGCCATTAAAATATAAATACTGAAAGCTTTGTTAACACATAATGGGTGTTGAAGATCCCTGTAGGAATGGTCAAACTGAAACTACTCAATCAATTAAGAAAAGGCCTGTGCCTAACTTGCATTTTCAAGAAACTTTAAAATAAAACAGCTATTTTAATGATTAAGACAAACTCAGTTATTTAATTCACTGATGTAACCTTCAGAAGTTCAACACATTATACATACATACTACAAAGAAAAAAAAATGTTTTAATAATCTTTGCTTCATTTAACAAAAAAACCAAAACAGTATTTCAAGACAGAATTCTCAAACACCCATATGAAGAAAATACTTTAAACAGTCCCAATATTTTTATGGCTTTTGATCAACTGGAGCCCTAAAATTCTATGGGCAGATGCAAAATTTACCACCTGAAAGGCAGCATGAAAAGTTTGTCCAACTCCAAGACCTTCTCTGAGACAATTAGCAAGAAATGTTACTTTTTTTTTGATGCACCAATTACTTTCAGCTTCCCCTAACTCAAGGCTTTCCTGCTGCTCAAAAATGCAGGAGAGATATTTTGACACTCATATAAAATCAATAATGGACAGAAGTAAGTTGAGGTGCAGATGGTAGCTGATAGGCAGCTAACAGGCTACATCACAAAATGGCCAAGAGCGATGCAAAGTTAGTTAAGGGAGTAACAACTAATGAGTGCCTGACTGCAGAATACCCTTTATTCTAATGTCCTTTTAATAAACAAAATAGAACTGCTTGGAACTACTGGTGATGCCTCACTGCTCTCCCTTTGTAAACTCTATTTCTCCTCTCCTTCCTCCCAAGTCCCTTTTTTCCTGAGAGCTAAGTTCTTTATGACAGAACCCTACTTCTTATAGAAAGCAACTTAAACCTTCTAACACTATTCCATTGTGTGCATCTCCTGCAACGCTCCCTCCTTTCACAGGGAGACAATGTGTTACTCCTTTATGATTCTGAGGGTGATGTTTTGGAGGGCATCTTACAGAAATCAATCTTCCCTTTGCACATCCATTGAAGAGGCTCGATACTCCTACAAAGACTGGGTGTTAATTTGTCTCCTAAGCAAGAATGGCAGTCCCTATTTTTATTCCTTTGTTTGCTTTTTTATGAATGCCTCACTTCTCCTAACTCAAGATCTTAGAGTTGCTGCCAGGTGGGTGGATAGAATCACTGATGTACAGCCTTAGGTGAGTCAAAAATAAATACCACAAATTTGAGCAATCATTTCTCCATCCCTTCACCAGCCAGTAGCAGCAAGAACTGGTACAGACCTACCAGTGCTCCACTACAAACCAGATTTTCAACAAACCCTAAGTGGTATCAATAAAGCACAGTTCAATTGCTTTGTTGATCAAAGTGCATCAGAGTTCCTGCTTTTCTCCTCCAGCCACAGCAGAGTCCGATGCAACAGGAACTTTGCTGCTTCCAGCAAAAACAGTTTCAAAAGCAGCCTCCTGCTCCTCAGAAGTCACAGCAGCAGGGGCTCCTCTGACAGCTGTGCTGGGAAATGCTGGCCGCTGCTCTGGAATCCTTTCAAGGTCCACTGTTCTCCTACCTCTTCTTTTGCCCAGGATTTTGATGTAATTAGCTGGCACAAGTCCTGTTGTCTGCCCATCGTAACTAGCCAGAAGCCAACCACGGATCTTGGGTTGTTGTTCTGAAGAAGAGAATGCAAATACATCAAGTTACAGGACAATTCAACAAAACTGAACAAAACTACTCTGTAAGTTTTATTAGAATGCAAGTAATCACTTCATGGGGAGTAAAAATCAGTGTGGATGAGGAATTGGGTCAAATAAGGTGGTTTGGGGGCTTTTTTGTTTCAATTTTCAGACTCTTGCACTGTAACTTACTTCATGTGTGATAAGAAAATAAACAGAAAATCAAAAGTTTACCTTTGGGTGCTAATCTTAGCATGTCACCAGCACGGAAAGAAATTTCTTCTTCTGAGAGAGCACTGAAATCATATTCTGCTCTTCCAACTACATGGTCATCTTCTCCACTCGCCCAGTTACTAGACACTGTTTTCAAACAAAAATCACAAGTTTATCTGCTTTGAATTACAAAGTTTGGTGTGTTTTTCAAAGGAAAATGAAGAAAACACTTCAACTTCCTTGCTAAAACTTTTCCAATAGAGGAGTGACAGAAGTAACATGAAAAGCAAGATCTGTTGAGTAAATCCAACCAACACTTGTCCCACCCAACCCAAACTGCCACATCTAATAGGAAGGAACCAGAAGTTGAGAGGAAGCATGATTCTGGAATCACAGAAAGCTTCAGCAGGAAAACACATCTTAATAACATGTTACTTAAACAGGCTGTCACTTGCATTACATGCCTAAAAATTCAGTACTGTGCCCCAGCATCTGGTGTGAGATTAATCACTATACAGGCAACAACAAAAGGAGCAATACATGCCACTCTTCTGTGGTGCTGCAGGTCATCTTTACCTGTTTCTTCCTCACTGTATGTAGAAAGCAGCTTCCAAATCAGGTAGGGGCCTCCCAATATAACAGCAAAGAACAAGAAAATGGGCCAGGATTTCGCAGAGTTAGCCACCTTGTCTTCAAGGCCAGCACGAGCTACTTTGCCCTCACTCTCAGCCCACAAATCCTCGTTCTCGCAGCTCTGCTGCAGACCCAGCAAGCGCTGCAGGCGCTGGTAGAGGTACCTTATAGTTCTCACTAGAGCAAAAGCTGAAAACACCTTGGTGAAGTGAATTTTGAGGCGGGAGAAGTGGTTGGCCACATCCAGCACAGCCCTGAAGCTGTTGTAGACAGCTGAGAAGGTCGCGTCCATCATCATGCTGACCGAGGCAAAGGCGTGCACAATGCTCTCGATGGACTGGAAGGCCCCTCTGCTGCTCTCCTCAGCCTGCTGCACGAACCTGCTGGGGGGAATGCCATCGGCACAGAAGCGGTTATAGCCCAGCCCTCCGTAGCCATAGCTGTAGGGACTATAGCTTCCATAGAAAGAGGTGCCATATGAGCCATAGCCTGGGGAAAAGGAGCTGCTGTAGGCCGGCCTGAAAGCGCTCAGACTGCTGCTTGCCGTTTGCTGGGATGGTCTTGGCAAAATGGGTGGAGGGATTCGTGCCACCGTGGGCTGTCCAGGCCTGGTCAGCAGGTTGTCACCCAAGTCAGCAGACCTAAACCAATTCAGATAATCAAGATCAGCACCCAGAGTTTAAGTTTTCCATTCCACTAACTACTAAACACCATAGAGAGTTTCAGCAGTACAGGGACAGGGAACCAGGGAGCCCAACACTCAGTACATTGAACAGCGTTTGCTGAAAGTAAAATATCTGGACAGGAAACACAGATCCTTCAGGGAAATAAAACCCCCATAATCATATATCCAGTGTAAACATGGAACTGGAATGTAAACATGGAAAACCTTTGTCTATTTATTCTGTCATATGTTGTGTATTTAATGTATCAGCACATGAAATACACAACCCAGAGCCATCAAACCTGCTGCTCTAACACCCATGTCATTCTTCTGCACATGAAAGCCTCTCATAGGCCCTAACACAAACTTTTATGAACTTTCCAATATGAAAGTTTTATTACCAACCCTTGTTGCCAGCTCTTCTACACAATGAGCCAATGATACAGCAGGAAGAAAGCTTGAGAGCTCCTCTGAATCCACTCTTAAAGGGTGGTATGACCTAACTGGGAATCCAAGTAATTATGCAACAATATGAGCAAGGGCTTGGGGGTCCCCAATTTCCCTCTCTACCCAAACTACCTGGTTACCTGTGCAGATTGTCAAGGGGCTAAATCTACTACTGAGAAGTGTTGGCAGAGAGAGGTCTTAATTTAGTAATTTTTCTTTTCCTTTGCATGCCCCTAAGTTTAAATCGTTTTATCAACGACCTTCATAATAAAACTCTGGAAGTACCTGACTGGCATTTGAATTCTGTCAAGCAGTTTTTTGTCCAACTTCTGCCAGTTCAATAAAAATATATGTGTTTCATTCACAGATTATCACCATAAAAGTCATACATTTTCTTTCCCATGCTTACTTCCTCATCTCAAGACTTCCCACTTCTGCACTCCACAAAAAAAAGAAGGAAGTCAAGCTGGAATTGCTATGGAGCTGCTGCTTGCTGTACTATTTCCATACAAGGTAGGGAACAGCTTCCTCTCAGCAAAACTTACAGGTTTCCACAGCAAAGAATAATATTTTTATCTTTACGCTGCTGCTTTTTCCGTCACAGATTGTAACTCTCTCAGCAGTTGAAAACAGGAGGAAAAATAAGTTATTACCCCAGCAAACAGAGCTACTGTAGCTCAGTAAGTCACACTACAGTCCTCTGTCCATTAGGCAACTTGGGACACCCCGCTTCAAAGCTGCTTGGAGCCATTTAAAATGGGGTAAATAAACCCAGAATGAAAAACCAACACCACCAAACTGCTGGCTCAGCACACTGCAGGTTGCAGAGAACACTGCAAAGTTTCTGCTCAATGTTTAGTGCTGGGCCAACCTTTTGCCCAGTTTCAGCTCCCTCTAACTGCAACCACCAGCACCAAGCGAAAAACAATATGAGTATTCAGCCACCGAGCGAGCCTTCCTTCGCTTCCCATAAAAAAAGGAGGAGTTCACAAACCCTTTCTGCGCATCCTTCTCCACGAGCAGGCTGGGTTTTCCGGGAGAGCTCCCAGAAGACGGGAATACACACACGAGACTGACAACACGCAGGGATTTCTTCCAAGTCCTGGGGCTGACACGCAGCTCCCCCGGTCCTGCAGAGGCTCGGGGGCCCACAGAGCTGCACAGCCCCCAGGAAAGGACTGCGAACGCCGCCAGGAAAGGATTGGGAATGCCCCCAGGAATGGACTCTGAACGCAATCTACTCCCAGTGTCAACACAGCTTTCCCTTCCCCACACCGCACACGCAGCATCCCTCTACCACCCGCGGGGTTTGAGCTCGAAGCCCCGCACGCCGAGCCCACCCCTCCCCGCCCGGCACAAGCCTCTCAGGGTGCGGGACGGCACCGGCCGGGCCCGACCTTTGAGCCCGCCCCAGGGGAGCGGGCCCAGCTGGCCCGAGGGGGCGAACCCCAACGGCCGCCGCGGCGGGGACACCCGGGCGGGAAGGTCGCACTCACTGGAAGGCGGTCGCGGTGCCCGGCAGCCGCCGGGACTCCCAGGGCTTGGGCGGCGGCGTCGCCGCCATCGCGCCCGCTTAGCGCCGCTTCGGCCTCGCTCGGCTCAACCTCGACTCCGGCTCGGCGCCGCTCGGCTCCGCTCGGTTCGGGCTCGGCCTCGCTCGGCCCCGTCCGCTGGCAGGCGCCACGCGGGAGCGCCGAGCTATTCTACCAGCCGCCCTGCGGGCGCGGCGCCCCGCCGCGCCGGCCGGGCGATGCGCTCTGCCGCTCTGCTGAGCGGGTCTGTGCCGGCTCCGCGGGCCGCCGAACGAGGGGTGAGCGGGACGGGAATGGGAATGGGAACGGAGTGGGAATGGGAATGGGAATGGGAGCGGGAGCGGGAGCGGGAGTGGGAGTACGAGTGCGAGTGCGAATAGGAATGGGAATGGGAATGGAGAGGGAACGGATCCGGAACGGCGCCCCTGTGCCCCCCTCCCCTTACATCTGGAGGGTTCTGAGCTCCGCCCTGAGGTGCTGGGCCGGAGTGGGGGCCGCGATTCCTTCTCTCACGTTGCCACCAAGTGTCAGGAATATTGTCACATTTACCTCACGTGTCACTAAGTGCCAGTATTTAAGTCGCATGGAGGTGAATTGAGGTCGCAATTACCTAAAAGCGTGTTTGTCCGTGTTTGTTCTTTTTCTTTAAAAGCAGCTTTGAAGTTTTCCAGGCAGCCCTTGGTTTTTACAGCTTACCCTAAAACATCCAAACCCAGGGCTAAAGAAATTAATTGAATTAATAACTTTTCCGTGCTGTTGAGGTTTTCCATGGCTGCAGTATTCCTGTGCAGGGTACTCCTGAACAGGATTAGATATTGCAGGTGCAACAGTGGCTGGCATGGAGAACATGGATATATCCCATCCCTTGGGCCACAGGAACTAGGAGAGTATCAAGTGTTGCTTACAGGAGCTAAGCCCAAAGCAAAATCAGGTGGTTCATTAGTACTGTGGAATTCCTTGCTGAATTTATTCCCACTTTGGGTGACAGTGGACTCGTTAAACCTTTGGTCTGAACAGTTGTGGTTATCCTTATGTGCCTCCTGAAATTTCCTTGATGTCCAGTAAGGGTGAGCACCTTACTGGGATTCTCTCTTCTTCCAAAAAATGCTGAGTTCACAACATTTTGGGAAAAAAAAAATCAGTCTTTTCTAAAGTTCTGGGCAGAGAGAACAATGGGAAACCAAATTAGCCATGCTATTTTAGGGGTGAAAAAAAGCATTGTGAGATTTCTCACAAAAATATGAGTTCTATATTGAGAAGGGAAACAAATCTTTATTTTATAAATCTTATAAATCTTATTTATCTTTTAATTTTTCCCCTTTGATTTTAACACACTGATTCTTTAGTCACTGCAATTTTAGGAGGAATTCCCATTTTAAATTTGCCTTAATATGTCTTAGCTCCACCCTCCTTCATTCAGTAAAGATTAGCATGTCATGTACTTTATCCAAGATGAAACTGGGCAAAAGCTCAGCATTTCCTTGTCAGAACTTGAGTTCAGGTTTTCTAGGAAACTTAAGAAATACAGAAGCTTTTCCTCCAGTCAGTGATCTTTTTGGGTTGGTCTTCCACTTCTCTCGTGCCTGTGATTTAAAACAAATGTGCATCCCAAGTTTTCTCTAGAGGCCAAAAAAATTCCAGTTACTCTAAATATGGTGTCTCAGCTGAGTACTTTTATTATTGAATTGCTGAACTGTGTTTGTTCTAAGCTTTTCTTTTTATTCTTCTGTGTTGAATTTTAGATTTGCCCAGCATGTCTTCCCTGACAGAGAAGGACAGACCAATTGTTCAGCTCTTACTCAGCACTGGCACTTGCCCACGATGTGTTTTGAGGTTCTGCTGCGTGGGATCACAGCTGCTCTATAGACACCCACACCAGGTTTGTCCTTCGTTGTGTTCTTGGGCTCTTGGCCTGAAAGGAAAAGGAGTTATGTAGAACTTGTGTATGCATATGTGTATGCTTGTGCCTTTAATGGAATGGAAATTTATGTGATATTGCAGAATTGGTAGGGGGATGCAACTGAAGAATTGCAGAGCAAAGGTTAAAGATAAAGCAGAGAAACACAGTGTTATTAGACATCCTTAGCTTGCTCTAACCCCCTGTCTTTATGCTTTGTGTCTGCTGGTGTCTGTCTTGATTGTTTTACCTTTGCTCAAGTTTAGACTCTCCACAATTCATTTTTGACATCTTTTTTCCCTTTCCTTTTCCATTTTTATCAATTGTTTGAGGAGTGTTTGTTCGTTGTGCCCTTTTTTTATCCTTTTGCATCTCTACCTGATTTTCCTCTGAGTTGCAACAACACAGTAACTGCTGTCTTCCTTACTGAAATCCTTTTAATGAATCCTTCTTCCTGAACTATGCTTTGTGTCTCATCCTTCCAGGAATCAGAGACATGCAGGTAATTGTAAATTTTTGAAGGTTTCTCTCCTGATACAAAGTTCTTACTCTGTGTGTTTAATTTCACCCCCACCTGTGTCTGCTCTCTTTTCTTTTTATTATAGTGGCCAACACTCTTCCTGTTGAGTTGAAGGAGTTAAATTCTACATAATCTAAATGACAAAAAAGCACTAAATGTCTCTTTTCATGGAATAGTGATGGGACAAAGATAAATGTGTTTCTGCAAGCCAGGTCTAGAAAACGTTTTCGTTCTTGGATGATAAACAAGTCTATTTATCAATATTTTCTCTGGAAATTTCTGTTTTGAGAGAAATGCAGCTTGGAGCTGTTGAATTGTGTCTTAAAGATGTCTTCGGGCATAAATTCCATGTTGTTAATTATATACATTAAGCCTCAACTGGAACAATACTGCCCTATGGAATTATGTTTGTTAAAGAGGAGCAAACAACCAGGGTGTGTTTCCTCTGTTTGTGTCAGGATCTGATGAAGGATTTGCAGGAATTTCTGAAGAACAGCCAGGAAAAAGAAGACACAGTCTGTTTGGATGCGGCTGACCCACCTTGTAAGAGAATCAGGCTTGAACACAGCAGGGAAGAAGGTGCTGATGATCTGAACCTCAACGGGGCCGTCCCACAGCTTCCTTCGGCTGGCAGAGGGAATACTGCCATGGAGAGCTCTGCTGGGAAGGTTTGCAATGTGTGTTTGGGAATTCTCCAGGAGTTCTGTGAGGCTGACTTTGTTAAAAAGGTACATTTTTAGCCTTTTGGGGTACTTTTTTAGAGCTTATGTATGTTGGGGCCTACAGGATAGAGCTGGTGACTGAAAACACTGCACAGTTTTTTTGTTGTTTTTTTCAAAAGAAATGTTATCTCTTTTCTTTTTTTTTTTTTTTTTTTTTGAGAGGCCAGACAACAAACCACAACATCTGCCTATTTTGAAGATTTGAAATGTAGATGGCAGAATCCTACTCCATCCTGCTCTTGGGCAGTGTTTGCACACCTGTGCAGCTGGGAAGTTGCATCTGTGGCGGCATCAAATTTTGCCCAGGCTTTGTCATCGTGGCACTTTCTTAAAAAATAGCAGTGCAGGTGCAATGGAATGACTGCAGGGAGCACACTTTCCTAAGAAAAGGACTAACAGATATGTAGCTACATGAATTTAGGAGATGACCTGAGGTTCAGCTGCTTTCAAGGAAAACCTCAGTGGAACTGGCGACCTCTGTTCACTTTTTATGTGACAGGAAAATGAGGAGTCATCAAGTGCTGTTCTCTGAACCACACATTTCTAATACAGCATGAACCTGTCTTTATGAAGTGCCACAGAGGAAGAAAATGTTTTGGTGATGCAACAGATTGTGGATAATAGAGAAAATGTGAGTTAGGAGAGAATGTGGGCACAGACCATTGCAATTGCAAATCTCTGAGCAAGTGTATTGCTCATGTGACAAACTGAAATATCAGCTAGAAAACTCACACTGGCATCTAAGATATTTAACAGAGTTTTGATAGAAAAGGATTTGATTTAATAGCAGGAATGTATCAAAAATGGGACTGGACAGAAAGTATAATACATAGTTTCTTTTTTTGTTTCCATGGACAGAATATGTATCTTTTTACCGAATCCACTGCTAAGATTTGTTGCAGAGCTACTCTCTTCAGTAGCAATGGAAAATCTGGCAACGCTGCTTAAGGCACCACAAAACCTACTTATTTGATACATAAATTTCCTTATCTGAGATGCTGATTTCACCTAAAATTTCAATATACAATTGGTCCTGGCCTTAAAATAGTAAATTTGGTTGTTTTGTAGCACCAAGGAACTGTTGATAAGTAACTTTTTTTTAACAGGACAGAAAAGCTTGTATTTCAATAAGTTGTTAAGTGATTATTCTGGTTTGTATGTTGGGCAGCTCTCTGAGTGTGTGATAACATGAATTCACAGTGATTATTCTAGAACAAAAATTATCAGCTCAGTCCCATTGCTGTGGTTTCCTATTAAGCTCCTTCTCTTACAGGTGTGCCAAAAAGTTAATTCTGCTGACTACCAGTTCACCAGTTTTGTATTTTCTGTGTCACTACCCCCACAGCTGTCTGTCAGAGAGGTAAGTAACTTAAATAATTAAATACATATTTAAGAAAGTAACTGTGGAATGTATGAGCTGGAGGTGGTTAGATTTTTAATTCTTATTGTTTAAAAAACCCAAAAGTCCATGCTGGAAGTGAAGTCTGCTCTCCCTTTCCTTCTGGTTGGGCATTATTGTAATTAATAAAGGGCCTGAGTCTCTTCAGTTTTCAGTTGGCCCAGGAGTTACTTTCCATCTGAAGACCTAAAAGGAGTTTGTTGAAACCCTCATTGAATTGTTCCCTTTGGTGCAGATGCCAGCCCTGCTTTGTGGATCTTTTCGGAGACAGAGCTGCATAGCTGGCCCCTTTCCAGGGATAAAGGATAATTGGTAGTGCAAAATGCAAATGAAGGAATTTGAGGATGAACTCTTGAAGTGTTCAGCATTTTAACTGATGGGAAAATACACTTAGTTGTGAGATATTTTGAATCTTCCTCTGCTTTCTGATATAAAATGATGCAAAAGTACTGTTCTAAAAGTGATGCAAAAGTGGTGTTTTAAAGGACAGCACATAAATCTGTACAAGAGATGCCTGCAGTGGTTAAGATGTGGTGGAAGCTGCACTGAACATGGCAGAAAGAAGTGTCAGTGGTGTTGGACTTCTGTGTGAAGCTGTGGTGAGGTCTCTTCTGCTCCCATACAGTTCAGTAAATAATCTACTGCAGGTGTGGTGGTGATTTGTACTGTTACTTGTGGCATCTTCGGCAAGTGCCACTGTAACAGCTAACAAATATTCTACTCCTAAATCTTCTGCAACATAAGATTCTCTGCTTCCCATCTTAAATTGAGCATAGTTGGTGTGTTTGCTTTGTCCTTTCTGTCTGGGTAAGCCGCCCTGATTCCCATTTTGGGTTTTGATGCCTCCAAAAAATGAGGTCTGTGAAAAAGCACTTTCAGGCTGGGTGAGTATTGGATGCTCTGGCAAACCCCAAATGTAGATCAGACTTTTACCAAGTTTTAGTCCAGCTATAAGCCTGGTGTAAGCTGCTGTGGTCCAGGAGCACCTGATGTTTGCAGGAAGCCTCGGTAGAGGGTGGTGTTGCATTGCAGTTCAGCTGAGGGATGTCCTCACTGCCTGGGGCTCGTGTCCCAGCAAAGCCAGCAGTGCTGGGGGACAGCCAGGGGAGTCAGAGTTGTTCTGTGGACCCACAAATCAATAGATAGAGTGAAATGAGTGAGTAGGAAGCTCCAAAACTGGATCTGTTCCCTTTGGAAGCACTTTTGGTTAGGCTAGGAGAAGGTTTGGATTAAGAAGTTCCTGCTGTCCCTTCTACTCCATCCCTCCAGTCTTGTCAAATGCTAAAGCAGCTGTTTGCTCCAGCTGCAGGGGTGAAAAGGGGTGATGGTGGAGGAAGAACTTTAAAAATCATGGGGCTTTATTTATGTCCTCTCTGTTTATCACTTAAAAAAAAAGGTGAGAATGTGTTTTACAGCCATAGAAAAGCAGCAAGACAGTGTGTAAAAATGTCTGAAAATATCAAAATCAGATATCAGAATATCTCAACATGCTTTGTGCTGAAAAGAGGCCATTTGTTAAATTCTGCTTTTAATTCTTTGACCTGCTGTGTACAAGAACATGTGGAATCCTATCATCAAAGAGCACCCAAAGGCATCCTCTCTCCCACTGCCCTCTGGTGTGACACACAGATTTTCTCCATCATCTTTTTTAACAAAAAAAAAAAAAATCAGAAACTGCCTTTCAGTGTTACCTTAATCTCATTTAATTATGATACTTGTCATCCTGCCAAGTCTAAAATGTACAAGGGGAGCTGGAGAAGAGCAGGACATAAAAATCTACATTTGCATAGTATTTGTATCTGTGATGCAAGGAAGCAATTGCCTCCTTCCACAAGTAAGAGATTTGATTGAAAGAAATTATAAATACAGGAGTGCCAAGTTTATGTCAGGCATCTCTGTTAGAATATGAGGTGAGTTGTGCCCTTCAGAAGGGTGGCTGCTGGCTCTGCCTGTGGTCTCAGTCGTGGTCCATCATACTGGTGCTTGCTACAAGGACATTGATGCAAATAACATCTGTAGTCATTGCTCCCTCTAGGGCTGCCTGTGCCTCATCCTGGAATTCCCCATCTCCAAGCTCTTTGCTAATGCACTGAAACAATGCTATGGCTGGGATTGCACATGGAATTTCAACTGTTGCCACTGTTCTCCCTCAGATAGTGCCAGAATAATATCCTGCAGCTTGTAATCAATACAGTGCCTGGGCTGGTGTGTTCCAGAGATGTATTTGCTGCTGAGCATTGCCCTGCAGGCTTCAGCTCTGTAATGAGCATTTTTCATTTTCAAACCACTTCACAAACATGAAGTAATTACGAAGTAGAGGGATCTGATCCCCTGCTCCATGTTCAGCTGGGAGAGAGTTGAGGGGTTTGGCTGGCTTGGTGGTTGAATGCAATTTGGAATTTGGGATCTTTTGGCTTCTGTGCTTGCAGTACGCTCATCTATTGTTTCCCCTTAATTGAAGGGGATAAGTAATTTCTTTAATTCTCTTTCAACTTGGAAGTCAAGAGAGAGAGGAGATGAAATTTGACCTATGCTCTCATTTTAGCATAGCTGCTCCCATGCAGAAGTTTTGTCTATTTTGTAGTTTTATCCAAAGAAAACGGGGAAGGGGAGTGCAATGAGCCTCCCCCTGAGTCCCAAACATCCCAAACCTGCAAGTGCTCTAAATCAAGGCATGAGAGGGGGTTCTTTGTAAACTGGCATTTGTCAAATGCAGCTTCCTAGGCCCAGTTCTGTGGTTGTTACATCCTGTAGTTCAGAGCTATGTTCAAGGAATTTCAATTGAAGCTATTTTTATGTATGATTTTATCTGGGTTATTATGCAAACAGGATTACAATATACTTCAAGTGAAGCAGCCTTACCTATACTATCTTCAAATGCAGGATAATGAATCACAGTGGATTTGAGCAAACAGCATTTCATCATTACAAATGCATTTGTTTTGTTCACCAATGTGTAGGTTTGTGTATAATGGATCTAACAAAGTTTGTGTCCTCTCTCCACCATCCCTCTTCCCTCTTAATTTCCAGCACTGTTTTTAGGGTTCCCTCATTCTTTTAGATGTACCAAATGAAGGATAATAGACTTATTTTGTTGATTGAGTTCCTTATCAGCATGGAAAAGGGATCTATGATGTGGTTCCTTCTGATATCCATGTGATCCTGAAGTTTGAGACCTATTTTCAAACTTCTTCCTTAGAATTATTTCCTTGACAATGCACAGTGATTCTTTCAGCAGAATTTGGGGGAGGATATTCTTTAAGTTTATGAAAAATAAAAGATGGGGAAGGGGTTTAGAAGCCTGCAGCCTACAGACTGAAAACTGTTTCATTGTGGTGGATTCAAATCAAACAACTTGATTTTTGGAGTTTGTCTTCAGTGAGGAGGGTGACACAGGCTGAATTAGTTAAGTGCTTTCCTGCCAGTCCTAGTGTATTTTGTTGTTAGTAGAGGAGAACTGAAACTGTTGTTGTTCTTCACTGTAGGAAGTTCTGAGGGGAGTTTTTCTCTTTTTACTAATTGTCAGTGAACTTGAGCATTTATACTAAAAGCTCCCTCTGATTTCTAGAATTATTCCTTCTTTTCCTGCCCTTTTCCATATTTAGCCTATTCACCTAAACTAAGTGGTATGCTTTAAGTAAGGGGGCAATTCTGTGATTACCAAGTAAGACCAAGTATATTTTTAATTCCATTTTTTTATAATGGAGGATAGATGAATTTTGGGTTTTATTAATTTATGTCAATCAGCTTTTGTATCCCATTCATTTAGACACTTTTTTTTTATTTCTATATGGAAGATAACTGATGACTTAGGGTCTTTCTGCAGTTACAGCATAAATAGCAAGTTTCAAAGTGTTCAATAGTCCTCTTTTTTTTTTTTTTATTAAGCCAGATAGGATTTGATGTGAAGAACAAAGTGATATCTTAGAAATAAAAACTCCACTTCTGAAGCAAAAGCTAAATTCCTGATACTTCCTTTTTGTCACGAGTTTTAAAAACACTTCTCCCTTTGCAAAGAGTCTCTTAGATTGTTGGGAGTTCTGAGCCTTAATTTCACTTGCTTTTATTTTTTCCTCTCTTTTCCCTGGGCATGGCTGGTGACCTGCAGCGTGCTGCTTGGCTGGGGGTGAAGCAGCAGATAAGGTGAGCCATTGCTTTTGCTGTCTGTCTGTCTGACAAGAACTCTTCATACAGACACCATTTCTCTATAGTAATGTTGATTTATAGTCCCATTTACCTGATGCTTAAAAGAATAAGGTGGCAGCTGGGTTTTGTGTGTTTTGTTTTTTCTTTTTTACCTGGTTTGACCTTACTTATCTCTTTTGCTCTCTAAGTTCCCAAACAAGTGGTTTGAAATGCATCTCTCTCTTTGTCAGCTTTTCTCTGGGCAGGCTCTGGAAAGACTCTTGCAACTTTTGATCTCCCAGGAAGCTCTGACATCATTTTCCTCAGTGCACATTAAAAAAAGAATCCGTTTTACTTGACAGTAGCTACTTAAGTTCCTCTTGGAATATTGTATGTCATGTATCTATTTTTGACAGACTCCTGTGCAAGTTATTATTTCTTTGTGATTCAGAAATCTGGGCCTTCCCTTGGCAAAGGATGACATCGTTCAGCTGAAAGAAGCTTATAAGTGGATTATTCATCCCCAGCTGTCAGAAGAGTTGGGTGTTCCTGCTGATGGAAAGGTCTTGTATAAATAACAGAACACTTTTTTCTTTATTTCTTCATTCTTTTTTCATACGGGTTTGTATGTGTATATTTATACACTTATACACATGGTGGGGAAATAAAAATGTATCCTTTTTTCCTTATTAAGAGAGAAACAAATTCATTGGCTCCTAAATTCACTGTAGGGAAGAGTGAGGGGGAGTTCTTTTAACCAGAGCTCTCCAAGTGAGAGTCCTGAGGGGCCCAGTGTTCATTTTTGTCCATACAGATCATTGCATCTTCTGAAACCACCACAGGCTTGTGCTAAATCTCTTGTGCTGCCATCCTCGTTATGAGACTTTTCCAGCTGTCTCCTGTTCCAGGATCCCTGTTTTGCAGAGGCTGAGGAATGCCCACACATTCCTTCCCTGATCTGCTGTCACTGCCAACACTTGTTCAGGTTCTTTGGATAAAATAAATGTCTGAAATGTACTGAAAGAGGAAAGACTGGTCCTTGTTCACTCTAATGAACACTAGAAATGGGCTTGTTGGGACCTGCAATATCCCTAAGTAGGCAGTAGAAATGTTTTTTTTCAAACTGTTTTCAATCTGCAGATTCTGATTAATATCCTTAAAATCTTTTTGAAAGGCATTGACTGAACATGGCAGTCAGGTGTTGCCAAATTCAGAAGCACCTTGAGTTGTCTTGACTATAAATTTTCTGCAGTCATGGCTGGCTGTGGGTTTTACTTGTCACCAGCCATAGCACTGACCCCCGGACTAGATTCACTTTGTCTTTGTGTTGATTTGTCAGCTTCCATAATAATTACAGGCTGTGTTTTCCCAGGAGTGCTAATTGAAAGCATCCCTTTTGTCTTAGTGAAGAAAAAACCCACTCAGTTACTCTGAAGATGATCCAGGAAGAAACAAATTTCTTACACACCAAGTTAGCAAAAGCTCCCCACCACTTAGGCATGGAGCCACTCCAGACATCCAAAAGTTGTTTTTCTACTGTCCTTTATCTACAAGGCCCTTGAATATTAGCAAATCTTTTCAATAGCCCTCCTGAGGTGTTCTGGTATCTGAGTAACAGAAGTAATGAGCGTTGTTTGCCCAAGGCCAGAGAGGCGATTGGGGGAAGAATTGAGATTACACTGGAGTTCCTGGGCTAGCTGTCAATCCACCAGGATTGGGCCTTTCTTTGCCCCAAGGCCATGCAGGCACTGCAAAAGAAGCCCCTGACAAAATTTTACAGTGGTGACTACTGCAGGGTTTTTATCTTTATTGCACTCCTGGGAGGGCTCTGGGGTTTAGTGACCGTAATAGGCTTTGAGCCTTGGCTGCCTCTGCCTCAGCCCTGCACAGGATGGGACTAGTGCAGGTTACTCATGGCTCTGAAGTGCTCTCACATCATCTTTGGTGACTTCAGAAAGTCAAATGCTGTTGTGGCACACCTTTTAATGTCTTTAAACATAAATGAATGGCTTCTTCTCTCTTTTGTCTCTGCTGTTTTCCTACAATTACAATATGGGTGCTTGAGAATATCCTCCCTGCTTGTTTAAAAAAACTATTACCTCCTCCTTGTTCTTTTTTCTTTTTTTTTTTTAATTTAGAGTTTGTTTGAAGTTAGCGTGGTCTTTGCTCACCCAGAAACAGACGAGGAGTGCCATTTCCTGTAAGTTTTTCTACATGTAACAAAAGATCTTTATCTAAATTTTGTGCAACACTGTTGGTTTGGATTTGTTGCAGAGGACAATATGCAGTGTTTATAAACTAGAACATGGCCTGCATCTAGATTTCCTCATATCCACATGATGTTGCAGAGCTTGAAGTTAAACCATCTCTGGTTAATTCTGCCAAGAAAAAAAATCATCTGGAATTCTGATTTGAACTGGAAGGAGAGCATTCAGATAAGTTCTTCAATTTCAGCCCTCCTCAAAGACATTCCCTGTGTAATTTTTAAAAATTTGAACCATGTAATTGAGGTGGGGGAATCTTTTGAGGTCATACCTACATTTTCCTGCTCCTGTAGGACACATGGACAGGAGGAAAGGCTTTGAAGCGAGTTAATCCAGCTGGTTGATGAAAGCCAGAAATTCCCTGGCCACTGCACACAGCCTCTGGCCTGGCCCAGTAGGGCACCTGCTGTATTCAAAAAAGCAAAACAGTTCTGTGAATTTAGCTGCCATTTCATCTGATTTCTCAAAATCTAGCGGTAGTATATTCTGGAAAATTGGGGTCACTCTTCCTGTTTGTTGATGCTTCCTGGAAAAGCTAAAGTTTCACTCAGTTAATTTGCACCCACTGCAAGTTAAATCTTAGCGTGGAAGGAGGCTCAGCAGAGACATCTCTGTTGAAACATGAATTCATTTCTTGAGACTGGAGATTTCTCCTGCAGCCTTTATTTCCTGATTTCTCTTCTGGACATTTGTGATCTTTGAGTGCTCAATCCACCAACTTCTTGGTTTTCCACAACTGCATCTTTTGTTTGTCTTGAGGTGAAGATGAGGGAATGGAAGTTGGGAAGGAACCAGTATTAGGAACAATTATTACCAGTGTTTGCTGAACATCTTTCCTGTCCAGCTTCTTCAAGACTGGGCAAAAGAGGGAGAAAATTGTAGGGCCAAACTACTGTTCTAAAGAATGGTTCCTGCAATTCTATAAAGAACTGAAGTGTTTCTGTATCCTGCACCCTTTTGTTCTAATTTATTTAATTTTACTTCCTCTGAAACTTCTTCACTGGTATTTTCTGCTCATCCTTCCATTCTTTTTCTGTCATTTCAGGAGTATTGCTTTTGAACATGTTATGGTGCCAGTGTTAGTGCTCCAAGCAGAGCAGTTGTAGAGGTGAAAGCTGTAAAGAAGTTCCATTCCACTTTCCAATTACTCAGGTTCATTCCATGTGACCTGACAATATCCCTTTATTTGCCTCCTCTTTGTAGCACACTTAAACAGCAATTAAGGTTTGAGACACTTTCTGAAGTAGCAGCACATCACCTAATTTAATTACACAGTAGTTCCTGAGGTGCCAAGGCATTCTGCTTGTGGGAGTGGCTGGCTCTGGGCACATTCTGAGGCAGTGCTTTAGTTTTCAGGGAAATATGGTAAATTTGGGAATTATCACAGCAGTAGTGACAGTCATGGTTTCTGTGGAAGCAAAGTAGGACTTTGTCTCAACCTGGAGAACTCCAGATGTGCTTTTGGATTGGATTTCCAAGCATGGCATCTGCAGTTTCTCACCTGTTCTTACACAGTTGTGTGGAGGTGGGTGTGCTGAATGGTTTGACGTGGAAGATTGAATTGGCTCTTGTCAGTTCATATTTAAGGGTAAGGTGATATTGAAATTTTGGAAGACGGAGTTTGCATTGCTTTGGGTCACAGACTGGCCAGGGAAGTTGTTTGTATAGAAACAGCAAAACCTGCTTCCTTAGAGTCTGGAGGAGTTACAGAGGTGTTAAAAAGCACCAGCAAGACATGATAACTTGGGTTGGAGGTCAGAAGTGTCTCTGCCTGCACACACAGAAATGCACTAATAGGAACAGCAACTTCCTCTACACTGCTCAGAAAAAGTGTTTCACTGACTTGGCTTTCACTTTCATGAAACAGCCAATAATTTCCTTTCAAACAGGCAAAGCACAGGTCGTGGTGAGCACCTGGGGTTACTTTTTCGGTGCGAAATTGAATTTTCCTCTCCAGAAGAGAGATTCAGGTTTGTAGTGGGTGTTGTCTAAGAGCGGCAAGTACAGATTTCAAGGTGTCAATGGATCTTGCCTAGAATTTAAAATATTAATCATGGCCTTTATTGAGAAGGATTGGAAAGGACTGAAAGCTAAACTTGTGTGTTTTCCATCCCATCTCAAATCTGAGACACAGTGTTGGTCAGAGCAGAAGAGCAGAGCTTTGTCCTTGATTCCTCTGGATCAAGCAATGCACATCTTGCACCATTCATGGTTTAGGATAAAGGGAATTTGAAAATCTGCTCTGAGCTAAGCTGTGGAAGTGAGACACTGGATGTATGTGTACAAAAACCATTTACATGCTGTGCTTGTGAGTCTGTCTATTTCTTTCTCTGTAAGAGGAGCAGCTAATTTTCATTTTTGTGTTTAGAGCCACAGCCTGCCCAGACTGTTTCAAACCAGCAAAGAACAAACAGGTAAGATCTCATCATTGTATTTCTGCTCTGACATTCAGAATTTCACAGCAGTAGCCTACAACTTACCTGGATATTCAGTCAGTGCTCGGTGTCTGCTTTTCCTTCATCAAAAAGCTCTCTAGTTTTCAAATGTCTGAAAATAAAGTTGTCTCCTTTATTCACTTCACAATTCTCAACTTAGTAAAACCAAGAGCTTGGTTTTTTTTTTTAAGGTTGTTCACTTTCCAGGCTGTCCAAAGGCCATCATTTTAGGAAGGTTCTCTGTAAATACCTCCCTTAAGATCTAGGAATTTGATTGTCATGCATTAAAAGTAGTATAAAAGATGATCTTCAAGCTCTCTGTGGGTGAAGCGGTTCAGATAAGTCACATTGTGAAGATGAGACTTGGCAGCCAAAAGGGAGATGATCACTCTGATCTGAATGAAAGCCAGGATATATGCAGGATGGTTTTATCCTGCCTGCCTCTGGAGGAGGGGGGAAAGAAAAGGGACCTTGCCACTTGCTGCAGACCCTGAGCACACATACAGCCATTGATGGAAAAGGGGACACGCGAGGATAAAAAACCAGTCGGAGGGAAACTGATACAAGTGGGACAGTTGGTGTGATCAGAGGGAGAACAAGTAACTCCTGTCAGAGGCCATTGCAAGGCCTTTGATTCTTTCTGGTGAAGAGTCTGCCAACGTTTGGCAGAGTCTGGCCCAGGAATTCTGCTGACTCTACTCCACCTGACCAATAAGCACCACTCTTCTTTTAGCAGGGTTGTATTGTTGTAACTCACTGCTTGCTGCATTGCTGCCCTTTAAAAGGGGGGAAATCCCACATAAGGAGCTAAAGCAGCAGGGCCTGGCTGTTAAATTCACACAGGCAACAAAATGTAGGGGAATCTAAAGAAAAATACCAGCTCTGAAGAGCTGTCAGAGGTTTGTCCTCACAAAGAAGCTGGGCTTCAAGGTCTGTGTTAATCAGAGAAGTGGTGTAGAAACTGGCTTCTGAGGGAAAATTTCTGTGCTGTCTGTGTAGATAGTTATTTAAACCTGCTGCTGCTTTCAGGGCTTTCCTGCTCATCTGTTCTATGAGGAAGGGAAGTGCTATTATCTCTGATTAATGCTTAGCAGGAGAAAGAGCAGGTTTCCTAAAGACACCCAGGAACTCTCTAGAGCCAAGACTTTAATTGTCCCAAACAGTGATCCAGGGGTTTTCTGTTTGTTTGTTTCCCTAAATCCCCAATCCAGTTTGCAAAAAAGACACCATTAAATTGTAAATTCAGCAGACAGCCATCAGGGCAGTCCCAGGGCTGGAGCACATGCCTGGGAGGGGAGGCTGAGGAACCTGGACTTCTTCAAGGTTCTTGGTGAACGCTTTGGGGAGGATCCAGTTGAATGTCCTCCTGGTGCCAAAAGAGATCACTGAGAGCAGGGAGCCAGGCTGGTCTGCACAGAGCATGGTGGAGGGAGGAGGCACAGCAGGAATACATTGAAATGAGAAGTTCAGGGGAGACACAAGAAAAAACATTTTACCTTGATGAAACTCAGAGTGGGCAGGCTCCATCCCAAGTGGATTTCAAGACCTGACCATGCTTGGTTAGAAGGTTCATTTAGAGACCTTCTCCTGTCCTCAGCCTTCCTAAGCAGGATTTCACCTCAGCTGTTACAACACTTGTTCCTCCTGTCCCAGGAACATAAATTCCCACTGGAGTTACCCCAGCAGCAGCTGGCTGTGCACAGAGCTTGGCAGTCTGCTCCTGCTCTACTGGCATTACTGCTTTTGCTGCAGCTTGGGAGTGGGGAGCTGCTTGCTTTCCACAGGAGGAACTGCCCAGCTCCACTGTTCAGAGCCCTTAGTTCTGAGAATCAATCAATTTTTGAACTTCAGAAACAGATTCCTACTCAACAGGCTTATTTTCAGCAGAACTACCTGTCACTTTTATGTCACTGACATAAAAGCTGGGCTTGGGTATATTTAACACCTGAAAAAGAAGCTGGTTTAGGTTTCTGTTCATGGATTTAGGATTCTGGTTTTAAACTGTTTTGCACATTTGGACCTGAGCTCCCAAGTGAGCAGTGATAGAACTGCACAGTGTAAGTTTCAGTGCTTTTTTCTTCCTCAGGCATATCCTTTCCTTGCTTTTCTTAGGTCTTGACTCATTTTTTAATTTCACTGTGCAGTCTGTTTTCACCAGAATGGCAGTTATAAAAGCCTTGGAGAGAATAAAAGAAGAGGATTTTCTCAAGTAAGTATATACTGAAACTATTTCTTAGTATTGTGCCTTTGTATAGAATTAGGGAGAGGAGAAAAATATCCAGTGGGTATGTAGTGGTAGGGTGGCTTTAAAAGAACTTTTGATTGTTCAAATTCTGTTGGTTTACTGCTTAAAACATGTTTTCTTTCTGGCAATAGAAAATCACTCCTGTTCTTTTAATTAAAAGGATGATTTTGAACTTTAGAGTTTGTAAGGTAAGCTTCCCTTTACAAGAAATATTCCCATATTTCCAAAATGTTAGGAGTTGAGTTTTAAGAAAACACCAAGTGCTGTTAATATGGTAAAAATCACAAACAGTGGGAGGCCAAAAACAGGCACTTTTTACTGCTCTGGTGATGTTCCATCACGTTCTAGTAGTGATAATGCTTTACTCTGTTTTTACTTTTAATACAGGCATTTTCCATGTCCCCCAAGTTCACCAAAGAACCTCTGTGATGCTCTGGAAATTCAGTGCAATAATGGTGCAGTTTTTGTGGCTGGTAAAGTGATCCATTTCTTTGCTCCTGTGTTGTCTTGAAGAGAACTTTGTAACACTGCCCTGAGAGCCAGAGGATTCTTGCTGTTTGATAATTCCTGTAATGAAGTGTAAGGAAAAAAGAAACAAATCCAGCTCTATCCAAGAGTGCTTTGAAAGGGGAAGAAATTATATTTGACCTATGCTGAAGATATTATTTTGTCAGAAGTTAGAAATTACAGATCCCCTCAGAATAATGGTTTGAGAAAGGCATCTCCACACCAACAAGCTCCCAGCAGTGCTGTTCACTTCCTTGGGTTTTGATTTGGATTCAGAGGTTTTCACCAGAAAATTTCTCTGCATATTATCCCATCCAAAACTGCAAATCTTCATGAGATTTATAAAGGTTTGGGTGAGACAGGTAGTGCAGCAACACTTGGGTGTCCCTGAGTTCAGATGATTGAACTTTTTTATCATCTGCCTGCCAGAGTATCTGCCATTCTTCTAGTCCTTTGTATGAACATCTTATTTAAATACATGCAAACTGATTATTACTAAAAGGAACCCAACCTTTAATTTAAATCCAACATACTCTGATGATAAAAATCCTGAATATAAAGAAATGGAAAATGAAAAAGTGTGAAAGTGAATGGCAGGATAGTCGATGTTCTACATATAACCATTCCTTATTTTTAATTACTGTTTAGACAGTTAGATGTACATTTTTGTGAATCCAAGATATCCAGTTCCTTTTAGGCTTTTCCAAACACACTGCTTTATTTTAAGTTGCTTTATTGGATAGTTTTTTCAGAATTCAACAGTATGAAGAGCAAAACAGAGGGTTTGCTTTCGGCCTGTCCTTTAATACTGGTCATATCATCTATAGTTTATATCTTGCTCCAACAAAAAACCAATCCAGGCAGGTGTTTAATTTTTGAAGAACTAAATCCAGAATATAATTTGTTGAGTACAGTGCAGATATTTTGCTTTTAATAAATGAGATGGGATCTTAATTTGTAAGCACAACGTTGTCCTCTTGACCTTACCTTTAGTGTTTACACCCCATCCTTTTCTAAGGATTATGAGGCTGTCAAACCAAGAAACACCTGTTTTTTTAAACCTACTCTTGTTCAGATCAAAAGTTAAAATTATTAGAATGGGGAGCTGAGAGGAAAAAAAAAAAAAAGCAAACCTAGTTCTCTTTTTTCCATTTTATGGCAAGAGAATTTAGCAGTGTGAGGCTGTATCTGAATGATGAGTCATCCTACTTTCATTATTTGCCCAAGTGAAACTGTGTTACTCAGTTTCCCCATTTGTTTGTGTGGCTTTTTCTGTGCTTGAACTGCAAAAAGGAAACATTGTTCGAGATAGGAAAATATGATACGAAACCCCAAACCCCTGAGATGTCAGAGGCCCAAAGTAATGCACAGAGCTACTCTGAATTTCTTTTCTATTTGCAAAGTTTCGGGTTGAAAGCAGTTTAAGTAGGGGGTTGCTCCTTGGCCTTTATGAATTATTTCCTTGCTTTGGGAATATTTTCAGTTCTTATCAAACCTGTCCATAAAAAAGCTCATATTGTTCATCCATGTCAAGCTTGTTCATCCATGTCAAGCTTGTTCTATAGCCTGCCATGGAGGTGCCACGAAAACATCACTGGGATCATCCAAAGATGCCAGTCTCTTTACATGGCACCTTCTCAAGATTCCTGCCATTCCTCCTGGTTTATTATGGGGATTTTTTACTCCTTGCATGGTGTTCTTGTAGTGAGCCAAAGCATTTTAGTTTGGGTTTCTTTTCTTAAGCCTTCAGGCAATGCAGAACTGGCTTGGAACCTGGGTTATTTCACACAGGATACCTGGAGGCAGGACTGCAGCCACAAGCTCTCCAAGTCCACCCTAAGTGGCCATCCTGGCTGCTGCCACTTCCCTGGATGCAGCCATGTGTGATCCACAGTGCTGGTGTAATGCTCCTGCCATAAAGCAAGCGTGAGCCTGTCAATTTATTAGCACAAAGCTCCCATGGAAGTTAAATGTGCTGGGCAAGACTGCAGCTTTCACTCATGGCTGTGGAGTGGTTAGAAGTACCGTGCTTGTCTTTTACAGGAAGATACAACAAATATTCCAGGAATTTACCTCAGACTCCTTGGATTATTGATGGGGAGCGGAAGCTGGAATCTTCAGTGGAAGAATTAATTTCAGAGCATCTGATGGCAGAATTCAAGGCAGACAGTAAGTCTTTAGGAGATCTCCTACCATACATATTTTTCATCACTACTAAAAGATTTTTTTCTTGGTAGCTACCCACTTAATATGAGAGTATAATGGAAAAAAAAAAAAAAGATGTTTCTTTATCCCTCTTGTTTCCTTCCAAGTTAAAGCTTGTAAACTTTATTTAGCTGTGATCTGGGAGTAATTAGATCCTTTTATCCTGCTAAAGTAGCTCCTCAGTCGATCTGATGATGCAGATATGTTGGTTTCATGTGGGAGTGTTTTTGCTTAACCAAACTTCTTAAGAGTTGGTAATTCATAAAATGACTTGTACCAAGAAGGTTTTTGACTTTCATAAGATCTGCCTGGCTTTTGACCCTCTCATGCTTCTTACCTCGATTCATTTCTTTTCCTCAGTGCATAAAGTTCCACAAGCTAAATGCTTATCGAGGGATTGTCCAGATGAAATAATTACTGCCCATCATTTGTCATCTGACAGATGTGAATATAGAGACATAGAAAGCCCAAAGAAAAACTTGGGCTTAATTAAATGTTAGTTTGGGGAAAACCCTGCTACTTTCCCCCCCCTCCTCCAAGTGGATAGGTTAGTCTGATTGTAGCAGTCGCATTCAGGCCAAAGAACTGGGAGAGCTCTTCAAGACAGTTGGGAATAAATAGGAATTCCCACACTTTGTAAAATGCAGGCTCCAGTTTATAAAGTAGATTGGAAGTAGATTTTGCAAACAAGTTTAGAAAGAAAATATTTCACCTTTTAAAAGCTGTAGAGAGAATTATGAATGTAAAATAAAAGCTCACCTGCCTTGTTCAAATCTGTTATAGGCTTTAATTTCAGTTCCTCTGGAAGAGAAGATGTGGATGTAAGGACACTAGGCAATGGT
This sequence comes from Vidua chalybeata, assembly GCF_026979565.1. NCBI lineage: Eukaryota > Metazoa > Chordata > Aves > Passeriformes > Viduidae > Vidua > Vidua chalybeata. Next base: position 36,425,086 of record NC_071532.1, read on the forward strand.
AAGGCTTGGAAGTCCCCTTGTGAAACACAAGAGATGAAATGGATGTGTGGAGCTCCTCTAACAGATCCTGCTGAATGCCAAGTGTGTGACCAGGCATGCTTTGGAATTTTATCTCAGAAGCATTTTAGTGAAATTTAGGTATTTATTCCCAAAGACCAACAGCTTCATAAAACCAGCTTGAAACAGAAGCCCTTTTTCAGTGGCCTTGGCTGCATGGGAAGGCATAGTTAGTTAAAAGTATTTTATTTTATTCACTCCCTACTTTTAAGCCATTTATGTCAGACTGATTCCTCTCTTGTTTTCTGCTGGATCCTTCTAATTCCCTCACTGTGGAGTGGGGGAGCCTTGTTTTCTTTTTGAACTTGAGTCCCTTCTAAAGGTCAGCTGCTTTCCAACACACTGGAGCTGCTGTAGCCAAGGGAGGAGGGAAAGAAAAAGTAAAAATGAACAATTCTGTGTTTCAGTAGCTGTGTGATCTGTAGTGTGATTCTTGGCATGGCTCGTGCTGGGGATTGTCCTGGCCCTGAGCACAGAGTTACAACTCTGGCAACAGATGTTGCGCTGAGGGAGTGGGATTTAACATTGCCATGCACCTGGGCATTGCTGTAGGTGACAGAAAATAAGCTAATTAGCTTTTTTTCTTATTTTATTTTTTAATTAGCACAGACTTGTACAAGATGTCTTCTGGGAAGTCATAATTTGCACTTATTGCTGATACTGGGGTTTAGTAGCCAAAAAACAGTCCCTTGTTTCTTTGCTTGCATCTGATGCTCCATCCCTCAGCCCGCCAGTCCTCTCCCTGTTTGTGTAACAGCAGACAGTCTTCACACCTTCCAGCCTTCCTGTGCAAATACAGCATTAATTTAGAACAACATGTTTTTGTGTTTTGCGCCTGTGCCTGTTGCCAGGAAGGCCCTTTGCAATGGAGCTGGTGAATCCTCACAGGATCCATTTCACTGCGGAGGAGATGAAGAGGCTGCAGCAGGTAAATTACGGGACCTGTGAAGCACGTGCTGCCTCTCCAACCCAGCAGCTCTGCTAACTGATTGTTTTTTTGAAATATCATAGGCAATTAATGACTCTTCAGACAAAATACAGGTTCGAGATTTACAGCTTGTCACCAGGTCAGTGTTTATCGTTGCTGGTGAGGGATTTCAAAGTGGCACTCGGGGAGTTGGGAAGTGTTCTTGCTCACAGCCTTGCATAATTATGCTTCTGTTAAGTGAGTAATTAATTTCTTTTGTTTAGAGAGGCAATTGGACGTATGAAAGAAGGTGAGGAGGAGAAGACAAAGACCTACAGTGCCTTGATATGGACAGACAAAGAAATACAGAGAGAAGACATCGCGTTTCTAGATGATATCAAGGTAGCAGGAGATTTTGTTACTCATTTAAATAGTACCTGTCCTGGTGCGCTAGGAAAGAGTTAAATACAGGTCATCCATGGGCCTGTCTCTTGCTCTGTGTTTGGTTTTTGTTTTGGTTTTGTTTTTTTTTTAAACAGGGTTTCTCTTGCTATAGGGACTTCCATACCACCCTTCCTTCCTTCACCAGTCACTCCAGCAGGACAGGGGGATTGGCTGTTAGCAGAGACAACAAATCCTTGTGTAATATTCACCTTCCAGGAGACCAAATCCTGGGAGAGGAGGAAATCTGGCACCTGCACCATTTTGTTACCTTAGATAGTGTCCTGTGTAAGTGAAAGGGGCAGAAAAGCTCTTTTGTTCTGCTCTAAAGCCATTCTCCCACAGCTGCAACACTTTGGAGGTGGAAATATCTATGTCAGAGTGCAAAGAGGCCTCAGGAAGGCTCAGCATGTGCAGGAACGAGAACTTTCTCCTGATGGAGAAATGGGTTCAGTTTTTGGTGTGCTGCACCATTTCCTACAGGACTTGCCCATGAGCTCATTCTCAAAGCCATTACAACTCAGGCAGACAACTATTGGGAAGTTCTTCCTTTAGCTTCCCTTGCTCCTGAGAAGTTGCCTTTCACACTGCTGCCTCTCCTTTGGGAAAGGGAGTTGGGAATGAACTTTTGAAAAGACTGTTCTGAGATCTAATCTCATTTAAGGTTTTCCCCCTCACTTTTATTTCTAGGGGGTTGGCTGTAGTTTAGACAAAGCATTTTGTGGGTGGGATTTTTTTTTTTTTTCTGACTGCCCTGAGGCTCTGAGTGAGCTGCTAAATCCTGGAGTCGTTCCAGCAAGGGGCTATGGAGATTTCAAGGTTATTCCTCTGTATTTGTGATTCCATTAGTTTGTGTTCTTGTGAGGCCTCCTCTGGCCTCTGAGAGGGCTGTCCTTTTTCCTTTGATGAACTTGGAAAAAAACGGTCTTGCCTTGAGATTACTCCACTGTCAGAACACAAGATAAAAGAGATGGGACTAGTTAACAACACACACAGTTCCTACAATCCATGCAGCCTTTGCACATTTCCTTCCTCATGTTTTTGGTCCCTTCTTGTACCAGGAGTTAAAGCTGGACCAGAAGACCCCTCTGCGGGTGCTGCACCGGCGGCCCCTGGCCGTGCGCTGCCGGCTCATCCACACCATGAAATCCGAGTACATTGACGAGCATCACTTCCGCCTGCACCTCAAGACTCAGGCAGGAACGTATCCTTGGCTGCCCTGACACGAGCCAGGGGCCAAGCAGCCTCCTGGAGGGAGTGATTGGGATAATGGGAAGTTCCCTGCTCAGTTGGCTGCAGTGTTTTGAAACCCCTGCTCTCCTGCAGTGGTGTCGCTGCACAGTATTTGCTTTTAGGTCACAATTTCACATTGGAGTTTTCATTTGTGACAGATATAAAAATGTGCTGGTTAAAATACACTTCAACTTTTTCTAATTTAACTGAAAACTTTTTGCCTCCAAAAATGACCTTTTCCACAATATTTAATGCACTGAGTGCAGACTGGAGATCACTGCTACTTACAAGTTACAGTTTTTTCACTACTCACTTTGGAATGAAACAAAATAAAGGTGCAGTTTTTGGCACCAGAGTCAGAAACCAGGAATTAGGTGCTCTCCTAATGATAGGTATGGGCTTAACAGGATATTAACTAAGAAATTATGTCGGAGTAGAAAAAGCATTTTTTTCCCACCCCTTTTGATTTCTTTGGTGTGGAATCCACCTCTCCTTAGCCAGTGTTTTCCAGCTACATTAAAGAGTTTGTGCATGGAGACTTCGGGAGAACAAAGCCCAACATTGGGTCCCTTCTGAACAGAACTGCTGACATTCTGGAGCTGGATGTAGAAGTAAGTTGGTTGCTGTTTGTCTTTCCTGGAAATTATTAAGGGAGTTGCCCTGCTGAGATGCTTTCCATGGAATTGCTCTAAGTGGATCAACATTCCTTACCACAGGATGCATTTCCTACTGCTACTCTCCTTTGTAAATGCAGCCCAACAGAGAGTGATGCTGCCAGGTGTCAGCAAAAGGAGTTGTGATTCTTTTGGTATCTGTAAAATACCAATTCTACTGCCTTTTTTCTCCCTCTGCTTTTCTAGTCTGTTGATGTTGACTGGCCTCCAACCCTGGCTGATTAACTTCTGGAGCTGGGATGAGGAAGCAGCAGCTCCTTGGCAGCAGCTGGTGACCAGACACTGTGCAGGATCTGTTACAGCCTGGGTGCCAAGGGTGTCCCTGGAACACTGGCATCATGTTGATCTGCCAAAGGATACCATTGAGCTCCACTTTAAACACTCAGGTAGTGTTGGTTCAGTCTCTAGCCTTACTTTTATTTCTTCTGTACATAAAAAGATTTTGGGGAGCCAGTGTATATAACCCTTCATCAAGCCAGATTTTATTTTAAACTCTTTTTCTATTGGATACTACAGCTTTCCTTGTGTGAATGCTGAAACCCACTCCCAGCTTTTTCTGAGCAGTTCATGCTTGAAATCCCAAAAGCCAGGGAAACTGCAGCCACCAGGACAGTGCCTCCAGCAAGTTTCCCTGAGACACTGACTGCTTTTTGGTCAGTAGAGATGAGCAGATTTGTCTCTCAGAGTGCTTTTCAAAGGGGAAAAAAAAGTTTTCAGAGGAAAACTTTGCACTTGAAACCAAGTTTTTCTCATTTAAAAACATTGGGGATGCTTCCTAGAAACAAGAGTTGAGGTCTCATCAGCCCTTTTGAGGAGTAGGAATTCCCTGGTGTGTCACAATATACAAAAAGACTGGGAACTCCTGGCAGTGGGCATGACGGGAATCTAAAGAAAAACAGGAATACCAAGAATGTCAACGTGCAGAGAAATAGAAGGTACTACAGGGTGGTGGTATCGAGAGAGAGAGAGAGAAAGAGAGAGAGAGAGAGATAAAAAGCTGTGATTTATCAGCATAATACATTTTTTTTCTTGTACCTCACCTTGAATGGATGCCTGGACGAGTTGAATAGCCTAGGAATTTGCCTGGAATAGGGAAGATCTGAGGTTTTCTTTGGTTATTTTAAATGTTTCCTACTGAGCACCACCAATATCTTTAGGAAGTCATTTTTTATACCAGTATCATGTTAATCCATTAGGGAGGTGCTTCCCTGAAGTACAGAAGAGAGTTAAACTATCAACAAGAAATTAAGGTTTGGAATTTCAGAGCTCTTTGTTAACATTTTGGGGATAAAGAGGGTAACATTTGCCAAGACAAGCCACTCTCTGGGGACGGAGGATGACTGGGATGTCTTCCCTTGAATTCAGTGATGCTAGAACAGCTCTACAAGAGCTTGAGCTAGAGGCTCTAAAAGTGTTAATAAATACATTTTTAAGGAGCTCCTTTAAGGCTCTGCCTGTGCTGAGCTGTCAGAACTTGTGTCTGTAATGTAAGTAATTCAGAAGCTACTGTTTTTCTAACACAAAAATTTGATTCAGACAGAAATACTATTTTTAGTTTTAATATTAAAGCTCTTATGAGCAACAGATTCCATGAGTAGTTCTCAGATAATAATCTGCAGCTAGGAAGGAAATGTCATTAATGATGGAAAACTAAAGAAACTGAATTCAGAAAACGAAAGAGAATTTCATATCTCTCTGATTTCTTAAAACTCGCAGTGAGCTAAAATAGATTTATAAATTCCATAATCTACAAGGGAAAGAAAAAGTGTAAACAAGATTGTGCTCTCTGGACATGACAGGCATGGGAAGAGCTGTTCCAAGGGGAAATGGAGCCAGAAGGGGGAGAGGGAAAGGCCTGCTGCAGTAGTGCCAAGGACACACAAGGCTCTTCCCTCTGCAGCTCCTGCTGCACATGGGGATCCCAGGCAGAATCCAGGATAAAGAAGGCCATAAAGATGACCCTCAGTGTGCTGGGTCTGAGCGCTTCTCTGGGCAAGGCAGAGAGCTCCTCCCAAAATTCCCAGGCTGTTCATTTTTATGGCAAATCTGAAGTATCCGAATGGAGGGGTGGAAGCTGATATGCAAATATCCCTGAGCTCTTGAGGCAGTTCCTGGGCACCAATCAAGGGCAAAAATGAAACTGAGAAATGTAATCTGGGGATCTGAACTTTGTTTCCAGTCCAGTTTCACAACCATCATGTACTGAATATTCCAGCAATAATATTCATCTTGTACTTGGGCCTTCAGCTGAGTTTTAGGAGTATTTTTGTGAGTGCTCAAACTGGGTGTTTTGTGAGAGCCAGATTTCATCTTATATTTCCCCAGCTGGACACCTCTAATGCCTCCCCCCTGCATTTTGGTTTTGCATCAGCTCAGCCAAAAGCATCTGTGCCCTTGTCCCCTCTGCCTAAAAACCCAACAGCTCTGCCACAAAACTTGCTGAGGCAGATCAGCCCTCACATGCCTGAGGTTTTATAGTGGCCACCAGCAACAGGCAGCAGAAAATACCCCCAAAAACCCCCAGAATAAGCAACCAAGAACCTACCTTGTCCCTTTTCCCTGCCTTTCCCATGGTGAGGGATGTCACGAAGCCGAGGAGGTTGCAGAAGCTGAGCACTTGGTATAACCAGTTTTTTTTAATTACCAAACCAACTTGTTTACAAAGGAAAACAGAACTTTGAAAATATTTAATTATACAGTAAAAACAAATTGTATTACAAAGAGCCTTCTATGAAGTGAGTAAAATGTTTACATTTAATATACTTAAAACTGAGAACTTAAAAAAAAAAACCTGAATAAACAACATGATTCAAACTTTCTGTGTATTTCTTTCGTCTTTCTATTGCTTAGGAGTGTGGAGGAGAGGTGCAGAAGTGAGGAAAAACTGCTTTAAAACAGGGAGAGTCAATTCAGTTTGTTGTGTACCTGGAGTTAGGGGAAGCAGTTTCCAAAGTTCACCTGACAAATGGAATTCCAGTGGCAGCACCACAGTGCTCCCAATGCAATGGATTCCTGCAGGGGAGGCATCCCTACTTTTCTGTAAGCCACAGAGGGGTTCTGGAGCACCTTTCCTCGTGTACAACTCCACATCTCAAGTGGCTTTTTTTATTTGGGGGTTGGGTTTTGGGCATGTCATTGCTTTTTTTGTTGCTGCTCTCATTGTGCAGTTTTACGTTGCCAAAAGGTAACAATGGAGACCCTTACCTGCCCTAAAGAGCAGCTGTGTCCCTTAAGAAATACTCAGACATTTCTCTGTGTTGCCTCTTAAAAAATAACAGTATAATAAAGTAGCCAAGGCCAGAGTATCTTACCCAGCCAGTTACCTCCAGCTGGAGCTGTCAGGAACAGCTCCTGCTCAGGCTAAGAGTGAAGACTAAGAGCGAAGTGGGAGGGAAGAAGCTCTGGTTCCTGATACAGAGGATAGAGGAGTGGTTTTAATTAGTACAGACTGAAATGCCTTTAAAAGTTGTTAATAGAAGTGAGGCTGCACCAAGGCAGCCTCTGGCTTTGCCCTCCTGGGAGGGGGTGGTGCTGGGGAGGCAGGATCTGAGCCTTCTTTGAAGCAGTCACTTGCATAGCAGGAAACTGCCAGGATACCTGAGGAAAGAGTAAGTGGATACTTCGGCTCCAGAGATTCCTGCCTTTCCAAATCTCACTCACATGGCAGCTACATACACACACACAACTTGCAGAGCAGTAAGAGCTTCATTCCTAAAGCAACAGGGCACGGCTTGTAAAATAGTGCACTCTGGACGAAGTGCAGACAAGTCCTCACTTTCTGTTCCTTCTCTTGTGCAGTGATTTCCTTTACAACAGAGGTGGACTATTTAAAAACTCAAACCTTCCGGTCTTTTTAAATATATCTAACAATGACATAGTCATTAAAAAAAATTTATGAGTAAATTTGCCTTCAAAGCAAATAGAGTGTGGTGACAGTGTGGAAAATCAATATGTGTTCTCATTTTAGGAGAAGAATATTTATAGAAAGGCGGTTAAAAACCTAAACCTTTCAAGTAAGTTGAGCAGAACTCAGGTGTCATTCATTAGATGAGACTGAATTAGAGTGCTCACATGCAGGGTTTTTTTCCTAATTTCTGTCCTATCAAAATTTAAATTTAATTTCTACAGCAAAAATGGCTATTTTAAAACAACTTCAACCCTGTGAAGTATTTGAAATTTTAACCCTTCTGAAGATGCCAGCTTTTACAGTCCCCAAAGGTAAGGAAGCTTTAAGTGTTAACAGTTCCCACTTCCAACAGCGCAAAAATACGTCTAACAAGGCACTTTTAAGGTACAGAAACACCAAACCCTATTCCCACCTCCCTCTTTATGGGCACCACTGTGGACTGCAATAAATAACCTTTAAGTTATATTGTGAAACTTGCACAGCAACATTCTGAAAGAGAAAGCAGGGACTCCAGAAGGGTAAATTACTCCTCTCCACGCAGCAGCACCCGGAGAGCTCTACGTAGCCAGCACTGGCTCACGGGTTATAGCTCTGTAAAATGTTATCGAAGGGGAAGGACTGATAGAGCTCATCGGTGTGGACACTGTCGGTGTCGTAGAACTGGCCGTCTGCCAGGCCGCCCTGGTGGCTGCTGGACAGTCTGGGCTCGCTCAGCACCTCTGTGTCCATGAAGCCGTAGCTGGGGTCGGCCAGGCTGGGCTGCGAGGGGAAAGTGGTGGCTCCACTGCCCACGTTGGCCCCGGACTGGGGCAGCTGCAGCTGCTGCTGCCGGTGGCTGCCTGTGCCCAGCACGGCGCTGAACTTCTCCAGGCTGATGCTGCCGCAGCTCATGTCGTCCGTGTCCATGCCCACCATGCCGGTGCTGGAGGTGCCGCCGCTGGGGATGCTCTGCAGCTCGGGGGCCGGCACCATCATGGCTCCCAGCCCGTTGGTGCTGCCGTAGGTCCGGAAGAAGCCCGAATCCTTCTCGTCGGGCCAGGCCAGGGCGCTGTCGTGGAAGGCCGGGAGGGAGCTGCTGCCCTGGGGCTCCGTGGAGAAGCTGTTGTGTGGGTGGGAGCCAAGCAGCCAGAGCTGGGACAGCAAGTCCTGCTTGCCTGGCCCCACCGCTGGCTGCGAGCAGCTGGGGTACAGCTGGCTCGTGTTGGACAGGGCTCCTAACCCTGGTGGCATCATCAGCGTGGATGGAAACATGTTTGGTTCTACGGAGAGAATGCCACCTTTTAGGGGTTTGTTCAAATTACAGATGGTAAAAAGGAAAGACAGCAAGATTGTACAGGTATTTCCACCGTCTACTGGCTTCACTGCTGTCCAGGATGGACCCCAGAGTTCTGGGTAGCAGCAAAAGAGCTGCCTACCTCACCCCTCTATGGCCCATAATGAGGGTGACACAAAGAACTGATAGCTTTAAGTTTGTACAGTCAGAAGCATCACTATCTTCCAGGAAGAAACCCTCAAGAGATTAGAATTTCAAGCAAAGAGGAGGGCCCTACCTGTTTAAATCACCGTCAGACTGCAGGCAAAAACCTACCTTTCTTAATCGCCTTCCCTTCAGGAGTGACAACAGGAAATGGGGCTACTTTGGGCCTCTCCATTGTGTTTGATCCTGTGATGGAACACAACATGAGTGTGCAGCATTTAGAGGAAACAGCTCCATCTAAATATAAGTTCACTCAGATAAGAAGAAAAAGACAAATATTTTCCTTACCACAGTCCTGCATGAGCTTCTGCCAAGCCAATGTTGATCTTTGCCTTTTTGCTTTGTTGCCATATGGATCTACAGAGAAAGGAGTGGAAGGTTGCATTTCTCTTTAATGAAGGCCTAAAGGAACTCCCTAGTGGCACCAAGTTGTAGTAGGAATTATTTAAAGGAAAACATTGCAGGCATGGCAGCACTAACAAACCATGCCAGTGTTACCCAACAGTAATTCCGGCATTTCACTGAAAGAGGGAATAAACTGACTGCTGTAACTTTCAAAACCCAAACCTCTACTTTGCCAAAGCAGTGCTGTGGATTTCTTATTAATTAAGCCACCACCACGAATCCTGCATTGACCATGGCTGTTCAGAAGCTCATCTTGTTGAAACCATACCCTTTTCATCTGGCAGGTATCTGAAATCCATGGGTTCACTGACTTCCTGGTCCGAGGGCCTCCGCAGCTGCATCTTCACCGTGACAGGCTCGGAGATGTCCCTGAGGAATGGTGGTGTCCTGAACACGATGGCAACCTGGCGGTGAACATCGGCTTGGGAGAAGGAACCCTTGGCCTCCCAGCTGTCCAGGACAAACCTGACTTCTATGTCATCTAGGCCATGAGAAACAGAAGATGCTTGTCAAGCTGGAAAACTGAGAACTTGGAGCAGAAAAAAGGGGGAGGAGCAAAGTGAGGAGCCTGACTCAGGATTCAGATGCAAAGTAAATGACTCAGCTTTAAAGGCACAAGGGGTGCTGAGATCCCATGATCCTGGAGGCTGTTCTACCCAGGTCCAAAACCAAACCACTCTGAGGTGTGTGGTGAAGGGTTTCAGCCCCCCGGCAGGACAATGGTCATGGAATGTGTCCATTTGGGAAAAAGGGAGAGAAAAAACCTAATCCAGGTTACCTTTCTGAACTTTGTCACACAGCAGAAATATTTCATCTCCTCCTTTGACGCTTCCACAGTTCTTGTTCACACGACAAATTCTCAATTCTGCGGTGTTGGGAGCTCCTGGAAGCAAACAGGCAGATTTAATGACCTAGAATTACTGTAGCTTTGTCACTGTTAGATAGGAGGTGCTGGGAGTTCAGATATATGAAGGGAAGGCAACAGCTGGAGGATTGTGACACCCTGAAATCCACACAAAGCAAGTCATTCCATACAGGAAATTCAGCAGCAGGGTCTGATATTCCACAATCCTACAGCTTCTCTCCAAACACAAGACACCAGCACTGCTGTACCACCCACTCCCTAACTATTGTAGAGCAATCTCAAATACTTCCCCCACTGACGTGGTTGTACTCAACCCTGCTGCCCTTCATGCTGCAGAATTCAAAGCAGTTCTGTGGGTGACTGATTACCTGGTACAGTCACACTTCTCTGGAAAGAGCTGGGCTAGCAAGTCAGGAGAATTCCCCTTTCTGAGGATCTGGCTGTAGTTCTATTCACAGAGCTACTTGGCCATTCAGCCTCTCCTCTGTTCCCCTCTGCAGGTGACCAGGAGCAGCTCCATAATTTCACACCTTCACCGAGGGCAGCAGGTTTCACTCTAAGCCACTCAAGCTTCCAACTCCACACTGTGGCTGTACATGAACAGCCCTCAGGATAGCTGAGGACGGACAGCTGCCTCTCAGCTTGAATTAGCCCCCACTGAAGGCTGCACATTGCATTCCAAAGAATCTCACGGCTATGGATGACTCCAATGGGATGGAGCCACACTCTACCTGGTGGTATCTGGCTCTGTTGTGGACCAGCAGCTCCAAACACATCTAAAATGTCTGGAACGATCCAGCTGGTGCTGCTTTGACACCATGAAACTGATCCTCCAAGAGTCTCCACCACCACCACAGGCTCCCCATTCCAGACACAGAGAAGAAATACAAAAATCAAAGCTCATGGTGTCAACCTCAAAAAACAAACAACCCCCCCACCCCAAAAAAAAAAAAAAAACCAAAAAACAAACCAAACCAAACAAATCTGCTTTAGACTCTCAGTTTGAATCAATTCCTACCCAAGTTCAGCTACAGCACAACACAGACTACACCTAGAGCAGAGTTCCTGGTAACCTCTCACCAGTCCCCAATTACGTAGTTACTATCTGCAGTTATGACTGTCATTATTATAAGTGAGAGCTACAGCCTCATGTACTACATGACACACACCACTTAATTTGCTGAATGAATCAGAACCCTTCAAGGGAGGGGAAACCAAACAAACCCAGAAACAGCACAGGGCCATGTGATTGACAGTGTCACGGTGCGCTTTTCACAGGAAGGGTAAATTAAGAATTGTGAGGAAAAGCCTAATTTTACCAGTGTTTCACTTCTGTGTGCTTGAATGGCACTCAATAAAAGAGAATCACTGAGTGGTCTGGGTTGGAAGGGACCTTAAAGATCATTCATTTCCAACTCTCCTGCCATGGGCAGGGACACCTTCCACTATCTCAGGCTGCTCCAAGCCTCATCCAACCTGACCTTGGACACTTCCACGGATGGGGCAGCCACAGCTTCTCTAGGCAACCTGCGCCAGGGCCTGCTCTCCTCACAGGGAAGAATTCCTTCCTAATATTCAATCTAACCCTTCCCTCTGTCCATTTGAAGCCATCACCCCCTGTCCTGTCATTGCATGCCCTTTTCTGAAAAGTCCCTCTCCAGCTCTCTTGCAGTTCTCTTTAGGTCCTTGCAGCAGATTTTTGGGACAGTCTGCTTCAGTGGAATCTGTTGTTTCGTCCTTAGACAAGGAATTCAGAAGGGAAATCAACACACACAAATGCCAGCAGATGTGGATGCACCACTGTGCTGTCAGCAGGAGTGCTGAGCCTGGCACTCGCCTCAGAGGGAAATGTTCCTCACCGCCTGTCACCTCAACTCCTGCCCAATTCCTGTTCCTCACTCCCGTACACCTCATCTCTGGTGACAGATTCCCTCGAGAAACAAGCTGCTCACTGAAAATCACATTGCTTTCAACAAGGGCAGGACAAGATGCATGCTGAGCTGCCTCATCTGACTCTTCCTAAGAGCTTTTGATATGCAACTTGGGAAATTTCTGTTCCAAACCAGTTAACTTTAGAACCATCTGGAAACAGAAGGTGCTGAATTTGAGACACTTGCAGCCTCTGCTAATGGGGTTGCTAATGGCATGATGTCAATATGATTCTTCTGTGTCTCACTATCCACAGCAAGTGGAGACCATGAAGGATGAGAAAGTGAAGAAAATACTGGATTTGAAGTGTCCAAGCTGGTTTTCAGAGTATCTCTTTGCTCCTAATTCGAGCAGATCTGAGGACAGAGCAGCTCTAACCAGGCTGATACTTCTAAAAGCAGCTGGGATCTGAAACTGAGCTGGGCCATTCTTTACCATTTGTGGTTGGGTTTATTTGCACGGCTGCTACGCTACAGGGAGGGTTTTGGGTGCCTCCAGTGCTGCCCACGGACACCCCAGCACCCGCCCCTGCTTCCCCCACAGCGCTCAGCCCCGGCCTCTTGCGGCTCCACCAGGACTGACGTCAGCCCATGACGAGTAATCATGATTTGGCACATTTCTAAATGGCATCTGAGGCAGAGCTGCAAATCTGGTACATCAGTTTTTATCTCAGCTTTGATTATTTCAGTGCAAGGGTTCTCAGTGACACAACGCTCGCAGCTCCAGCTTCTAGATCATTCTGGAGGAGACTCTAAACATCTGAGTTCATACTCAACATACTCACAATGGTTTGTGCCCACATCAACACAATCCTAACAACTTTAGGAAATGCAGATCTCATTTTATTTAGTACTTTCTGCTAAAATAAGGATGTCAGATATTTAGCATGGAAACACTCATGGTGCAGAAATTAAAAATCCTGCAGGAAGGTTTTTCAGGATTGAGAATTCTTTTGCTACTCTGCTCCTAGAGAGGAGTCCAGCACACACTGGGGGCTAAAATCCTCAGCTGCTGATGCCCTAGGGATGTCCAGTTTTGTGGAATGTGAAAAACAGTGCCAAGAAGGAGTGTCATGTACTTCTGCACCCTCCTGGAGCATGACCAAGGACTCCTCCATTACCCACCTGTACAGTGAAACAGCCACCAACCAGGACACAAAAGGCCATTAGACAGTTTCCCACAGACATAAATCTCTCTTGCAAGTCCCATTCCAGAACCCTCACAAGGCAAAGGCAAGACTCCTCAAGGGCACAAACAGGCTCCAGAGGACTTTCTTGGAAAGCAGATCAGCCTTGAGGCAGCAATCCATCTCACTACTATCACTTTAATCACTTGGCACATTAGGCATGAGCCTTTCCTTGCAATCACTGCTGCTGTGTGTGAACAAGGGCTGGAAAAACACCTGCATGTGAGTCCACGAATGCCATGGACAATCGTCACTCTGGTTGGCCAACATTTCACCCTGGGATCATGTTTGAATGTATGCTCACTGTGACTTGCCATGTGCCAGTCATGCAGCTGGCGGTCCCAAGCCACAGAAGCGACCCAGAGCTGGCACAGACCTCAGGAAGCTGGCACTCCTCATCCCAAGCTAAAGAGAAAAACAAAAGGGAAAAGGAAAAAAAAGGCATTTGGCTGAGCTGGTACTCACTGTTATCATAGATGGGGTTGGAAATCAGAGGAGGAAGGGCCATCGTGTAGTTGCCGTGCTCGTCGGGAAGGAAGGCTTGGAAGCAGAGTCGGACGACATTGAGGTCATACTCGTCGATGTTGTGCAGCTGTTCCTCAGGCACTGAAGGACAAACAGAACCAAGGGTCAGTCACAAAACCAGCACGAATTCTTTACCAAACCGGGGATGAGTCCTCACCAGTAAAAGAGATGGTGTTGCCCAGGCACATGTGCCCATAGGCTGTGGCAGCTGGACAGGGGCTGCATGAATTAATTCTTTTGCTCACAACAAATGATACTGAAGCCTTTAACGCTTTCCCTGCACCCAATAAGGTTCAACTGTCTGAGCTCTCCAGCTGTTTCTTGTGCCTGGCTTCCTCACCTTGCCTGCCACAACAGTTCCATTTATCTATAGTTTAAAAGTAATTTTTTATTCTTCTTTGCACGTGATAAAATTTACAAAATTAATGTTGTTGCCCAAAAGAAATATTTTGGTACAAAGGGATACTAGGATCTCATTAAATATTTTCTGCAGCACTGAGGGACTTTGGGTACATGGTATCATTATTTTCCTCTAGAAACTGAGATGGGAAAAGAGTCAGAAGGCAATTCCTGGGCAAGAATGAAGCTGAAACAACAGAAACCACCCTACCCCACCACCACCAGTGTCACAGCTGTACCTTTCAGAGCAGGGATTAGTGGAGCCATTAGGATACAGATGTGTAACACAAGAAGGAAAGCCTTGCTGGAAAGGATCAATTTCCTTGCATATTCCTCCCAGTGTAAACCCCAGCAATGCATAACCCAAATTCAGCATTTCAATTTTGTTCACTCCTTATTTTAATTACAAGACATAGGGCCTGGGGTATCATTACTGAACATTTAATGTATTCCCAGCTCAATGGACAATTATGGGAAGAGCAGCCCCCTCTGAATTCAACACTTTCCTTTAAGGTGTGACACTAAACCATTATGTTGACATTCAATGCTAGTAAAAATGAGGAACTGGTTTAATTTCACTTAAGTAGAAGCACTGATAATTAAAATAATTGCAAGTGTTCTGTTTCCCCAAACCCCTCCCAGCAGCAGGTCAACTGTTTCACACTCTTCACAGTTACCCAAAGCCAACATGTGCCAAGCCACCAGATCACCAGCTCTCCATTCTCCTCCCTTCCCTTTCAAAGGGCTCTTGCAAGAACAGAAGATTAAACGTGGCTGTGACAAGCAGCCTGGGGACCACGCTGTACTGATTAGATTGCCTGCTCTGACCTTTAGCATTTATCACTGGCTCAGGTCTCCACCCTGCCACGAGTGGGATTCCACAATGCCCACTTGAGTGGCTTCCTCCTTTTACCTTTTGATAAGTGTGAAATTGTAAGTGTGATGAGCTCAGAATACTTTCCACTGGGCATTTTGAGTCCTTCTGGTGCTCTGAATATCAGTTTCTCCTGGTCTCTAGTGCAAAGGGAAATCAGATCACCTTTCCCCTTTACAGGCCTGTGATCTGCAATATTTCAAGGCAAATACAGCAGCGAGTACAAAACTAAGCAACAACTGTGTGAGCTTCAGAATTGCTGAGGCCCAGGAGAGTTCTGTCCATGAGCACTTTGCAGGTTGGTGCCAACTGTGTCACCAAACACACAAAGTTTTATGCTTTAATGCACTTCATTAGTTCACCTGCTAACTTGAAAGAAGATCTTTAGAAAATGGGTTTGGAACAGACAGCTCCTCAGCCTGACCCGGATTTGGCTGACACCACAGCCCAGCTGCCTCTGGCTACAGCCTGATTCAAAGAACACAGAAAGAAAAGTGCACTTCCCAAAGTGCACCTTGCAGAAGGGCTATCAAGAGAGCAGCTCTAATCCATGCCCTGACATCACGGCCAGCTCTCAAGGACACACTGACATCAGGGCTCACGTTGCTGTGCTGCATTAGCCATTGGCAACCATGTGAATCCCTGCAGAGACCCAAGGGGTACTCAAACCTCAAACCTCTTCACAATTAAACTAAGCACAGAGATTCAATACCTTTGCCTGAGTAAGCTGTCTGTAGATGGAAGCTGAGCATGAAATCTGGATCTGGCTTCTCACCCTGAATCCAAAGTGAGGACTTTGTGGTTGTGCAACCAAGGCCCTCTCTCATGCTACAGGAGCCTCAGTCCCACTCTGTGCCTTCCACAGAGAAATGTGTCTCCTCCTCAGAAACATGTAACAGCAGACTGAAGCCTAAGAGTACTCTATAAAAGCAAAAATACTCTTTATATGGAAAAAATTAGCAATGCTAATGTTCAAATGATGTCATTTCCTATGCTATCCAAACTTGCGTGAATTCCCAATAAATCTGTTTCACACCTGACACAGGAGTGGTGTGCCAAGAATGGCAAGGGACAGAATCACTGTACAGCTCATTCTATTGCAGCAAAACCCACTGCTCCTGATTTGCATGTTTTTGTAAATGATTTAATAGAATCTTTAAAAATCTGTCGTTTGAAAGAGGAAGTATTCAGTCAAGAGTGATTCCTCTTGGGCTATTTTTAACCCGACAAGAAGAACACAACAGTGCAAAAAAAGGAGAACAAGACAGCTGCAACTCCATCTTGTGATGACATGCTTTAAAAAAGAGAGACACCAGATTCCATGTGCATATGGAGAAGTGCACAGCTTTCACCAATTTCAAAACAAGACAATCATCCAAACAAAACAAAATGTTATTTTTAACAAACATCTAATCCTGCTCCCTCTGAAGTCAGTTTGAGAGCAGCCACTAACTTGGAATGGATGCTGGCTTACACCTTGGGAATATTAAAAGCAAACAAAGCTGAGGCAGACAAACACCCTGAGTAACGCCTGGAGCGCAGCCGGGTGGAGGATGGTCATGTCATCCCATCTTATTCCACCAGCTTCTGTGCAGAAGGACAACAGAGGGGTTAAACCTGACAAACCTGAAGTCATTAAAGTTAGGAAACGCTGTCGAAGATTTGGGAACGCTATGTACTGGAGAGGAGGAGTAGCCGCTTCATCAAGCCCTGCAAGCTCCACACAAGCAGGACTGAAACTGGGGGCATCACACACGTGAAGTAAAAACATCACCCCATGTGGCACCTTGGGGCCACAGGTGTGGAGAAAAAAGGCTCCAACACAACACATGAACCAAAAAAATAAAAAGGGAAGAAGTTCTCTGATTTTGGCAAGGGTTCAACTTCCTCTTCTGACTGCTGCTTGCTGTGTGGTACCACACCTTAGAGTCTTCATCTGGATCCAGCTGAAAGAGCTGGAGCCCGACCAAAAGCCTGGGTATGTTCCTGTGATGGCCCAGTCTAATTACAAAAAATAGCTTTAACCTGGCAGAAATCCTTTAACTGTACTAATCTCTGCACACAAGAACACATGAAAAACTATTTGTAAGCTTTACAAGGAGCTTTCAGAAGTAACTCACAGAAATTAGAATCATTTTTTTTAAATAACTAAAATTCTAAGGTAAATATGGACTATGATGTCAAAAAAGTCCATGAAAATACCAGCAGCACCATGGTAAAATAAATGCAACCCTGCTCACCAAGATTCTGGCAATAGGGTTGCAAAAGGAGTACCTGGAGTTACAGTCAAACCTGGGGAGGATTTGCTGTTCATCTGGAAAGGCGCTACAATAACCAGTAAGTAATTTCATTATAGATCTTAGAAGAGTTTACAACTCTTCTGAACAAAATTCTTGTTCCTCAACTTTACTAAATAATTATCTTGGAAATAATTCCCTAATCCATTGTCTCCTAAGGTGGGAAGAGACCAATACAGCTCCAGTGTGGGCAAAACACCCTACGTGAGCTAACTGTGAACTCCTTCCAACCCAAGCTGGCTGATCCAGGCAGCTCCCAGGCATCAGGTTTGAATTGTCCCTATCTCCAAGATTTTGTCTCTCAAATCCAGAGATGCCTCACTGGGATTCCACTGAATACCTGCTGGATTTGCTTCTGTAACACAAAACTGGAGACTTTTTGGGTTCAACACACCAACATGCAAGTCCAAGTTTGGACACAAAATTAAAGATGCTGGTAATGTCAGGCCTCCTGTTTATTAATTTCTAATTATAGTTTTATAGGTTTTCTAGTATTTTGACAGCTTTCAGCATCCAGCAAGGCCAATAAAATGTCATTTATATGATTAAATTAATGGGAGATTAAGGGCTCTGATGTTCACTCATAAGGTGATGCTTCAGGGAAAGTTAAAAGTTTATTCTGAACACTGAAGAGAAATGATCAAGGGTTTGGTTTTTTAACTGATAATGTGACACCTATCAAACAGCAGATGCCTCACACAGAGCCCATCACCCAGCTAATGATGTCAACCTTCTGGAGTGGGCAGAGCTGGAGGCATCTCAACTTAACCTGCATGGAAACTTCCAGGGCAATGTGGTGTGACACAGTCAGAGAGGGGGCTCTGTGAAGAGCACAGCTCACCCTGCAAAGGGACATCCTGTGACCTTCCCCTGTCAGTGAGGGGCTGCAGGGGCACATGAGCCACATGAGATGTCAAGGAGAATGACCTTCCACAAATTAAAACACCCCAGAGATCACACATCATTAATAATCATCACACATCACTCCCCACATGTGTGGGGAACACACACCATTAATAATCATCATGAGTTGTTTCTCTCTTACGCAGATGAGGGTTTTTAATTTAGGGATATGCTGGGAGCTCAGTTTCATTTAAGGGATGACACAGAGGCGGTTTGCCTCCAGGGTTTTGCTCCTGGAGTACAAAGATACCCCCTTGGCCCTGATACCGACTGGGCAGTCTAACTCGGTCCATGCCAGAGGTTTTGCTGCAAAAGGTGGCTCTGCCCAACCTTTCCAGCACTGCTCAGGCTGGCTTAGCTCTCATGTGGTGAATCAGATCAAGGAACTGGTCTGGCTCAGAACTATCTTGCCAGAAGGGAAGAGGAAATCTTGTTTTCATCCAGCTGGTTCCCACGACAGGCAGCCCTGATGCAAGGCAATTGGTGGAAGCAGAGCTTCTTCCAGAGCTGCTGCTGATTTACACCAGGCTCACCCAGGCAGGGAAATGGGCTGCAAGTCACAGGTCCCTTTTGGTGCCTAGGAGGTCCATTTCAAATCCAGGTTATCCCCCCAGCCTATGTCCCTGCTGCAGCCACAGCTGGGCTGGTGTAGCCTTTTACTAACACTTCCCGAGGAGTAGGATCATGAAATGGTCTGGGTTGGAAAAGGACCTTAAAGCTCATCCAGATCCACCCCCTGCCATGGGGAGGGTCACCTTCCGCTATCCCAGGCTGCTCTAAGCTCTGTCCAACCTGGCCTTGGACACTTCCAGGGATGGGCATCCACAGCTTCTCTGGGCAACCTGTGCCAGGGCCTCACCACCATTAAAGAATTTCCTTTGTATATTCAACCTGAATTTCCGCTCTTTCTGTTTGAACCCACTATTCCTTGGTCCTATTACTACAGTCCCTGATGAAGAGTCCTGGTGAAGCTGGGAACAAGGGGAGGGAAGGACTGTGGCAACACTGTGTTTCTTCTCCTGATACACCCAACACCTGTTTTATTCCATTGGTATCCACAAAAAGGTGATTTTCAATCCATTCTGCAGGAAAAAGAGAAACTTTTACGTGTACCTTGAAATAGAATGTGCATCAGCAACATCTATTTTTCAAAAAGCAAAAACTCAGGGAGTTGATGAGTGCAAACAACTAAAATTCAGATGACATTCTACAGTCAGTAAATGCCCAAACTTCTAGGGACACATTTCCCCAGTTTACAGAAGAAAGAAATGCAGGGGAGGTGAATGGCCTGGTCAAGGGAAGAGCTGTAAATACAAATTAAAACTTTCAAAACTCAGCACTTGTTTTGCATAGACAATGTTTCTCTGGCTTCCTTTCCTGTTTTAAGTTCAATGTGAAAAAGGTAAAGTTGCAACAGATTTAAATGAGGGTATCCATCAGCCTCTCTACATTCCTGATACCTTTCTTTAGCAGTTTCTGTTTCTATCATAAAAAAATAAAAAGTCAGCATTTTTGTCTTGCTACTTGGTAATTTTCCTTTTTAAACAATTTGAAAGCAGGCTGTCCTTTATATTAACACACACATTTTGGAATAAGCAGAAAGGAGCATTTGCATGAGATCAGAGGAACAAAGGGCTTCTCAAAGCTAAGAGTTAGGGCCATGCCATGATCAGGACACGCAGCTTCCCTCAAGTGGGTTTGCTCTGTGCCCCTTCAAAAGCTGATGACTCTCATTACTAGGATTTTACACTTCAGGATTTAACTGGGGGGTTTCACATTTGTTTTAGTACAAGAAAAGAAGCTTAAAGTTTCTCGTGATATCCGAGGAGATCATTACAGTGGACACCTTCAACCCATTCCCACTGCCAAGAGCCACTCACGTAATCCATGGCTCCATAAAACTCCCTATGGAGCCAGCAGAGGTGGAGAGGGGGATCCTGGGGATGCCACAGGAGAGCGGCATCAAAGGAGAGGGGGTTTCTCATGGAAGCAGTGCTGGAGGAAGCTGCGGAGAGGGGACAGCGTGGGCGAGCGCAGCAGGGGCGTCACGGCACAGACAGTGACAAGCACGGAGCCGCCGTGGGGTCAGCTGCTTGCGGGCGGAAAGGGGAAACGGCAAAGGAAACACTGCGGAGGCACACGCAGACGTGTTTAGGTGTGGGCTGCAGGGGAGAGCCTAAAAATGAACTGTATGCTCCTAAGCACAAGCAACTGCAAAGGAGCAGGAAGTTTAAGCCTGTGGCAAGCTCCAGGGAAAGTCAGGGTTTCCCCGCTGATAAAAACTGCCTGGAATTTGGTGATTCTCATTCCAAGACAAGTCCGGGGTTTTCATGCTGCCATGCATTTGGCTAGAAAAAGGTCAGTCCTCTGTAACACTGCACTGAGTACAGTTTTTCCATAATTTAAAGAAAACACTTAGGGCTTTTCCTCATTGACAATTAACTCCAGTTGTTATTAACTCAATTGTTGTCTCTATGTCACGTCACACCCACTCACAAAAGCTCTTAACTGAAAACTGGCTCTTCTTTTAATTTGAGTTGGCTGTACATCAGACAGTGCATGGGAAGACAAGGATATGGCACAACTCAAAAGCTCCTAAAAGAAAACAAACACCATAGAAAGCAGACATGGACCAACTCCACTGGAGGAGTAACGCTGCTCCTTCGATGCTGTGCTATTTGTATCATCATCATCATCACCATGCCAAGGAGTCCCAGTTGCATGTTAGGTTGACACTGTGCCCCATTTCCCTGGAGCGCTTAGAGATGAGAGACAAAAGGGATTTCTAGAATTCTTGAGATTATTAGAGGAGGAAAATATATGGCACATGCTTTGGGAACACCACAGATTGAGACCACGGTGTGGAAACACCAATTCCCTCTCTCTCAAACAAGGCTAACACAAGAGGAGCAACCTGATTGGAAGTCATCCGTCCTAGTGAATGCACACAGCTCCTACAGCCTGTGCTGAACTTCACAAGGGACAAATGCTGTCAGCCAAGACTGGGAATTCACAGGGAGACAGCTTTACACAGGTACACTCACACAAGGACTCCGATGCTGCACCTCCAGCTGGGCACACGGCAGTGATCTGCAACAAAGTTCCAATCACCCAGGGATTCCAAGGCAGGCATCAATTGCTTAGGGTCAATACTGAACCTCTCTTCCCCAAAAGGAGGCTCAGAATAGGGAATGCTTGTTCCAGAAGCAAGTGAGAAAAAAAAAAGAAAAGCCTACCAACACACAAGCACCCTGAAGGCTCATTTTCCATGAAGTTCCTTTGATGATGTCATACAAGAAATGAGTAACACCAACTTGCGACCTGCTTAGAGGATGCACAGCTCCAGAATGTCTCTAAACAGGGAAGTCAGATGCCTTTCTGAAGACACAGAGGTAAAACACAATGCAGGATGGATTCAGCACAGCCTGCACAATCCTGGAAAATGTACCAACACTCCTCTGACCTTAAAAAACAAACTAAACCAATACATAAAACTTTCAACCTTGTCAAGCAGCGAACATTTTCAGTGATTGCTGCTCGCAAAACACTGTTCTGATCAACTAAATAAACATGTAAAAATATTCCTGTCACTAATCCCGTTTTATTAGAACTTGGTCCCAGGCCTTTCTAGGCTCTGCTCAGCATGGGACTGCCCTGGAGGCCGTTCTCAAGTGGCTCTGCTTTGTGCTGACATGTTAACATGTGACAAAGGACAGTGACACAGCTGGGGATTGCCAGTGGCCCCTTCTCAGCAAAGCCCCTGCCCAGAGCAGGCTGCTGCCCTGTGTGTCACCCAGGCAGGCTCTCCCCTGCTGCCAGGGCAGCAATGTGGCCTCCTCCACTGCTGGACTGGTGGGAAGCAGCCCAGGATCTGCCTGAATGCTACCGAGCACAACTTTCTGTAGTCGTCCAAAATTTATTAGTGGATGTGGAATTAAGTGCCAACAACTGTAAAAATCTACTTCCTTCTACAGAAAAGTTCCCCTTTTATTGTTTGAAATCAAGGTAGAGCTGGCTGTGTCAAGGCAACATAATTCAAACCCTTAAAGTGTTTAAATTGTGCTGATGAACTAAACTCTTGTCAAAATACTGTGTGCATACATTATCATAACTAGGGTATTTGTTCAGATGGGTCATCAGGGCCATCAACCTGATTCCAAACAGCTGCTCTAAAATGAAGAAAAATATCTAAGACATTTCTTATTCTGCGATAAATTCAGCATCCTTCTTTTTGTCCCAGTTCAGGGACATGTATTTTTAAAGCCAGCCAGAAATCCAGCTCTCAACTCTCCATAAAGGATCTTACCTGAATATAGCAAGAATTCTGTGGGTATTAGAAAACCCAGTGAAGTGTCTGGAGAATCTCCAAGCTCCTGCTTAGGGAAATACACTTAGGGAAATACATGACTACATTGACACTGCTTAGCTAATAATTTGGGGGTATTTATGCTTTTCAACTAATTCCCCCAACTTGTGCCTGCACTCTGCATATGTTGGTCCCACTGTAATTGGCCAAAATATTTTGCAGTGTGTTCCCTACCCCCTCTGTGCAGAGAACGTGGCAGTTAAATTGCTGTGAGGGGAGTTGGTTTAGCAAGTTGATCTGAAGGGAAACCACTCTCCTTTTTTTATTTTTTGTTTTCAAGTTGGTTTTCCACTGGAGCAACTCACTGTGGGGCCACGCAGCCCCTGTGTGTGGTGGTGGGAGGAAAGTGGTGGGAGTGTGTGAGCAGGGATGGAGGGAAGAGCAGGATGACTCCTTATGAGAGCAGCCCACAGATCTGTCACATCAAACAAAACCCTGTGGGCAACCCATCACAGGTGTGGTTCTGCAGCAGCAGGTCCTGCCTCTGACCTTGATGAGCCCAACCACAGCATCACAGGATGGTTTGGGGTGGAAGGGACTTGAAAGATCATCTTGTTCCAACCCCTGCCATGGGCAGGGACACCTCCCACCAGACCGGGCTGCTCCAAGCCCTGTCCAAACTGGCCTTGACACTGCAATCCTGCTGTGGATTTCTGAGCTCCCATGCTGTGAAATCAAGTGAGGGGTAGTTCCTAGTGGGCTATCAGCCCCCTGACCTGGTCACAAGAGACAAAGAAAGAGAAGAGATGAGAAAGTGGCAAGTGAGACTTGTATTGGCTTAAGTTGTTGCAGAGTTATGCTAATTCAGTCTTTTACTCCCATCACTGCCAAAACTGGGGAAATCCAACTCCCAAGATACTTGTAGAAGTTTCCAGGAAAGGTTTCTGCTGCTAGCCCATTCCTTCTGTCCAAGCAGCAACTCAGACTGCTGCTGGGAATTACAAAAACTCAATATAAAAAGGGCAACTATCCAAATAGATTCATCATGTGATGACTGGGAAGAAAGACTGGGAGGGACACAGAAGGGAAAGACTGATTCTCAGAGATTTTTTGGAGGAAAAAATAAAGCTCCAACACAAAAGCAAAGGCAGGACAGGACAAACAAAACCCCATCACCCTGCCAAGAGAACCAACTGATTTACACTCACCATTGAAAGGGTTAATTTTCTTCAAGATTCGTAAAGAAATGGATTCTTTCAGTTCTTTCTTCTTCACACACTGTATGCCCAGGTTCTGAAAACTGAAGCATATGTGGCAAGATTTCAACAACTAATAACATCCTCAGTGTAGACCTTTAAATAAAATATTCATGTTAATTAGTGTGATAACATCCAGTGTAAGAAATGAAAAAAAGCTTCTTTTGAGAAGGGTGTACAAGACCTGAAGAGAAAAGATGCTGTTTTTCCTAAAGTAAGGGCAGACACAGAAGCAAAAACACCCTAAAATAAAATTCTAAATAATTTACATTATTAAAAGTATTTCTATATTAAAATTTATTACTCTGCAGTAAACCTACAGCAATTAAAAGGTTAGATACTCACTCTTGGGTGATTTATAATGACAATCATTTTTGTAAAAAATAAACCTGGTAATTTGCATTAGTTAAAGGACTTGCTCTCCTGCTTTTATCAGGGAATGTAAATCTTAAACACTATTATAAAGGGTTTTTTTAAAACAGGTCAAAACAGGTTTTTAAATCTCAGATAGTTATGGAAAAGTTCTGAAGAGTTGCAGCTCCTCCTGATTTGCATAAAAGTGCAGGTCACCCTGATGCAGGAGGTGGGGGGAGTCCCAGGCAGGCTGACTCTTTCCCACATGGAAAAACCATGACATCATCAAAGCTGAGTGGATGTAAAGCAGGAAGTTAAAAAAAAAAAAAAAACAAAACCAAAAAAACCCACCAAAATAATCTGTGTTTCATGATGTTACAATAAGCTCTGAAGATGGGTTGTGCCAGCAGGCATCTTTCTCCAGAAGTCTCAGCCATTTCCCTTCCCTTGAAACTCCACAAACCTTCTTTGCTTCAGCAAAAGAGCATCTTACTGCACCTAAAGATAGTCCTTGTTCCTGCCAAGAGTGCTTGTACACTTCTGAACAAGCCTATCCTAGCACAACGTTAAGTTTAATTTCCCTAAACCCCCCTGTCTGCACCCAACACACTGTGTTCAGAGGTTCCCAAACCCTCTGCCATCAGGCTCCACTTCCAGAACCTCTGCTCACTAGAGGAAGGCACATGCTTCCTCTGCAAACTGAATGTGATGTGACCTAGGGGAAAACAAAACACAGCAGCATCTCATAATTCACTGAAGCACTCTGCCTTCCTATCGTGGCTACTGACATTCAGACTGGGACTATACCTTGATGAGCAATCCTATTTCCACCTGCTCCTGGAGGAATTACTTTCTTCAGGGCTTGATCACAGCATGCATTCTTTCCCCTACCTCAGAACACTCACTGTATTCCACAGATTTTTGAATCACACTTCAAAGTCCACAAACAGGGGCAGTTCCTTATTATACCCCCAAATGAAGCCTCTTGTGGACAGGAGGCTTTTCAGCAGCCCAAAATTGTCAGATTATCAATGTTTTCTAAGCCTGTGCTGTCACAGTGAAAGTGTGTGTTTAGCCATGGCTAGGCAGAGGCTGGGTCAGAGGAGGAACTGCTGAGAGCCCCAGCAGGGCTGTGGGGTTTCACATCGATGGGCGCTGACAGGAAGCAAGTGAGATAACAAGAAAAGAGAGGGAGAAGTAGGAAGAGAGAGAGAAAAAAATGAAAAACATCTAAAAAACCTATGACATCATCCTTGTAGAGAGAAGAAACTAGGAAGTAAAAATTTGAGTACGCAGGCAGCCCCACAAGCTCTGACTTTCCTGCTCTTGCCTTGATGTCTCAGCCAGGGAGGGCTCTGATCAATTTTGAGCAGCGGTACAAAGATCATTATACCACATGCAGAACAAAATGCTTGGGAACTTTAAAGCATGGGGAACTTTGAACAGTAGAAAGCAGAGTAATTACTCAGAGCAGCCCAAAATCTGTGATTAATAATTCCACTTCTACTGAGGAAAAAAAAAAAGGATTTTTTTTTTTTGCTCAATTTGGGATGCTCAGCAAGAATAAAGAGCCAGAAACATTATTGACAGAGGACATCTGCTCACTAGTACTGGATGAGGCTTTTCTCCAACACAGACACGAAGAGAAGAATGTGAAGGTTGAGTCACCAGCCACAAAAAGGAAAATGACTTTAAACATCCAGATCCAATTATGGATCATACTGTTCTTTCATCTTAAAGCAACCAATGATTTGTTAAAAAAAATGAGTGTACCGATGCTGGAAACATTTCAAAGGGAATGTATTGAGCCTCCTCCCATCAGGACCTCCAGTGTTAAACACAAAGCTCACCGTTTTACATTATCAATAAAATGAAAGCAGCTCACTTACTATTCTGTAGGAAACTGAGAGGTTCATATCCTAAAAATATTGAGAAGAATTCATGGATGGAGCAAACAAGCACCAGTGCCTGAAGCGAAACAGAAGCATGGCATTTTGCCAAAGGGACAGGATTTGATGCAAACATATAATGGAGATGAAATCACAATCTGCAAATAAATATTTGCAGAGCATCTCAGTGCTTCTTGGCATCACATCCTGCAATGGCCCCTCTAAAAGGCTCACCTCGTGCCTCCATACTGAACCTTGTGCAACCAAATGTCAAGAGGCGAAGCAATCACCAGGGTCTTCCTGCACTCAGTGATGGGAACACAGGGCCAGAAAAGGCATTAAGCAATCAGGCTTTTCTGCATCGGATCAGCAGGCACAGAGCTGAGGGGAGGAAGTGGGATGGGCCAGAACAGCAGACTTCCTTTGACCTTGGCTGAGGAAGCTTGATCTGAGAAGACCAAGAGGAAGCTGGTGAATGGATGGTCAAAGGAAGGTGCAAGATCCTGTTGGAGTTTAGGATGTTTGCAAGCCAACATGCCCCGTGCCACTGGAATGCGCTGCAGCACATCCGTGATCCCTTGAGCCTGGGCTGGATGCTGAAGAAGTATCTCCACTGTTTATTTCACCATCAGTGAAATAAATCACAACCTTCAAAATAGTGTCTTCAGCTGTCTCCTTTAATAGTGTCCTACTGACTAAACCCACGTAAACATGGAGTAATTTCACCAACACCAAGAGAATCCCATTGGCCTAAGAGCTGTGTGTAAGAGCTACTTATAGACTGAAATATTTACCTGATTTTCTTCCCAGCTCAGTTATGCTTACCCCAAACCAATAGCCTACTTCCGTATTTCCAACATTGCAAACTGTGAACCGCAAACAGCTTGCCAGTTCTAAATTCCCCTCTCCATCAATAACCACTCCATGTTTGCTGCAGCTTATTCTGCTTTTATTTTATAAAATAAGCTTAGAGGAAACAAGATCAAATACAACTGTATTTGAGATATTCTTAACAGCACTGAGAAATGTCTTGTACACATCCTGAGTTTTCCTCTCTGCATCCACAAGCAGATCCTTCCCTGGCACACTTACTCTTCAGAGCTGGGCCTGAGCAGAATCTGTATTCTCACTCAAAAACCCCCAAGCAAAACAACAATCAACAATAGTGACAGCTGCTAACATTTCTTGATGTGTCACAACCACTATCTTCTAGCTTACATGATATTCAGCAACTACAAACTTCTCCAGAAAGTCCAAATATAATTTCCATGGAAGGTGTGAACTTCCCTCATCACCACGAAATAAAAATTCTAATGCTGTTACCCTTTCTATTAGTCATCATTTTTACATGTAGGAAAGAGTCATGCTCAAGAGTAAGATGCAGTAATGAACAAGGCTAAAAAAAGTAAGTGGGAGAAAGGAAAAGAAGACATTGGGAGAATGGTTGAAGGAAAGAAAAGGGTGACAGGAAAGAAAAAGTGCATGTGTAGTATCGAAAAGAGAAGGAAATACTTCAAAGGGAAGTTCCCCGAGATGGATTAGTAAACTACAGCAAAGACAGCATTGTAATTGCTCTTTTAATCATTAATATGAGTTTTAAAACACAAGATTAGCAAATCACTTGCACAATTAATCAAACTCCCAAGCAACACTATTACTCACGACAGGACTCGCCGTTCTGGCCCAAACTCAGCTTCGTAGTAGCCATCTTTGCAGTCTTTTCCAACCAGATCATGTGGGTGTGGCTTGTAGGGTTCATTCTTTGTTACCAACGTAGTTCTTATTTTGATTTTTCCAAAATAGTTCAGAATCTACAAAAAAATGTGGCATATTTTCAAGGTTTTGGGTATCGGTACCCTCCTGTTACAGAAAATCCATTTTATCCTGAAATGGTCTACGGAAGAAACACCAGAGCTACACAGGTGACCATACAGAAATGTTGCCTGAAGAAGTCTGCCTCCAAAGATTCTGGGAAAAAAAATTCATAAAGCCTCAGGGATGAGGATACTACCTGTGCACGGAACACTAAGTAGTGAAAGAGGATCTTAGCAGATATAGCATGACATGACACATCTGACAATCAGACACAGCATGACAATCCCCTCTGAAGTTGTTGGGTTTTTCCCAACTAATTCTCAGATGAGTACTCAATCTTACATTCAGGCTGGGCAGTACCAAAGTCTCAAGCTCCTACCAGAGCTTTCACAGCAGTCATCAGCCAACTCAATGAGCCTTTCTCAGGTGCATGAAAGCAACCTCAAGCTGATGGCTACCAGTGAAGTCACCAAGTGTGGGGAGTGTAAAAGGAAAAAAAAAGGAGGAAAAATAGTTTGGCTTAAATTGTTTGACGCATAAAAAGCAAATACAAGACTTACTCAGGCACACGTTTGTGCAGAGGTGAGCTTTCCTCCTCCACTTCCCCTGCCCTATAAGTAACAGTTCCTCCCCTTCCTTTCCTCTTCCAAAGACTCCAAGAATCCACCATGTATCCTTTTTAGTCAACACTTCAAATCTTTAACTTGAACTGTGCTCTTTTACCTCATTATCTGTTTGCATCAGTCTCCTATTTGGCTCCAGTCTTCACGCAAGCCATGGTAACTTTGTACCCTTAAAATGATACTTCCACTGCTCCTTCACTTTCTTCAACCATTACATCATTTCTCCCTCATTTTACACCCAGCCCCATGAACATGAAGCCTGATCTAGCTGCTTTTGGTGCTCTAGTTCCCCCTTGATGTTCATCTTCATAACCACACCATGAAATTTAATCACTTCCTGGTCCCTCTCTTCACATTTCCATCTCTAGAGGGGACTCCCCTGGAACCTAATCAGCACTAAAGCCTCCCACGGGCTTCAGGGAGGCAGGAATTCACCTAGAAATCACCTGCTATCAGTACAATCAGCTCTGTCATCAATAGTCACCTTTCAAAAGAACAAACCTGGCCAGACTCGCATGGTCACATACCCATGTCCCATCTCCCCTTTGGGTTCTGCCTGGCCTTCATGCACAGCACAGTCCAACAAAAGAGGAATCAGTGCTTGATTCAGCCCATTCAACTTGTGCCCTGACACAGACTTAAGCTGAGAGTCTGTGCAAGCCTCTACTCTTGCCAACAGCCCACACAGTTCCTTGTTCAATTGGCAGAGTGCTGAAAAAATGACTCTGGCACCATCTCCATTTCCTGCATTCCCTAACCAAATCTGGCACTGTGATAGGTCAAAAGGAAACCTTCTTAGTAATTCTGGCTCCAGGGCTGGACTAGCTTCCACAGTTGCTTTATGCAATAGAGACTTGCTCTGCTGCTCAACACGTGACTGCCAACATTCTCCTCAAACCCTCCCTCTTAAAGAGCTTTTGTGTCTCAGCATAAACCATCCCATATTTGTCCCATTTCACATCTTCTCTATCTGTTAATTTCCTGCTGTGATTCCAGAGACTCCATTTTGGGCTCCCCATTGTTTTTTTTAAGCTGGCACACTCTGCAAACATAGATACACAGCCTCTGTTCCTGGGCAGGAAGATGGCAAGTGCTCTTAACTTCCCATTTGTGTTTTCTCCTCTAATCTCAGCTCTGACAGACTTCCTCCAAACTGAAAGAGATCAAGGAAACACTGGTAACTTAAACATCAGAAAGGGGATCAGAAATTATTTTCTCTTACCCTACCTGTCCAGGGTCTCCTTTGTCCAACCTATGAAAGCTATGGCCCAAGTGGTTCCTCCATTCCAGCTCTACTGTCTCTGTCTTTGTCCCTGGTTTGAGCACAGCTGTCAGGGCTCCTCTGAATCCCTCCATTCTGGATTTCCCAACCCATCCATGGTGCAATCACCCAACTCATCAGCACTGCAGATTCTCTGAGGACACAGTTC
Organism: Vidua chalybeata; assembly: GCF_026979565.1. Classification (NCBI taxonomy): domain Eukaryota; kingdom Metazoa; phylum Chordata; class Aves; order Passeriformes; family Viduidae; genus Vidua; species Vidua chalybeata. The sequence goes on from NC_071532.1 coordinate 36,454,838, forward strand.
CCCTTTCTGAGCTCATTTTTAAATTCTGACTCCACACACTTCACGCTGGTGTCTTTTGCACCATTCTCTCCATCACAGGTGACTGTTCGCTCGTACAAAGCACCTTCTTTCATGTTGTGCCCAGCAATATTTCAAAGCCTTTCCATATTTTGTAGGTAAATTCCTTCAATGCTCTCCCAAAATTCATGCTGCAGTCCAAACCTTAAAACCAAACCCACATCACCTAACTAAGAAAGCAGAGCAAACCTGCATACAGAGAAAGCTACTAATGAATGGTTCCCAGACCTTGAGTCTTCACTGCATCCCCTCTAGCAGCACTTTGTAAACCACTTCTTCACCTTCTACTTTTTCTGCAAACAAAATCTTTTTGTGACCAGGTGCAAGTATCTCTTTTCCCACTCTGCTGCAACTCCATTTGCATGCCAAGGAAAGAATCCCAGAAGGTGAGATGAAAAGCATTGTATTTACTGTGCAGAGTCCAACACATAGTTACGAGTGCCATGGTAATGCGGGCAATGGTAATTCCCGGATAAAAGCGGTATTTACCTGGATGGAAGGGAAGGTCTTATTGTTTTCAGTACTGTGTTCTCCTGGAATGCTGCCTGCTGATCTTCCCTCACATTTGTATCTGAAACGCATGCCCCTTTGCCTGGGTTGCTCAAATATTTCAATGTAGGGCTCAGGGCCACCTTAAAAATAAAGTATTTTCAATGTTAGGACACAGTAGAGCTCAAAAAGCAGTAGAAGATGCAAGAATTAGAATTTCTAGACTTTTGATTCACTTTACCATTTTTCTACTTGGTCTACCTTATCAGGAAATCTACTCTTTATTTTCATGTACATGTACGTGTTGAAGGTGGGGGTACAAGGGAAGAGAACAGATTTGGATGAAACACCCATGGTATCAATGCTATGGAAGTAATTTGCAAAAAAGACACCCTTCCCTCTATCTCACCTAGAACTCAGCTTATAACCATCATAGAAGACATGTCTGATGAAAGAAGATTTTATACAACAAAACCCAAATCATTATTAGGGATTTCTCAAATCATTATTCAACATCTTTAGGAATAATACAGTTATAAGAATGGCTGTCCTCTCCAAGCACAGGTACTGCCAACTGCTGTGTTCTCTTAAGCATCCTCTGAAAAGGAAGATGTTTGCTCAGAATTCATTGATTTAGCTCCTATCACAGTGCAGCAGAAACTATTCAAATTATGCAAAAAAACCCCATGCTCCTACTGGGTGGAAGCTCATTATCACTGTGAGCTCAAAAAATTCCTGATTGCTTGTATTGAATTCTACATTTTGAGCTGCCCATCTCCCATGGGGCTGGTTTCTAGTTGCAGTATCTCCTCAGACAATGAAACCTCAGAAAAGCTATTGGGCAGTTGTCAGAAGGAAGGTTTTTAGGAAACACAGAGTGATAGCTGAGAATAAGAAACAGCAGAACTCTTAAATGGGGTGGTTAGAAAGGCATTAACTTAGCAAGAGCCCAAGTACTTTTCAAGTGATGTTTTACTGACAGACAGTAACAAGCTATTTCATATATCTCACTGAGAACATCAAACAGGACAGTCAATCAAACAGTGACAACAGTGGGATGGCATGTGAAAAACAAACAACAGAGGCTAAGTAAATATTGTTGAAGTTGAATCATTACAGTGCTACACAATCAGAAGAACGTAGCTTATGGAAATGTCTACTGAGCTCCCTGTCATCTTCATATAATAGCATCCTCCTCAAGCAAGGCTGAGCATAATAAACAGGACAGATAATATCCTATGGCACAGCACTGAAAAAAAAGTGCTTGGACTTCAACATAATAAGTAAAACAGTTATTAAATATATTGAAAGTGCTGAAAGGGTAAAAGAACCCCTACTTCCTTTTGCCCAAGGTCTATGCTGCCTGTGAATCCACAGCACATGGGTTTTGGCAGAGGTGGATTCCAACCCTAACTCCATAATAAAGCCTTCTCTTTTGCTACACCTACAATGGTTTAGGCACCCCTGCCAACACAAAGTGTGAACTTTATGCCTGGGATTTGTTGATCACAAAAGATTTCCAGTGCTGCAGCAGCTCATACTCAAAGTAGGAAAATATTATAATCTAAGAGATAAAGTAATCAAGAGCAGCAGAGAAGGGATGGATGGAGAGAACAACATCTGAGATATCACCTCAGTCTAACCCGAATGCACATTTATCTGTCACACACCTACAAGCAAGGGTGGAACTGCATCTGCCACCATGTGAGAGCAGCTCTTATGTTGGGATGGTCTTCAACAACTGGAGCCTCTGCAAAACCTTCAAAAGCACAGTGCACTTCCACTTGAGACTGTGTTTGGGGTCAAAACCTTTGGGAACTGTGGCTCAGGACTCTTTATGGACCTTTCTAACAGTCAGTCAAAATGCAGTTTCTAAACTGATCACCTCCCATCAGGTAGATTTTCAATAACTTTCTGAGCACCAGCCATGAGCTGTCACATTAAATACACATTAGCCACCAGTCTAGGTGCAGTTCCTCAGGAGGATGGTCCCTTTTCCCCCAGCCCTTTACCTAACTCTTCTTTAGATAAGCTTTGCATATTTTCTCTTTCTGGAAAACAAGAAAAAGGGAAGGGAAGGCAGGCACTGATTAAAAAAAAAGCCTAGAAATGACGTAAAGCTGGTTTCAGGGAGAGCAGAAGTCAGCCTCTCACAAAACCATGCTCACGCATCTGTGTATGGCTATTTTAATTTTCACACTTCAACTTGCCTATGCTATTGCACTGATCAGTACAAATACAGACACGTATCCATATACTATATTAAAAATCTGTTTTACAAGTTAAAATGACCACATTACAGCAAAGTGCCTGCTAATCTGGCACTAATCTGGGAGATTCTCATGCTTACATAGCTGCTAACCAGATGGGCAGGATACCCACAGACCTGCACATGGGTGCAGGTCAGAATTTGTATTTGGCAGAACTAGCCAGAGCCTCGCTGCTCAAAACTACACAAGCACAATCACTTGAGGTCTTTAACTCCTGCTGCTTTAACCAACAATTTCCCTTCATGTTCCATCAACACTTGCTTGAGAGGGCTATTTTCTCACCTCTCAAGAGCCCTTTATTTTAAGATTCTGGGCTCAGTGATCTTTACAGGGCTGTGGTCGAAACAAATGTCATTGAAGGTAAACCCACCGCTCAGCAACAGGTGTGTTTGTGGGAAAGTAAAGTTCGGTGATGCGGCAGCCTCCAGAGATTAAACATTAAATTTCATTTTGTCTTGGCTGCCTCTCTCTCTATTCAAGAATCATGTTATCATCTCTGCCGTGATTATCAGTGTCGTCATGTTTTGTGTAGAGAGGAAACACACAGAAGTGCTTGTGAGAATGAGAGGTATTACCAGCACTCTACAGCCAAGTGTCCGGTGTTCCCTATTTCTGTAAATCAGCAATGTGCTTGTGAAGTGGCACAGCTTAACTATGTCACAACCTGCTCTCACACACACACAGAGGTCTGTTAGCTCCCACACAGACACTACAAACCTGCCCTCCTCAGGTCTCGCTTTGTGTGTCAAACAAATGTGAGATATGCCAAAACCCAAACTCTCACTAATTCTACAAGAGAAACACACAGCTATTCCTATTTATTACCTGCCTGCCCACAACTACTCCATAAAGCATTTGAAATGGAAGAAAAAAAATCTAGCTAATCCTACATCTAAGTTCTTAAGAGTTTGTCTTTGTAATTAATTCTAATTGCCTATACACATGCTAGCAATAGAAACATTGTGCTACACATTATCACATGCCTGTCATTCTTTTTGTTATTGAATTGCTTTTTCCCCCTCCTGCCCTGAATACAACACTGAATAATTTTAAAGAGAATATAGGAGACCAAGTGTCCCAATTATATACGCAAGGAAAGGAGGCAAAAGCAATGACAGCTCCGAGAGTTCAGCAAGGAAAAGAGGTAGAAGCAGTGTCAGCTGTGAGAGTTCAGCCAGTTATGCTCATTCAAGAATTGAAGGGTGTTTTATTCTCACATTTTGAGCAATACAAAGAGGAACAAAAGGACAATCCCTAAAACTCAGAACAGACTTCCATCAGACCTCTCCATGACAAGAAACCTGTGATAGTTTGAAGTTTAACACTGCCGGTGCCATGGGGGAGGAACTGTGACATGCTGCCACCAAGCAAAGTGACAACCCGATCAAGGGTTCTGTCTCATTCCTTTGCTCCAAGCAAGCAGGCTCTTGAGGAACTGCCTAATTTGTCATTTTCTTGCACGGCCAGGAGTGCCCGGTGAACAGACTCTCCATCAACATCTGCGTGTGAAAGCAGAGCAGCTGTGGGTCTTTGTGGAAGATGTGAAAGTATCACCCGAAACCCTCCAGCCCGAGGTGACTGCAATGAGACACAGATGGGAGAAGCATGGCTCTTTAACTCTGATGTCACTGCTCTGAACTCTGTCAAATCCCTGGTGGCACGAAGTCTGTCACTTCTAAAAAGCAAGAATCTATCCACTTGTAACCTTCTGCACCACCTCAGGCAAAGCGGGAGGATGGCGAAAGCTTTGTTATAGCACACCCCAATTTAAGGAAAAGTAACTGGAAACATAACACGATTTGATTTGAAAAAGCAGTAATCTACCTACGGCTCTATAAACGGCACAAATTTTAACAGAGACGAAACAATGCTCACGAACTTCCTTTTTACTATCGTGTTACATTACAAAACGGCAACCAAAAGAAAAAAAAAATAACCGACAAAAGCTAGCTAGTACCAGGAAGTTATAAAATTCTCCCGCTGAAAAAATTCCTTATCTGGTTCCTAATTACACTGAAAATACATAAAAACACGAAGAAAAAAAAAAAGCAAAACCAAAAAAAAACAAACAAACCCGAAAATGCTCTCTCCTGCTTCGTTGTTGCCACTTTAAAATGCATCATAACATTTAAAGCACAAGCCCAGCTGTTTTCTCTCCATGTTGATAGTTAGTGCACCTATATATTTTTATCGGGAGTGAAAGTTCATACCTTGCTAAGTGGGAACAGAACACACACTTATGTTCTGAAAAGCAGCTTTGCCTAGAAATACTATTCTAATTAGTATAGCCAAGTTTTAAATTTAGGGGGTTTTTTTAACCCTAAGGAAGATACCAGAGAGACACCTCCCGAAAGGATGACAAACTCGGTTTAATTTAGCCTCTAGAAACTTAATTGTGCATTTTGTTGTAATTACTCAAAGCACGATCTCTTATCTGCATTACTTTGCATTTGTGCCATCACTATTTCTCATTCAATTGCATTCTCACAGCCGAGTTCCGATGAGAAAGGGATCCTGATGAGCACGACCCGACCTTCAGCCTGCTGTCTCCATCCCAGAGACCCGCGCGCTTATTTAACACCGAAACGCTCCCACTCCACAATTTTAAGACCAAAGAAATCCACTTGAAATCAAACAGCCTCGTAAGATCCCATCACGACTCATCCGAACAACCCATCGCCGCTTCAGCCTCGCAGCGTAAACACCCGACGTGACCAGCGTGGGAGGGCGGAGAGTGCTCGGAGCCCCCCGGAGCTCCCCGGGGCCGCTGCCCGCCCCCCCCGCCCGGCCCCGCCGCTCACCGGCCATGCTGACAGCTCCGCTCCGGCCTCTGCGCCGCGGGGCTCCGGCCCGGGCCGCGCACCTCGCAGGGACACACGGACGGCCGCGGCTGCCGGGCTCGCCGCCCTTTTCAGGGGCAACTTCCCGTGGGGCGGGCGGGCGGACGTGCGCGCTGAACTGCGGGGCGGTGCGGGGCCGCCCCCCGCCCCGCCCCGGCACCGGCAGACCCCGCTCCGGGACTGCAGCTCTGCGGGGAGGGCAGGCACAAGTCTGTCCTCCGGTCCTGCCCTGCCCGGTAGCCAAAAGTACGAAGGAAAAAGTTCAGCTCCTCTGCTTTCAGAGCAGGGCAGGTACAGCGAGAGCCTGCTTCATTTCCGTACCCTCGCTCTCGCAGGACATCGCTCCGACACTCCCGCTCCGTCAGCCTCGAGAGACCAATCGCTCTCCTTATCCGTCTTTTTCTCGGTTGCGTAGAGCCTGGTGGTCAGCCCAGGAAAGGGAAAGCTCTAGGGAAGACTGTACCGCAGCCTTCCAGCGCCTACCTGAGCCCCTCATTTGGTTTATAAGACGGACAAGGATAGACTTTTACCAAGGCCTGTAGCAACAGGGCAAGTAGGAATGGCTTTAAACTGACAGAGGGCAGGGTTACATTAGATACTGATAAGGAATTCTTTACTGTGAGGGTGGTGAGGCAGTGGAACAAGCCGAGCCAGAGAAGCAGGGGATGCCCTATCCTTGGAAGTGTTCTGGGCTAGGCTGGATGGAGCTTGGAGCAGCCTGGTCTAGGGGAAAATGTTCCTGCCCAAAGCAAGGGGTCGGAACGAGACAGGCTTTGAATGCCCCTCCCAGCCCACTCTCATTCAGTAACTAAGCTGTACATACTAGGGATAGACCAAGATTGCAGGTAAAGTAAGAAATAATCACCTGAGCCCATTCAGTCACAATGATCAACTCTAAATCTACCAAACCTTTGGAGAATCCCAGATTCTGCACCTCACAGCTTGGCCCTGACACACCAAGGTGAAGCCAAGGAGCTGGACACTGGGAACAGCCCCATGTTTGGATCAGGTGGAGAGGTTAGTAACAAACAAACAAATCTGGAGGCAAATTAAAAAACACCTGAAAAAAGAGGAGCACAAAGGAACAGGAAGGCCACACCTAGCTGTGGTGTAAGACTGCTTAGCTAACAATAAAATTTTAATTTTTTTCTTAAATCTTTAATCTGGGAGTGGAATAAACTGTCCCATGTGAAAATGCAGTTATATCAATTAGTATCCCTGAAAAAGAAAGATTAATAAAATAACAAGAAAAGCCTGAAAGAACACTCAAGTGAGGTACAAAACCAATAGGTTTTTGCTTTTTTCCCCCACTATGCTATTTCTAAAGCTAAGGTTATTGGGATGTACAGAAATGAAGCACAGCTGAAAATGCTGTTCTACAATCTGCAAATTTATACACCAATCCATGTAACTAAGCAGAAGAGGCTGCCAAATGCTTATTTTTCTTCCTGCTCTGTAGTCCATCTCAACAATACTTTTCTTTATAACCTTAGTTTTGCTCAACTATCCTCACATTTCCTATAAACAAAAATTATCTTTCTCCACCCCACAAGCAAAACTTTCCTTCTTAAAGATTCATTGTTTGTCACATGGTAGGATTGTTGCACCCCTGACAAACTTATAACTGAAATTGGAATAGAAGAATCCTAGGGAGAACAAAGGATAATCAAAATGTCTGTGACATTAGCGTTAGACGATTGAAGAGAAGAAAAACTACATTTTTCAGATGTTATAATAAAATTATTCTATGGCTGTGGGTTAGTTTCTTGCCAGAAGAATGTAATTTCTTATTTTCTTTCCCACAAAAAAAGCCAAAACAAAACAACACAAAAGATATAAACCAGCAATGCCCTAAAGTATAAGAAATTCAGACTAGACTTTTACATCTTCAGGGATTTCTTGGATTCCCTATGATTGATAACGTACAATAAAGCAGATCTAATATTTTAAATCAAACTTAGACTTTACCTACACAAGCACACGTGACCACAAAGCACAAACTGACAAAGAAACCACAAATAAAATTGTGCTGCTCTACAACAAAGGCAGCAAATAGGAAAACTGCACAACCTGAATTCTCTCTTCTCTCTGCTAAGTGCCCCATCCAAACAATCAGCTCATCAACAACTCATATTAGAAGATACTTCAGTTTTTAAATTGATCACCTGGTTTTGTACAAGCCTTTACTCACAGGGCTGAACAGCCAGAGAAATGCTCCCAATTTGAGGGCATCCCTGCAGATCACAGGAGTGACCTGGACAGGATTTTTAAAAGGAAAGGGCTGCAATTCCTTTTGGGATAGCTGAAGCTGTAGATGTGAGTTTTGAGTTTGGATGTAAAGGTAAACTAAATACTTTCCCTTACTTATCTTCAGGCTGGTTTTCCAAATCTCTGATAGTAAAAACTGACATCTCAGAAAGAATTAATTTAGTTGCTTCCCTAAATACAGTTTATATCTCTGGTTCCCACCTATTTCTCCAGCCCATGACACTACTGAGTAAACACCGACCAGGGGATCAGGGAGACTGTGGCTCAAAACAGAAGTATCTACTGATTTCTTCAGAAGGAAAGTGTTATTGTAGGGTACACAATCTAAACTGATGTGAAATTAAGGGCAGTATTTCAGGCAATACAAATACCGTGTTATGACTAAAACATTAATAAACATTCCCTACTTTTCCCCAGCTCTTTTGAACTCTAACTCTTAGGGCTTGCAGGAACAGGCTACTCAAAGATAATCCTTAAGATTGCATGTTTGAAATTGAGGTGGTATTTCACATACACAGCAGGGTCTTTGGTACAAACTGCTCCTTGATACTATTTTAAAGAAAAAATGTGAATGGATTGCACTTCTTATACCATCCTAAAAACTTTATCTCTCTTCCTTCAAATGAAAACAACTTCTGATAAACAACCAACCATGTGAAGAGTTGCACTGTGTAAAATCTATAAGCTCACATTATCAGAATACACAGACTAGATCTGGCTCAGGAAGATCCTGAACAAAGTGACTGGAGGAAGGACAGCATGAAAAGGAGATGTTTTCTTGACGGTTTTTCTATAGCAGTAGCCATAAGCCAATGGCCAGGGAAAATCACAATAGTGGGACAAAAGGAGCTTTCAGTCTAAGACCAGCATAGCTGTTTTTATAAAAGATTAATGTCCCTAAATGCTATGGAAACCAAGAAGCCTGCCCAAGAAAAAGGCAAAACCTAAGCAAATGAAAGAGGCTTTACTCAAAGTTGTGCAAGTATGAGGATATTCCTCTATTCCTGACTACCCTGTATGCAACTCTGCTCTGCTGCCATCGGAATCCCTGGCACAGGGATTATCCTGGGAGAGTGAGGTGAACTAGAGGATTGCAGTACAGCTTTGGCAATCACAGAAACCTTGCCAGCAACTGCTATGAAGTGTAAGAACATGTCATAGCTTTGGGTATATGCAGATCTCTGCAAAAAGCAGGACGGAATTCCCCTCCTGCAGCATTGCATAACAAAAGCCAGGTGCTTCACTATTATTTTTGTCAGCTGACTTTGGCTATAGCCAGAGGTGAGATACCAGAATTCTTAGGCCAGTCTGATCCAGTGCTTCACTTCCTGTCTTCCAGTTAAAGCAAGTGTTTTAAGTTCCCATTTCTTCCCACTTATCAAGTCCAAAGACAAGTCCTACCCTCCTGCTTTTCACTGGCTGCTGTGCTAACACAGTTAACACCTACATTGCTATAAAGGAGTAAGTCATGGGACAAACAAGGCTAAAGGGGAGGGATAAAAAAACAGCACTAAAACCTCCTACAGCAAAGCACTGAGTGTTTGACATGGTACTTGTCAAGCCTAGGACATGGCTCTTCAGTGGTGCTTAGCACAGGCATTGCCCAATGAAGCTGGCTGTGACAGGAGAGCAGCACAGGCAAACCATTAAGTCTTTATTTCCTGTTCCCAGCTATCTGACTTCGATCAAAGATAAGGCTCTTGTCACTGGTCTGGTTAAGCAGACACTAAAGTACTTTCAGCATTTGGCTCTCCTAATAAGGTACATCACTAGGAGCAAGAATAGTCATTCTCTTCTCTCCTTAAGGAACAAAGTTAAGTCCTGTTTTCTTGTCCACTCTATCTCAAGCCTCACCTACTGCCAGATTAGAAATTTCCAATCCTCTATGCCTTAAGAAACTTTTTGCTGTTAGAAGTATGTTTTTTAATCTCAAAGGCATCTTACTTAAACACTGTCAGACCTTTTGGTGGTTAAAGCTTTTGTGGTTATTGGTCCTGAGGAAGGCTCCAGTGCAGAAGCCATTCTCAAAAAACTCATGGCTTCCAGATTAATGATAAACTCAAAGGCTGTTCAAATCACTCTGCTGGAAGCGTTCTTGTACCACACTTAAGTTTGTTTGACATAGAACAATGCTACTGTGCCTCCCTCAAAACAGGGTGGAGGGAAAGGAAATGCTAATAGAGAAAGGTAGGTCTTGTGGATAAGGCACAAGGCTGTGATTCATGAGACGGGAATTTGGCTCTTGGCAAGTCAGCCTTTCTACTCTTAGACAAGTTGTTTAATTCTCTAAGCCTCAATTTCCCCAATAAAAATCAGAGAAGATACTTCCTTGCTCCCACACTTCTGCCTTATTCATTCGTGATGCAACTTCTTCAAGGGATGAACAGCTCATTACATGAAAATGCCAAGCACAAACCCATGATAGTTAAATGAACACCGGGGTAGTGTCAGAAAAAGACAGTGTCCTCTCTCTGTCTCCATCCATCCAGGTAACTCACAACTCACTCCTCTGCATTCCCACACTGTTCCAAGCACTCCTTTGGAGACACAGGAGCATGCATAACAGTAACCTGGAGGAAACAAATTATTGTTTTTTTTTCTGCTGGCTCAGTTTTTCTGCTGGAGCCAGTTCCATGTGCAATCACAGAAATTACACTGCCAGCAGGAAGGAATGTGGTGGCACCAAGGCCAGAACAAGTTTCTGGAAGACAAATTTGGGCAGAGATGCCTGTTTCCTGACAGAGTGCCAACGTCATGGAGCTGTAGCATAACACTGTATTTTTAGCCTGAGAGATTGATAAACCTCCCTGAAACATCTAATTCACACTCCTTCCTTTCCAGGGTTAATACTCAGAGCAGAACTTCTCAGGCACTTTCTCCCCCAGCCCTCTCAAGCATTTCCTATTCCCTTCTACTCATCCCAGTGCTATAAACATATACCACGGTTTGGGGAGTTGCATTATTTAACAGAGAAAAACTTTAAATGTTTGTTGGTAGGCAAAGAAAAAGATGGAGTAGTGTTTTCATTTTCCGTAGAAGCTTTTCACTACAGTGAGGCTGATTAGTGACCTTTGAAGTGGTCACTAAAACTGCAAACTCCTTCCTTATGCCACAGTGAGGATTCATCTGATGCAGCAGAGCAGTAGGGAGAGAACTTAGGGACGAGATGAGCTCAAGCTGAGCAGAAGGAGATAAGTCAGCAGAAAACCACCTTTTTCTGCCCAGAATGATTTTTTTCAAAATAGATTACCTCTGTAAGCCAGATCACTGTGGCTGCTTTCAAAGGGAAGCCACAAAGCATAAGGAGGCAGAAGGAAGGATAGCAATTGTCCCTTTGGCAACAGCAAGCTGTTAGAGTACCTTAGTTTATAATGAAAACTGCATAAAAACATATAGGCAATGTATGCCTAAAGTAATTCTGCTGCTCCCTAAAACTACAACACACACCAGCCAGTCATCGTGCACTGGGTCCACTTCAGAGGACAACAATCATTCATCCAGATTTTTATTACAGGACTTCCCTTTTTCCTCAGGGCTCACAAGGAGTTTAAGCTACTTAACATCACCTTGAGCTTCAAGAATCTCAGATGACTGTATCTACAGCCAATAATCAGAATCAATTAGGTTGGAAAAGACCTTTGAGATCAGAATCCTATCTTTGACTGAACCTTACGTTGTCAAGCAGACACCAGGAGTGAGTGCCTATGCAGTCTTGAACACCTCCAGGGTTGGTGAATCCACCACCACCACCTCCCTCAGAAGCCAAATTCAGTATCTAATCACCCTTTCAGTGAAGAAATCCTTCATATGGTCCAACACAAACACCCCCTGGTGCTGCTTAAGACTGTATTCTCCTGTCCTATTGCTGCTTGCCTGGGAGAAGAGCCCGACCCCCACCCGGGCACAACTTCCTTTCACAGAGCTGCAGAGAGTGAGAAGGCCACCTTAAAGAGGTGAAAAAGGTACCTTGTTTCAGTACAGTCCCACCAGATATATCTCCTCTTAATTTGAAGTCTCACACCTTAATTTTCACTCTCTAGCCCAATGACTCCTGCAGTTCTGATTTGAGCAGTTAAAGGATTACACTCAGGAATGACAGAAAGTGACACCATTTATCAGGCCAAAGGTAAACACATAACATCTTCTGGGACAAGATTACACCTACAAGTCAAATCCTCCTACACATCAAGTCCTCCTACACATGCAAAGCAAACCTGCAGTTTGTAGATTGACCACTACACATTTTATCTGGCCCTGCATTAGCCCTTTCTTACAGATTGCCCGGGGCTGTGTGTCACAGGTGCCACCTCAGCATGCAAAGCCTTACCGGCAGTAGTTGGCCACAATAAGCTCGGAGTAAGCCACAACCAGGCTGCTCACCCCGCTGCTGTCTGCACTTTGTGCCTGTCCATCCAGCTTGCTGCCATCCTCCAACAAAATAATTTAGATTTATTAACAAGGCCTACATCTTAGTAAGGCTACCATTATTAGTCTGAGCTTTCTGAATTACAGGGTTGAAAACCCTTGATTTCTCACCCAGAACAGTGATGAGTTTTACTATTTCATTGTCTTGTTCATTTGGCAGTTGCTACATGACTTGTCAATTTTGCTTTTAGGACATCTGGGGAAAGTTTGACATTGCTTTTGTAATCAATGTTGTGGTTAACCTCTCATATAACAATGAGTTTGATAAATACTCATTCACCTGCACAGGATTTCCACTTGTGAGCCTTAATATTGTTGAAAACAGATCAAATCCAAACAACAACCTCTGGGTTTTCAATCTGAAATACTGAGCCTTAGGTATAGTAAATGTGTCATGCACCATGAGACTCATAACATTTTCAGATGCCTGAAAAAAATACTCCATGTACCTTACTCACTGTGTGCAAATAAAGAATACACATATCAGTGTGAAATTTTTTTAATTAAAAAGAACAACAAGCCAAGAGGAAGACTACTTCTTCAAGAGATCTCTTGTGCAATACAAATCCAAAAAAAAAGGAACTGAACTGATTTTTTACTCTGTGCAGTGGAAATAACAGCTCTAGACACAGCCTGTTGAATGGAAACACAACAGACACCACAAGCTGCTTCTGGCAAGTATGTGCAGGAACCAGGGGAAGGAGAAGGACTAACCCAAGAAAGAGCTGACAGAGAGCAGCCAGTGGCCAAAATGATTAATTAGGACAAGGGCCAGAGTTTAATGAAGGTTAATATCGTGTATAAAGTTGAATATAAAGAAAAGGCAACTGCTTCATGGAAAGGTTCCTTAACAGGCAGATGTAAAAAAGATGTAAAAAAGACAAATTATTAAAGTCACGGATATCCCAGCTCCACTTCTGATCAGTCTCCAACCTGGGGAGACCCTGGGGTGCAAGTCAAGTCAGCAGTGCTAAAAGTCAACCTGTTCAGTTCTCTGTTTCTCAAAAGGCTTAGACAGGTACCTGCCACCTAAACCTTTCCATTGCACCAGCCCCACAGATTCTAAGATAAGCATTATGGGCTCCAGTATCGAAAGAGTAGAAAGTAAGGACTGGAGGGCCTTCAGAATAAAGTCTCTGATTACAGTTCCAGTGGTTTTACTCCAGCTTGTCACAGCAGCTTGTCCCTTCAGGGCCTTGATACCATTGTCTCAGTAATGGTGAATAACATTCTTGGCTTTGTGGTGTCTCAATAAAATGTCCCCTCGTGGTGACAAACACGATTTCCTCACTGGGCACACAAATCCTGCTTCCCCCACTGCTCCTGTACTCCTGGTTTACTGCTTCTTCCAGAACAAGGAGGTCAAGATTTACATGTGCAAAGCAGAGAGCTTTAGTCTCTGTGCACTATATCTTCAGATCTCATCTCCAAGAAAAGGAGCCAAAGAGAGTTGACTGTGCCTTTCCCGAGTTCCCATTAAAAGGAAACCTGCATAAATAACCATCTGCGTAACTGAAATTCAACTGAGACCAACGTTCCCACTGAATTTGAAAAGCGGTTCTGTCCATATACATAATCATTTGCTTAAAAGAAAACCAGATAAAAAGCCTAAATAAGGTCTAAATAAGTTTGTTACTCTTAAAAAAATAATACAGCTATTTCAGTTTTTCTTACCACCTTCTCTTACCCTGTAAAAGCAAAATCCTGAGAGTTAACTAATCCAGATTTAATACCACTTCAAAATTTTCGAGATACCAGAGACTCATAGTTCAGTAAGAGAGAAACCAAATCTGTTCCCAAAGGCATGGATGCTTGTAGAGCAGTGAATTCTGTAGCTGGCTGATTCCAGGAGATTCAGACATGGTAATAGCAGAGACACTTGCCTAAAGTAAAACTGGCTACCTCTCTTAATTAGTATTCATTATGCTCCACACTCCCTATAAACAGCCTGCAGAGACTGTTGCAATTGTGAGATTGGTAGGGAGACCTGATTCACATCTCGATACTTTTACTGCCCCAAGTCTTTCAAACTTACCCAACCCACCAAGTGAAACTATGGCTCCCAGGAAAAAGCTGCTGCTGCAAGGAAAGCTTTAATTCCACTTTTCCTTAACTCCTTCTTTAATTCCAGCTTTCTTTTCCTCAGTGTTAGACACTTTTGAGATTCAGCTGGAAAGGGCACTGGGCCATCTTGTCTAGATTGTGCTTTTGCCAAGAAAGGTTGAACTGGATGATCTTGAGGCTCCTTTCCAAGACAGCATTCCATTCCATGACAGATGCTGTCCTGGGAATTGCTGGTGCTACCTTTTTCACCTGTTTATTTTGAAACTGCCAGGGCTTTGGGACAATTTGGGGGTGGGGGGGGGTTTCATCCTGACTCCACAGGACAGCAGGGTGTCTAAGGCTACAGCTCCTTGGCTGCATGGCAACCCAAGCCTCACATGTGATGCACTGATTTCTTTTTGGGGCTCCTGAGCTCTCTTATGCTACTGCTCCTAATTCTTTTTGCCCAAAAGTGGGCAAAGCCTGTGCTCCTGGGGTGCAAAAACCCCACTGGCAAACAGATCTGAAATAATGACATTAATTCAAAAATCCATGTTGTTTAGCTGCTGGATTTTTTTTTTTTAACTAGAATTTATATTCCTTTTACATATCTTAATTACACATGGTATTGTTTCTGCCTCCTGAATATGCATCTTTAAGTTTCAATGTCAACACAAATACTGGTACAGCTATGCAATTACAGCACTTTTGCTTCTGCAAATATTCTCATGACCTACATCACAAAAAACTCTGGCAGGTGACCCAGTTACTACAGACTTGGTCAGTTCAGGACTTCACACTTGCAACACGGCTAAAACCTTATTTGCAAAACAGCACTGCTGTAACTGGTCAAGTGGAAACCATGTGACCTGACATGTTTTTAATTGCAATGCAGACAGAACTTTTGATTTACATAGCCTAGGACTAGCATATACTTCTGTTCTGATGCCAGAGGACACCAGAAATATGGGAAGCAAAAAAAAAAAAAAAAAAAAAAAAAAAAAAAAAAAAAAAAAAAAAGCAGCCACTTGGATAATTTACTTAGACAATTACTGTCTCATCATTACCATCCCTGCTTAGAAGAATGTTTACCAATGCCTCTAGAAGAAGAATGGAAAAATAAAATTAAATATATAGCTGAATGGAACCACAGAATAAATTACATTTAGCAGAGCAATTACAGTTTCTCCCAGACTATATACATTATGAACAGCCTATATTTGTGTGGTCAACAACCCTGCCTCATAAACACCCCTGTAATTAATTTGAAATAACAAAAACCAGGGATAAATAAATATGGTGTTGTTTTTGCTCCCTTTACCAGTGTCTGGCTCCTTACCTACATACAGGCAGTCCATTCACTGCAGCTGATGAAGCAGAACTCTCCAGCCTGGAAACAACAGAAGGACTCAAGTGTGCTGGAGATGAAGGTGGCAGCAAGAACCTCCTAAAATGATAAAACTACAATTGATTGTGGTTTATAAAAACAATACATAGCAAAGTAGCTACTGCTTAATTATACATTACTAAAGGGTTATTTTTCCTCCCCTTAACAGCCATTCTATGCTCTAGCAACCCTGTCCACTTCTCTTTTGCAATATCCTCCCCTTCACAAGCCTTTAACCTACCATTCTTTTAACTTTTTCAAAAGTTACTGGCTGTCTTCCAACCCAGAGCTCCCCAACACCATATGCACAACACTGCTCTATGAACAGATGTTTGGCGTCTTCATACACTCCTGGCCTGGGCTCAGGAAGATGGAGGGGAGCCACAATTCTCTGTGGTTCCTTTTACAAGAGAAGCTCCATCTTGGCTCATAACATGCTCAAGCAGAGACTGCTCAGCGGCATTATTTGGAAATTTCAGAAAATTCACAACCCTAAAGCTGGAAGAAGGAGGGGGTATGTCAACTTCTCTCAACTGAGTGTTTCTCTAGTTTTATCTGGGGGGCTTTAAGAAACTCATGAAGCAATAGCACATTCTTGGTGCTGGAGACACACTCATTGTGCATGTTCACTGCACTGGACAAGTTTGATTCCAGGAATAAGTACATTAAATTTGGGGTCAGGCAATAACACATTCACAGCAATATAGAACAGTTAAGAGCCAAGAACCCAATCACACACCTCACTTTCAGACAATGCTTCCACTTGAGTTGACTGGAATTTTGAGTGATAAATGCCCACCATGCTAAAAACGAAACATTCATATAAGTATTGAGGTATTGTAAGAGAGATGGATTCCAAAAACTTCCTGTAAACTCTGCCACACTTTCACAAAGATATAGAAATATACCAGTTCACACATGTAACATCAATAATATTTTAAAATAAATATCTACACTTAGCATCCATTCCTTTGCTGGAGATACTCCTTAGAAAGTAAGTCAACCTATTTTTTTTTGCAGTTTTACTATCAAGAAGTATTGGGATTCCTCCTTACCACTCTTACTTATCCCCACAATATTAGGACATAAGAACTTACCTATGAGTACTTAATAAGGTGTTGATTTGCATCTGGCAATTCTGTGGCACTGTGGGTTGTGCTAAAGTTCTTAGTGAGATTTTTTTTACGGAGAAACAAAAATAAGCAGAAAACAAATTTGTGATTTTTTATTGTTGTTGTTGTTAGGAAGATAGTCTGAAAAGAAAAGTTGTTTAATTTGCAAGCTTATAAAAAAGCAACAAGAATAGTGGGCTATCATGTAAACAGTGGGTTAAAAATCAATAGCTGGTGTCAGTAGTCTCTAGAAATACAGAACCCTTAAAACAGTCCTTAGCCAGATACAGTAACTTGTGTACTGGGAATCCCCACTGTGGGCATAGACAACCTGACTAAAGAAAAAGGGTCTCACATTCAGGGAACCTGGCTTCAGTTTCTGATCTTAGCCACAAAACTTCTGTCTGGCCCTTCATAAGTGGTTAATCTTTACACCTTAGGTTCGTCTGTTAAAGCAGAAGGAAAGCCTTGGGAAAAAATGCATGATACTTAATTCCAAAACTTAATACAAGTAAAGAACTTTTGGTGGGCACTCTGTCCAGTTATTTTGGATAAGAAGTCATCTTAAACATTGGTGTTAGTAGTATCCATTACTTAACAAATAGATCATCCCATGTTTGTCAACAAAACATCTTCTTAAGAAGCAGCTGAAAACCAAAACAATCTAAGCTAAAGAAATAGTGACTGAGAATAGACTGAAGTTCTCATACAAGCAGGAGCTGATGAAATAATGTGGTGTTGCTTAGAAGTCACTGAGAACCTGTGGTTAGTTTCTATTCTGTAGCCTTAAACTTTTCTAAGTAATGGCTTTGCTTTTGTTTGACGTTTTTAGACCTTTGCATGAGGACAGACAAAAGTGCAGCAGGGTTTCCCCACTGACATCACAACCACTGAAATCAGGAGTGACCTTTAAGGTTGAACACAAGATTTGAGTTTGAACATACAAACCTCTGCTTGAGCTCCATAGCTGGGCTCCTGGACAATCCATCTCAGCTTACTTGTTACTGAAAGGTGAGCATAAGCCAATTTTAAATAACCAGAGTTTAGAGAAAATTGAGACATTACCTTTACTGAATTTTCCCCATCTGAAGTCACAACATGTATGAATGGGAGAGCAAATGAACATGCTGCAGATTATTCATTTCTGTAAGACAAATAGTATTTAGTAAACTGATTGATAGTTTTACAGGCATGTACCAAACATTTACCCTGAATTACAGCAAAGTGAACATCTCTGTACTTTCACAATTTACCATTTGGTGCAAGCCAGGATTCATTTAGTGGGTGAACAGAGGAACAGAAACAGGGGATTCCCTGGTCTTCTCATTGCTAGTACTTCACTGCTTGCAACACGGTCATTTTCCTCAAAATACAATTCCCAGGGGCATATTTTTGTCTCATTTGGTTGTAACTAAATTACTGCAAGCAATCACTCTACAGAAGATAGCTTCCATGATTTTCCAGTTCATGATTTGGCAAATTTGGTAAATGCTTTGAACAAAAGCTAAACTGGGTTTCTTTACACACCCCCCAACATGCTATCCTGCATAGCAAATAACATACAGTATTAATTAAAGACCTGTAAAAACATTCAAAATGAATGGAGAAAATTAGTGTATGCTGTACCATCTAGACAAAACCAAAAGTGAATGTAATGACCAGTTACAAGTCATGCAAGAAACAGACTTCAGTTTCAGAAATACAATTCAGAGCCAGCACCAGCTTTCAGTTTCCTGACAGCCTAATGCCTGTTTCACTTGAGAGCAGAAAATGCAGAAGCGTAAAATAGCTGGTACTTCTTTGGCTTAGTTATTAGAAATCTCTGTTGGATTGCTCATTATGACAGGTTTCTGCCTTTCTGTTTAAGGCTGTACACAAAATGAAAATTCAGTATCAAATAAATCAATCAAATAAATATCAAGAGGATAAATATCAAATAAATAAAATCAAGTAACTAAAAAGAGGAAAAATAATCTAACAAAATCACAACAAACATCCAAAGCAGTGCTGAAGGCATTTAGCCAAGAATAACACATCAAGTGATTCACAAAATCTCAGCTTTTCTTCCTTGTGTGCATGCACTCAGAGTAGGTGGTATAACCTTCTGTTCTGGCCAAGTGACCACACTGGAAAAACAGAGCAGAAATAAAACTGCAGGGATAAAAAAAATTCTAGCATGTTCTAGCTTTAGTACCTACCTGCTACAGCCTTTTATTTTTATCATATTATCATCAACACACATTGTTGGTTATGGCTAGTCAACACTTCCTATTTTAAGGCCACATTTTCAGTCACTCCCAGTTTGCCAACACCTTGTCTTCACACGATTGCATACACTGCCCCTTGAGGTGATTTTTTAGGAAAAACAGAACAAATATGACTCAGTCATTTTTCTACGAATGACCATGGGGAACATATGCTTTAACTATATTCAAAGAATTCTTAAACTTTTAAGAAACTTCTTTGCATCTCAGAAACAGGGACATGAAATTTAGCAAGGAGGCCACGCTGGTGTCACTACTGGGACTTTTTGCTCTTCCTTGGAAAAGACTGACCTTGCAAATGCTTGCCAGATTTGCTTTTAGTAGCCAAAATTTTCAGCTTTCTCTTCACTGCATAGACATGCAGAGAGTGAGGTGGATGGTGCCCACAGTAGGTAGCTGATTGCCAGGCTGCCACAGGCTAAAACTGAAACACGGCAGGTTATTTTTCCTCTAGTTTCAGGACTCATGGGAGTTTTACTCATCACTACGGAATAATGTATACCCAGTTCAAATTCAGAAGGAGGGACTCAGGTGCAAGAGGGAAATGGGAATCATCAGAGAGAAAAAGAAAACAGGCAAGAGTCTGAGAGCAGAAGAAATGAAAAAAAGATGAGGTATGCATAAGAAACAAGGCTGGGAGAAGACAGCAGGAGGATTCAGACAGTGTCTTCCCAGGAAAGAGGAACTACCCAAGGATGAGCAGTCCATATCAATTTCTTGCAGGTCAGACAGCTGAGAGTTTAACAGGCTGTATTTTCCAGAATAAGAGAAAAGTTAGTCCCCAGGCTACTCCTATGTCAAGATCCTCCCATAATAACATCCAAGGTCCAACAGCTCTAGGCCCGGCACCCCAGGGTAGACGACGGTTGAAGAAACCCTCATCCATGGGACAGTCCACACTGACCAACACGATGTAGGCAGCAAGGCCTACACCTGATGCCCACCACCGCACCGGGTTGGACATCACCCCCGGGCCCTCCGCTTAGTCCCGCAGGGCTCAGGGAAGGCAGGCACAGCGTGGGGGGGGGTGTACTGGGTGTCCCCGCAGGCCGGTGACCGCGGTGGCAGCAGGGTAGCGCAGGAATGACGCTCCGCGGTGGCCACACGCGGCACTGTCACAGCACACACCGCCCTCGGACCACGCCCGCCACCGCCGCGGGCTCCGGGGCAGGAAACCACTGCGGCCGTGGGACGGGCACAGCTCCCCTGCGAGCCAGGGGAAAGGGCACGCAGCCCCCGCAGCCACCCCGCGGCACGTGGAGGGGAGGCAAAAGGCAGCAGCCGGCTGGGCTGGGTATGAGCCCTTTGTCTGCACCCTCCGACCATGGCTCTTCATTTACTGGAATAATGCACAGGATCACACTCTTTGTAAGAAGTGTGATGAGGTAATTACAAAAATACAGCCAGGAGTTTTTGCTGGTCTTTTTAGGCTCAACAGCTTATGTCACTCAGCATTACATAAGACAGGGTTAGTAAACCCCCTCTCTCCCACAACCAAGTTTAACGAATTTCAAGATATCTTTTTTCCTCTTTGCTTTTTCCTCCTTAAGGCAAAAAGTAAGTATCCTGTTACTTTCTCTCACTTCCTACAGGTACATCAATTGCTATAGGCAAAATGTAGGTGACTTCACATTAACTGCTTCGTTGCTTGTACCTAACGAGTAAAACCACAGATATTAACTCCTGCAAGGGAACTTCTTGCTTAAAGTTACTGACCAGACACAATTTCAATGCAGAGCTGCTCCTCTTGGAAGAGATTGAGATGAGGGACCCATGCTCAAGCCAGACACCTAGCAACCAGCTAAGAAAGCAGAGAGAAAAGAACAATGTTTGGAGAAGTCTTCCCTCACTGAGTCCTTACGCAGGAGTAACTTCCCTTTCAATCACTTTAACAGAGAAGAACACCGAAGTTGAGTAAGTTTGAGCTTTATTTACAAACAGCTGAATTCTAATCTGCAGAGTCCTGGGGCAGTATCGAACTTCTGCAGCATCCAGGGAAACTCCAGAACACTGACGTCACTTAACACAACACTTGACATCCTTATATGTCAAGACACATTAAGATAAGATGTGTAATTCACCAATGGATCAAGTCTGAGAAACTAGTAACCTAAATTCTTCCTGAATGTTCTTCTCAAAACCCTGAACATTCTTCTTAAAACCCTAAGAGTGAGGAAGAAAATAAAAAAATTTTTATAAAGAGCAATTAGAAAATAACCACAAGGCAAGAGCAAAATAAAATCTGTGTAAAGATATATCCATTAGCTAGGTTACTTTAGTTTGAGAATAGTTGCATAAGTGCATGTGCTGATGGGAAAATAATCCCTTAAACAGTCTTGGAACACTCATGTGGAAGAATTTAAAAGCATTATATATTACATGCCTGTAGTCTACTACAAAACACTTCCCATATTAGTTTTGCTGTTTATCTTATCACCTACTTCAGCTTTAGTTCCTTCAGATTCATGATGGATTTGTATTTACACAGGTGCTGAAGTTGTATACCTACTGTAACTGGTACACAGAAGTGAAAATGTTTGAGTACCACCATTTTAGAACAGGTCAGAAAAAGGAGGCAACCATTTTATAAACCCAAGGTCTAGTTCTGCTAAAAGGTACTTAAGTAATAGGGGTATTGTTTATGAATGTTAACCTAAAGCAAAGTCTTGCAGTCTAAGTTTTGGGGGTTTTGGAAGGTAGAAGGAAGAACGAGGCCTCAAAACCACTAAGATCGATTTCTAGGGGATAAATTGCACTTGAAACAAGCTGGAAACCAGAGAATAAGGGAAAACAAGAAGTAGATTGTGATAAATGTAGCCATGCTTTCTCCACGGGTTTGGGATACTAGCAGCAGAGGGAATGCTAAGGAGTTAAGACATGACAAGATAGATACCACCTCTTATTTCCTTACAGTCCTTCAGTCTCATCACTAAGGTAGATACTTAAGATGTTTAGAGCTCAGATTTGCTCCTTAAGACAAGCAACTCATTTTAAAACAATTCAGAGGTATCTTTGTCCACATATCAAACTAGGACTTTGGGTGAGTCATGCAATTTGCAAACTGCACAGTGCAGAGGGCATTAAATCAAACCCCAGATGTACCAGAAGCAGGAAAGCAAAGCAGTGTTCCTGGTCTCCTCAGATTTACTCTAGCATGGCAGTTTAGTGGTGGACTTGGCAGTGTTAGCTTTACAGCTGGACTCTAACTTAAAGGTTTTTTCCAACCTAAATGATTCTATGACATTAAAATTCTGTAGAACGCTTTTTTCTGGCACTGCCTTCCTCCCATCCCTTTAGAGTTGGTTTAGGTGTTTAGATTTTTTAAGCAGATCTCATCTGCACTAAAAAAAAAAAAAAGAAAAAGAGACTAAAGATTTTAAATTTCACTTTGAAGATAGTTTTTTACAGTACATACAAAAATACTCTGGAAAAACATCTTACAAGTTCACTTATGAAACCACCAAATGATAAAGAAATTACAATAGAGAAATAGCATAATACTTGTTTCATATAATCAGAATTTCTCCCCACCCCCCCAAAACCCCTAATGCACTTAGCTGAGTAAGCAGTGTTATCAGTTTACAGAACCAAACTCAAGACTGCGACAGGTTTTCATGTAAGCATTTAGAACAGCTTTCAGGGTTTATCTGAAACCACTTTCTGCATGCAGCTTGCAGGTGGGCAGTAGTGTCAGGACAGCCTCAGCTGTTGCAATGTTTCAGTGCATCTTCGCTATGTATTCGGGGTTGGGCTTTACTACCCAGTGACACAAAAAAACCTCTCAAGTCTCATGCTGGAGCAGCCTTGAGACAAAAAAAACTATCAGATGACACAGCATGGGACATGTCATCTAATCTCCATACCTTGGTAGCATCCTCTGCTGCATTTCCTTCAATACTGAACTCATTTACAGGCCTCCATGGGAGGCAATACCTGTGTAGTGCATGGCTGTGCAAGGCAGTGGGGAAGCTGCGAGCCAAGGAAGCTGAGCACCATTGTGAGAGCAGCACAGAAGTGCGTGTGCCAAATGGGAAAATAATTGGAGAGAAGAACAATGCATGCACATGAATTAGGCAAGCACAAAGGAATACAAGCATGTTCGTACACACTTGAAAACAGAATGTGGTTGCAGCAACTAATTAGCACTGGTGACATACACTCTGAATCCAAGGCACAGGACAGGTTGGTTTTTGTAGCTGTTTCAGCTGCTGACAATTAAGACATTTTAAAAACTCCTAAAGGTAATTGTTACAAGCACATGCAAAGGGTAGTTCAAAAGGAAGCAAGCATTCAACCGCAGTATAAAAATCAGACCATGATTTTAACTGATTAGTTACAGAAGGGCCACAGTAACCTTCTACCTTTTTGTTAGTAACTACAACACACATTCAGAATAAGGACTGGTAACAAGTGATTATCCTCTTCACCTGAAGATCAACCACTTACCCATTAAGGGTAAGTTTGATGGATCTTTTAATAATACGAATGCTGCTTGTTGGAACAGGAGATGAAGAATCTGGCAGTTCTTTACTGGAAAGCCTCTGTAACACACAAACAGATGCCACAGAAAAAAAATGAAAAAAGGAATTTTTAATTAATTATTGAATTAATTTAAAATTCATTAATTTAGAAGTAGCAGCAGATAAACCCTTTCTAGCTGAATATAACATTATTTGTGTAAGATTGTTTATGTACCAAACCTGTATGGCCCAAACCCATTTTCAGAGAAGTCTTTTTTTTTTTTTTTTTTTAACTACACCACTTATTTAATTACCACCATATCCAGAGGAAGAACATTTTCCCCTCTGCACAATTCTTTTCTTGCATGAACTGAAGTATATCCCTGTATATCCCAGTATATCCCTGATTGAGGGGGGGGCAGGGGAAAACAGCTGTGAGTTGCTCAACAGCACAGTAAAGGAAGATTTTTCTCAGATCCATGGATCAGGAAAACAGAGTCTCTACTGTCTGTATCACTTCCAGTCTTACAGCCCTCAGTTCCACAACATTCTACATGACACAGAGCAGTTAGTCACCTATAGACTTCAAAGCTTCCAAGTCTCAGCATATACAGAAATCAGTATACAAGTACTGATAACAGTACAAGAAAACCAAACCAGGACACAAACCCATTGTCTGAGGGCATGGAAACATGGCTTTCCAACTTCTAAACTTGGAAACTTTGGCTTTTGTGAAGGTCATTGTTCAGTTATTTAATTTGTTGGAAGCACAACAGGCAAAACCCTACTAATCTTCAAACCACCAAGTTTAATGGAACATAAATCTTTGTACATACAATGAAAACACTAGCTCTGCTTTACCTATGAATACAAATGCACAAAAATACCTGTGATCTTGATGTGATCACTGGAATCTGCATGGATTTTCCATCAAGGACACCCTAAAAAAGCCAGAAGGGATTTGTTAGGCAGTATTGCCAGGTTCCTGACTGAGAGGCAGCAAGTTCACCTTGAAATCATACATGCATTAACAACCTCCACCCCCATGGGGTGTGGGTTTAGGTATCCTGAAGCCCTAAAACCACACAGACAGTGGTTCAAGTATTTCAACCCTCACCAATAAGATTTCATCCTGATTTGAGGGTGTGCCCTCCAGAGTTTATGCCTCAGTAACAAGCACCATTAATAGCAAAGCTCTTTATCTTCCCTTTGAGAGGCCAAATTATTTAGCCTTTACAGCAGTTTTAATTTACATCACCGAACCAAATAGTTTTAAAAAGAAAATTCAGTATTATTTCAAACATGGATTAGACACTACTAAATCAACTAATAGTAACATTTAAAAGACAGGTCATACAAGTGTAATATTTGGGGAATGAGGACTGAAATAAGCTAAACTAAAAAGTGTATTTTTGCTTCCATCAGTAAACATGCAGATAATTTATGTGAGGCAGTCTAATCACTAAACTATTCAGCTTTTCAGTTAGTCCACTGAGTAAAATCACTTAAAAATTACATTTTTTGTAGCTCTCTTCCTCCTGTCTTGAGGGTATCCACTTTCTGTGAAATCAGAGTCCCACACGTTTAGCTGGAGGAACAAAATACAGAGACTCTAAATAATTGCTGTACTAAAATTTTCTTATTTGTCAACACATTAAATGTATTAGGGGCCATTCTTAAAAGAATGTTTATACAAGTCCACCATTACCCCACAGGCATTTCAAGCCTCTGAAAAAGCTCTACTATCCAAACCTTGAAATCTGTACTTGGAATATTCAGTACTAGATTACTGTTATACAAGATGATTCTTTATAAGTGTCAAAACTGAGGGTTCTTTTTCTGGTTGTTCTTTGCTTGTGCCTCAAATCAGAGGTCATGCTCCAAGAACAGCTACTTAAGGATATTTACACATAGCAATAAAACAAATGAAATATTAATCTAGAAGTTCCACAAACCAAGATTTAACCAAGAAACTCCACACTATCATTTCAGAAGTAATGACCTATCAAGTAGGCTGCTGAATTCTAAAGCAGCAAAACTATCAATAGGCACTCAAAAAGCATCTGCCAGAAACAGATTAGCTCGTACTTTTACAGTCATAAGATTCATATCGTCTTCATTTGGAAATAGTTTTTTTCTGAATTAAGAACTGCTTCCAGATGAGACAGTTCATTCAGCAATTGGTCACTGCAGTGACAATTAAGTACAGCAGTATTTAGATACCTTGGCACCTAATGAGAAGCAGCCATTAAACGCCAGATCCTAAAAACATGTTAATAGTTATAAATCATATTCATTATGATTACATTCTAGAACAAGTAGAATGTAAATTTACATTCCCAAATCCTTTGGGGATGTAGAAATGCATTTCATGTTCAGTTATTTAACTTGTTCTACATCAGTAATTAATACTATTTTCAACCCTCCTTGGCCTAGCCCCCCCTTCTTGCCTTTTCTCCATCTATGGCTTTTTGGGGGCATTCTCCCGATGTAGGTGGACGAGATACTTTAGAAGCTGGTGAATAATGCTGCTCAGGTGAAGTACTCTTAGGATCCTTGATTAGAGTCCCACTTAATTTATGCTGTCCTTGCACAAAACACGTTCTGAGTTGACAAACCGTGTTATATCCTGGAATGGTGCAACCAGTTGGAGGTCCCGATGTTCTTAGTGCAACTGTAGCCTCCATTTCTGTAGGAGACACCTGGCTTTTAGAGTTTGGCCATAAAATTAAAAACTACATTCCACCTACCACTTCAAATACATACTTGGGTCAGTCACAGGAATGCAAAGTCCCTTAGACGTGGATGGCTCAGCTACACTGTTGGCACCACTACAACTCTGACATTCAACATTTCTATAAAAGTCAAACACTAGAGTTATAAAATGCTAGTTTGTAAGATACTGCATATGTCATTTCCAGAAAGTGCATGCAAGACAAACATCGACCTCCTCAGCTCCTTGTCAGAGCTCTATTAAAGAACACAACCTCCCAGGCAATGTAGCACCAGACCACCATTTTGCTGAATTTCAGACTGCAGATTTAAACTCAAGAATTTTCTTTACCGAGTCTTTATGTGCTGATATATTTTCCCAAACTAGTCTACCCAGCACACCATGCTGCTTTGAAACACTGTTCTGTTCTACCCATATGTCCACACAATTTTTTGGTGTTTTTTTTTTTTTTTTCTCCATGTGACTCCTACAGTATCAAACATTCTGAACAGAGCAGGTATCACACATTTGGCAGGACTGGGCAATTACTCTCAAGACTACGCATTCTTCCTGTGCTTAGGGATAAACAGACTTCCCAGGAAGTGACAGACACTTTTTACTGCCTGAGTTCCCATACCACACCACTAAGTCAGCAGTTCTGGTGTTTCCAAGACTAAAATCAGTATGTCATTAGAACTTAATCTACTTGGCATTAACAGTACTTTTTGTTAGAAATAACAGCCACTTGCACATAAAATACACCAGCTTCATGTTACCCACTAACCTGTGAAGATTTACATTCAAGACTAAATAATTTCCCTGGTGTCAAGTTCTCCATTCCTACATGTTCATGGATACTATCTAGATTTTTTTCAAGGATTCCTTGAACCCTGTCTCCTACCACATGCCCAATGGAGATTCCAGCTTTGTTCCTGAAGCTCTCTGAGCCCTCCACATGCTTATGATCCGCATGGATCCAAACAAGAAATCCTAGACTCATTTACAGTGTGAGTCCGTTAAAAGCAGCTTCTCCACAGTTCCAAGGTTATAGCACTAACCTTTCTGTCTCTGCTGTAGAGATGTCCAACTTAGATATCTTATTTAATGAAGAGGAATTAGAGGGTGTTCTGCAATCTCTGTCTTTGGAACCATCCAAACAGCTTTCACCTAAAGAAGACCTTTTGCACTGAAGTCCATTATTATTTTGACTAATATCTGACACCCTTTGCTGAAACGACAGTTAAAAAATAAAGTCTTCAAGCAATTATTAAAGCTTTTATTAAAAATTACCAGAAGCACTGAATTTTTATTATACCTTCTTTCTTTTCTGTAAGGTTCCTGCTGGCAAAAAATAATGGAGTTGTTTTCTCTTCACATAAGTTGCCTCAATCTTCATACCTTCCTTTAGGATGTTGAGGGCACTGGCCTGCCTGTAAACTGACATCAAAAACAGTGCTGTAGCTGAGTGGGGATGTTTGCATTAGTGCTGGTCAGTTATATATGGTTTCTTTAGAGACATGTCTGCCCAGCCCAAATGAAGAGTTCCCAGCTTAAGTCAACACAAAATTCTGCCTGAGCACTCTCAGTCATCACAAGAAGGTGACTGTGACCTGTGATGCCCATTTCACATTCACTATAGCCCAGCCACAACAGCTGTTTGTGTTCAAATTTGCATTTTTAAATTCTATCTGTCTGAGGAAACCGGATTGGATTTTAGGGACATCTGACTTAATAGACTTACTACAATTTAAACAAGTTTTCCTCAAGTGTCTGCAAACAGCCTTTTATGCAACTGACAAATGCTATAGCAGCACAACAGTTATTACAGAGATAAGTCACATTTAGATAAGCTTATCTAACTGGCCTATCACTGGAGCATAACTGGAAAGCCAGCTTACTGACACACAGAGTGGGAATCAAAGCAAGGATATGCAACTCAAAGGTTTTCTACAGGAGACCAGAAGTGAAATAAAAGCACAAACATGAGCATACACACCAGTATGGACTTTTCCTTCAAATTAAATTCAATAGTTTGTATGTAAAAGGGAAATAAAGTTCACTGACAAAAGCCCTCCAAACTGAGCCTTCTATTCCTGAGCTCCTCAACTTGAAATTAATCTTTGTCCTCTAAAATTATTCTCTCAAAGTCAAGGCACATGGTAACAGCTCTCTAGCACAGAACTACTGGTCATCCCCATGCATGCCAAAGGATTTCCCACCTCTCGAGGAACAGTTTTTCTGTTCAATTATCTCTGGATTCACACCCTACATCCAGCACATACCATAGGCTGTGCTTCAATAAAGTAAGAGCACACAGCCATGCTGACAATGTTTGTGCATAGAAGATTTAACATTAGTTCTGGCCTCTCAGGAGCATGTAAATCTCATTAACATAATTCACATTTGCCATTGAAATGTAGTGCCACTGGATGTAATGTGCAAGTACAGATAACAGCGCAAGGCTGAGGAAATCACCCTGCCTGGCTTGTAATTCAGATGAGAGTCTTGATGCATTTTTCTGTGCTTTTCTCATACCCCAAGAGAGCTAAGAAGAAAGTTGGGTTTTACTGCTTTTACTCATGTCATCTGAGCAAAACAACAGAAGTCATGCTGGTGCTATGGATAAACTCCAACAAACATTTACAGGATTTCACTGTTTAGAACTCTTTGCCCAAATACACTTGTCACTCAGAAGAACAGCCTGATTTCCTTATTATTCTAGCATTATCTAACAACACCTGCAATATTAATGTATTTCTGCATCTATCAAAAGTATCAGGAATTAACAGACTATGGACATGAAAATTTACATGCAAGACTGCATGTAATTACAATGAGACAACCCAGCGACTTTCCCAGTTCTGGGATCATATTATACACAAACAGTCCTGGAAAAATACCATCAACAACTCCTTTCAGAGCTTGACACAGTCACTTCCCATTTCCAAAGTTCAGCAGCTGACTACTGTTTGACAAGTATAACTACCCCAGCAAATGGGCATCTCTGGGCTTCACAGCTGACTGTCCCCTACAAGGAATGCAGTTTTGTGAGGACTTATTTCACATATGGTACAGGGTGTATGACTGTAACACACTTTTGTTTTAAGATGGCCTTACTTTGAGACAAAGTGTCAACACAATGTGTTTTTGAAGGTAATCTTTTATATGTTGCTATCTATAGGGATATCTAATAACAAAAGGAATTACTTTGTGAAACGACTTCCACTGGAATAAAAAGAATGACACTCTACAAGTCTAGAGCAAAAATAGAGTCTTACCTGTATCTGTGAATGACTGTATCCCATGTGTTAGATCAACATTAGTCTTTACTGCACTTTCTGCTTTCTTAAACACAAGGCCAAGAAACCACATTGATACATATCCACTCCTAAAAAGAGACAGATCACAAACCTGAGCTGGGCACAGATACCAGTCATTTGGATTCTGGTACATTTTAGTTGCTCAGTTTAGAGCCAGCTCAGACTTAATTTCTCAGAGCATTCCTCCCTGAACTGCTCCCTTCTTTAAAAAGATGTGATGTGCTCAGGACCCTGTCAGAAATATACTGAACCTCTCTCACCAATGAGCTGAGGGGAAGGAAGATACAATTTGGCCAATGTGTACTTCAGAAAAGTAACAAAACTCACTGTTTATAGAGAACTTCATTGCCAGGGAAAGACTGTGGCTGCACGTGTGCAATAGTTATAAATTCGTTCCTTTCCAAGTTTCCAACCAGCACACGGATTTTAGACTCGACAAGGCCAATCCTAATAAAAACAAGAAGTATTTTATTCATTTTTAACTGTTTCCAGCTCATCAGTTAGATGCCTTTTTGTAATACAGTGTTAACCAATCAATAAGGACGAAGTTTCATACAGCTGCGCAGACACTAGATCTTTATATCACATACAGACACTGTAATTTGAGATGTTTCCTGTGACATTTGTGTTTTTGTTTCCAAAGACAGAGACAAGTAAATTTTACATATACTCTGCACAGTTCAGATACAACACTCCCACCTGTAACCTATGATGAAAATAACAAGGAGCAGATCCCAACACCTCTGGGGTGCAGCAAAACTCCTTTTTGCCACATGGATCAAGGAGAACAGTGGTTTTGAAAAGGCTCAAGCATAACTGTTCAGTTACACCCAAGTAAAGATGCAATGCTTCTTGCAGATTGATCAGTGAAAATGTAAAAATAGTTATTTTAATAAACAAATCATCTAGTCAACACTCCCCTCAAACTTCCCTAAGAAATGAATCATGACCACAAGGGTTTTAATTTTAATAAAGTAATGGCATTTCATCCTTCTGCCTAAAACTGTTAACTTTAAAAGCAGTCAGAAATCTATGTTCTTCAAAAGCATCTTATGTTGATGAATAACAGAGATGTTATCTACTTCCAAATCCACTCAAGAATTCATGAACTAAACTTTTCCTTGTAATGGACTGAAGCAAGTTTATCTTCTGCTTATCATTTTCCCAAGCTGCAAAACTGGAAAATTCACCTCTATTTCTGTCACTGAAAAAAAAAAAAAATCAGCTCTTACCACAGCCAGAATTTCCCTTGTCTTTATTGTGATCTACAATAAGCTTTGTTCACTCAAGAATATTTCACATTAAAAATTATTTGGCCCTCTGCCAATACACCTTGTTGTACACAACTGTGACTGATATCAAGCTGCAGCTGATAAGATTTTTAGGTGAATATTTTAGAAAGTTCAGATAAAAAGTATTACCTACTAAAACTATTCTTAAACATTAAGCCATCTTTTAGAGATGGCACAAGAATTATTTGACTTAAGGCACAAGCCAAACTTTGAAATAAAAGTAAGGTGCCCTCAGAATGGGTGTCTATTACAGAGAGGTGTTTTGCTTCCTTACTTGAGCAAAGCAAGCAAAGTACTAATTTCTTAACAAAGAAACCTACTGGAAAATCAATAAATACACATTAATGCCTTAGTGCCTTAATTCCTCAGTATTTCTCTTTATTTCAAAATTCACAGTGACTCAGCACATTCTCATAGGTTAAATAAGTAATTATTGGCAAATCTCCTTTCATTGAAGAAAAATAGGTTTGGAATAGGCTGACTACACAGCAGTTCAATCTAGTCCTTAAATATTACAGTAAAACTCTTTATGAAAACAAATGTAAGGCTCCAGAACAGTGGTCTTCAAAGCAGGGAGGGAAGGGAGTGTATACCATGCCTAGCTGCATAGTTACAGACTTTGTTAATATAATTAACAAAAATATGGTGCAACATTGAATTGAGTTTCAGTTTTGCACTGGACCCACATTTAAAGCAGCACTTACCAGTTTAAATGATGCTCTTCTGTAAAGGCACTGGCAGTCAGCACAATGTAATGTCTAGAAGGAGAAAGGCAAATGAGTACATTAGCTCAAGATTTTATTCTACATTCTAAACATCAGATTTTTTTTCTTGGTAGGAAAAATGCTGTGAGTGCCATAAGACAGCTTTTCCTATCTTCCCTATGCTTATATGTACCAAAACTTATATGACTACTTCCAGTTTCTTTAAAAAGCTCTAAACTGAAACACATCAATACATTTTTCTACTTAGACCCCAAGTTAAAATTCATCATGCTAGCCACTAAGTAAATAACTTAAGTTCAGACAACAGATTTCATACATA
Organism: Vidua chalybeata; assembly: GCF_026979565.1. NCBI lineage: Eukaryota > Metazoa > Chordata > Aves > Passeriformes > Viduidae > Vidua > Vidua chalybeata. The sequence continues at coordinate 36,486,822 of NC_071532.1, forward strand.
CTTGTACTTCTGAAAGAAGTTCAGTGGTTCAAAGAGCTTTGACCAGTCTGATTTTCCTTTGAGAATCTCATCTGTAACTTCAAGACCTACAAATATGGTTAAAATCTTATCACTATTTTTTAAAAATTACCATGACAAACTTTAGAAGATTGTAACAGTAACTGACAGAAGAAAAAAAGCAGGAATTCCCCTGACAAAATGCAGATCCCACAACAGCTTATTGGAAAACTGGTCCCTTATTGCCTGCAATGGGCATATTTCCCAGAGAAATCTTAAACCTCAGTGAACAAAACTAATTCAGATAACATGTTTTCATAGAGCAAGAATGACACTTTAATAAGCACAGAATGTACTTTACCACGTTGGAACTCCTCTACCATGACTGCTCGTGTTGACACAGACACATTGTATGTGGAGTTCTGCTGTGGGTAGGCTGGGGTGATGATGGGCATCACATGGTGCCGGTCGGATGGGTTCACCTACGAGGTTACAACAGCTCTGTTTAGCACCAGTTTTGGTCAGAACAAAGTTTTAATGCTTCTGATTTCAATGGCTACCTACTCTAGGGTCCCAGACTGGTAAATTAAGAAAGCTCTCTTCAAGTCGTTTCAGCAATACTGGCTTTGGCCAATCCCTATAGAAGAAAAAAAGAATAAAGCATCCACTTTAAGCTCTGCTCTGCAATTCAGGGCTGCACGGGATGTTGACAATGTACATCCTGATATAAAGAACTACAAGTGTTACTTCTTTATGCAAATTAAAATAAACAGCTTTTACCATTTTGAAAAAATCAAGAAGAACTTGTTAACGAGAGTAGAGGCCAAAGCATTTGGGTAGAGTTGACATATTCTTGCTACCAGCATGGCCCAGGAGACTCCACCAAGAAATCCCATGATGTTGGAGTAAACACCACGTCCTGGAATGGATACCATGCAGTTAGACTGTGGTCTTTCAAATCTGCAGCACCAGCTGCACAACCCATAGAAAACTTAATACTTAAAACTTAATTTCAGCCTCCATGATGTTTATTTTTGCAGTGCAGTGAGGCCAAATTGCTGGTCCTTACAGTGATGAGAAGAAGAATCAGTACAACATCACATCCCAAAATATTGCTACTGTGAAACTTGCTTGTGCTGCTACACCTACTGCTTCACTTCAATTTCCCTTAAGAGAAAGGTTCTATCATTGTTCTAGTACTTGCTCTAGCCATGTAGGCAAATGGGACTTATTCCTTTTACACTTAATTGGGAATTTTTATCATTTGTAGTCAAGTTCCTGATAAGCCATGCAGCAGTGTCTCGTAAGCACTCCCCTCTTCTCTGAACTCCATCTCCACTAAAAAAAACACATGGAATTTACCACATGGACAGACCACGAACCTAAACTGAAAGGCTTTTAATATAACAACTGTCATTTAAATAGCAATTCAAAGCTGAGGTACATCCAATAGTGAGCATGAGATGCCTCTGAAAGGTTTAAAGATCACAAACCACCCTGCCACTCACGTTTTGCCCACAGTTTAACTGCACGGAGTGTGAGCCGGAAGTTCTCCAGATTGGGCACCAGGCGCAGTATTTCATCTGTAACCCTGCTGCCTGCAAGACAAAAGGTGAAGCACAGGAGTTCCCAGTAACAGGCACAAGTCAGGTGCTCCTATATAGGATCAGCAGTGTACGCTTATAGTTCAAGTCTAAGAAAACAGGTCTGGATTACCTGCTTTGTATTAAATTATTGATTGCACATAACTTTCAGCATCACTTTAGGTAACCAGTGCCCTCAACAACTGTTCACAGTTTAGACTACAACTAGCAATTTTTAGATAAAGCCTCTGCACAGGATGTTTTGGCCATAAAGTACAATGCAGGAAGCTCCACCTCAGCATGAAGAACTTTAAATCGCAGGGTAGCAGAGCACTGGAATGGGTTGTCACAGGAGGTCATGAAATGTCCCCATCTGGAGGGATTCAAAACTCACCTGGACGCATTCCTGGGTCAGCTGCTCCAGGTGACCATGCCTTAGCTGGAGGGGTGGACTGGACAGTCTCCAGAGGTCCATTCTAACCCTAAATATTCTGTGATTCCAGAAGCTGGGTTTCTTTTGACAGCCAGCAACCATTAAACCAATTGGTGCTAAACATTGAGCAAGTCAGACTTCAGGTATTTTAATTATGTTTTTTTTTATGAACAACCTTGTTTATCCTTCATACATTCTTATCAATTGCCCTACTAAGTCATCTGAATCTGGGACAAGCTGGAACACTGCTCACAAACCAATCAAACAGACATGAGACATAAGTCTATGTAAACACACAGCTCCTTGGAATATCTAAATTTAGGCCCACGGTCGCCTCCTCAGAACTCAAGTACACTGGAGATCCGTTTCTGCATCTTGTACAGAAATGAGGGTTGTGTAATGTGCATCCTATGCCAATTTAAATGTCTTTACAAAGGTGTTCAGAACATGCTCACCATTTAAGCTCCGTATGCATCTTATATCCAGGCTTTTGAGGCACGAGTCATCCCTGAGATCGAGATCATCAGAAACTGTTGGCAAAGACAGCTTTGCAAACACGAGATCAATCTTCAAGAGAAAAAGGGTTCAAATGTGACTTACAATGCAGCACTGTGTGCAAACAAGACACTAGTGAGGGACACTTGGTCATTCACGTGGTTAACATTTGTGTTTAGAATTAGGGGACCACAGATAAATATTTATTTGCCAGAACACAAGAAAATTGCTCTAAGTTCCCTATTTGTTTGCAAACCCACCTTTTTTAAGCTAGGGAAAGGAAGGGGTGTTTTTTTTTTTTTTTGAAAGTTGGAAAGATTCTAAACTTAGAATTCCTATTGAAAGGAAATTTTAAATTAAACCATAAAATTAAGACTAATTAAAAACCTCACTATACTTCAACAAATGAGAAAGCATTTTCTGTATGCTGTAAGGCCTTAAGCATCTGGTTTTTAGTATAACCTAAGGCAAGTAAATTATTCTGTGAATATCTGTACCAGATAAAGGCCACAAAGAGGTCCTTGAATAAGTGTCTTCATGACAGTAGATACCAAGCAGTAACTCACTTAGGTATTACAGCGAGTATTTATTCTCTACATGAAATGTATTCCAGATAGAAGGATTCCTGCAGCTGACAAACTGAGGCAGGAGTCCACTGAGTAGTTTTACTTTTCTTTTTCCATGTTGTTTGTCTCACAGGGACTTCATTTTTGATTTGCAGCAGATCAGGTGATTTGTGCAGGGAACCACAACAGAAACACCCCTTACAGAAAGGGAGCTCTTGTCAGAGCTCAGGGGAGTCAGCAAGGACACTGCCTCTACTCCCACTCTGCACATCCTTGGGAGATAAATGCCACCCAAGCAGGCTACCCTGGTCTGCAGCACAGGTTTCAAAAAAGATGTCAGTCATATTCCCACACTTGCCAGGCTAGCTAGGGGCTTATTTTCCTAGAAGTTCCCATTCCACTTCTGGGATTAATTTGCGATGTATTAATAACCAATATACCAATAACCTCATAAAACAGCAGGATCATAAAACCCTGAAAAAGTTACCCTACTCCAAGGAAAGAAAAAAAAAAAACTCACTTAAAGGTGAAAAAAAACCCAAAAATTAAAATTCTTACCTCAATGCCATCAAACTCAAATTTGATAACGGGTACATATGCATCCTCAATGGCCTGTGAAGGAGAGGATATCTCTAATAAGATATCCTTTTGCTACTTTAAAAGTTTTTCCTATACTATATAAGATACAGAATTTATGCTGAACTACTCAGTACAAAGACTGAGTTCCTTCCAAACACAAAAAATCCTCATAACTCTCAGGAGGATAGCACTATTATGGTACTAATACTAGATTTTATTAAAAGATCTTATTTAGGCAAGTGATTGAGAAGCTGATCCTGTGCTGTAACAAACAGTGCACAAGCCATCAGTATCAGTGGCTGTAAGCCCTTCCTACATCCAAGGTGAAAACACAGCAAGGGACAACCTTGCTTGTTGATAGAGCTGACTCATTCCCAAAACACAGGGAGCACAAAAACTCTTAGGTGATGTAGTCACTGGGGAAAGGATCCAAGAGCTGGACACCAACATTTTCATGCTGCATAAACCAGTATATTGGAAAGTACTCAAAACTGATTTAATTTTGGCTTGTAAGATATTTGCTACAAATGCAAGTCTTTAACATGAATATTCTTACTGTAAAATTTACCCAATCTATCAAGCAGAGAGTTTACTCACTCTCAGGTTCTTTACTTCCTCTTGATTCTTCAGTTTTTCAAAGAATGACTGAAAAAAATCTGATCTTTCCACATGACTGGGAGCAACACAAAGGGCATCAATGTCCGAACCTGCAGAGATTTCATTTCTCCTGTTACTGTTGGAAGTCACTTTCCAACATCAGAACTACGACCAGGTACTGAAAATACTACCTTTGGTGTGTACTCCAAGTCTGTAGGAGCCAAATGTAAATATTTTGCCACCAACTCGTTCTGTTATTGAAGGGGGAAGATTCTGTGGGTAGAAGTTTAGGATGCACATTATCCTCTGTGCAAGTTTAACTTGCATGTAAGTCATTTAGAAAAACTGTAACAGCCTGCATAAGCAATGTCTTCTCTCTCCTCTACATTTTAGTCTACTAGATTTTGATTCTGTTTTACTGAAATAAGTTGAGCTTTTAAAAAAGATTATAGGTGATGTAGCAGTACTTTTATTAATTCATACAAATTAAGACCTATTACTAGACTTCCCTGCAGCAGAGGCACATAAATTAACGCAACCTAAGAGCCATTCAAAGGGCATGTCTAGAATCATAATTTCAAGCTAGACTGAGTGCTGCAGGCTGTCTGGGGCAAGATTAGTGCCAATTTTACCATCTTTCTCATCCACAATGCCTTGTTTTGGCTTTGTTAACAGTTACAAGTCAACAGATTGAGCCAATACAGGACTTTATTCAGTTCCCCAAAGACTGTGAGATCTTGAGATATCTTTTACAACTTGTTTCAGTGACAGTTACTACAGCTCTACTTGATATTTAAGAAGTTAAAAGCTGAACTTTAGCACAGATCCCAGTAGCATAGCCATTAAATCAAAAGGCTTCAGCTGTTTTGACAAAAACAAAAAAATTCTTACCTTGCTTTCAGCAAGCTCTGAAATCCATTCTCTGACAAAGTTATTCAGTTTACAAAGAACAGTTGTCCTGTAAAGAAAACTCATGCTAAGTTTGCTTTAAAAAAAATGAAATAAAAAAAACCAAGAAACAAAAAAAAAAACCCCAAGAGGTTAACAAATTTCAGTCCTGTTATACCTGTGATAGAGTTCTTCTTGATCTTCAAACACCCCAAATGGCTTCATTGCTTCAATCAGCTTCTGAGTATGGATGTGGTCTTTATCACTAGGAGAAGCCAAGCTAATTGGAGAGGTAAGTCCATAGTGCCCTTGAGGCTGGTTCTGCTGCCTGGAAGTACTGAGAGAAAATACAGGAATGAGTACTTAAAAGAAGAAAATCTTACTGGAAAACACCCTTTAGTTTACACTTCACAAATCTATTTCTGCCCTTTTACCCAATGCTGAGAGAAAGGAGGAAAAAAATCTTGCTTATTTTTAGAACACTTGACCTCACTTAGAAGTCACAACTACTTAAAAAGAAAAAAAAAAGGCATTTATGGATGTAAGAAACCATCCAAGATACTGCCATCTTAACACAATTTATTTGCACTGCTCTAGCCCATCAGAACTAACTTCTGGGAAATAAAAAGGTTTGAAACCCACCAAGGACAACCCTACAGACAGAAGAAGTTTTGGACATTTCAGTTTCAATTTAAGGATATTCCAAACAGTTTCCTGCTAGCACCAAACAAGACAATTCAACTTCTTTAAATTAAATGTTTTTATTAGGTTTCTACTAATTTAGGAAGGGCATTATAGTTGATTGTAAAGGCATATAGGTCTGTTAAACAGAGTTGATGCAATAAATTTGATGTATTACTATATAAACCCCTTGCTTTAAAAAGAGGAAAATGGAGAAAAAGCACCATATTTTGCATTACCAGCTGAAACCAGAAGAGAGAAAGGAGCGGGACAGGAGGTAAGGATGCTTAATGCATCTCTACAGAAACACCAGCACCAAAAGGGGGAGACACCCCAAAAAGTCTCATCATGGTCTAGACCCTAAGGCTCAAGAGACTGATTGTGCCATTATTTAAGCAGGATATTTTCCTCCTTCACATATGTACAGCTTCTAAGATCAGCTGGGTTAGGCAAGAGATATTTATAACTATTTAAGGTAACTGACCCCTTTCTGGCTGGAACAAGATTAGGAAATGTTTAAAGACAAGCTTCACCACTTGATTTTTAAAAAGACAGGTTATTGCACAGTTCCTTATTTCTAATTGTTGCCGTTACTCTCCCTCTTAAGAGATTTCCCTCTCTTTAAGTATCCTTATGCATTTACACACAGAGCTTCTAGTCACCTATGGGTTTTTTTTTCTGCCCCTTTCCTCTCTCCAAGCCTGTTTTTCAAACTTTTTTCTCTGTGCTTTCCAAAAAGCTGTGGGGGGCAGGTATTAGGACTGTAGTGCTATCAACTAGTGTCCCCAGTCAGAAGAGCTATTTACTTACAAGCCTAACTAGGCCTTGACCTAATTTCTCTTGTTTATAGACATTGACAATTTCCACTTCATAAATAAAAATATTCATAATGAATATTTTCTTTCTATGATATAATTTTCATAACAAATACAGGAGGAAAGCCTGTACTTAATTGCTGTGCATTGCAACTAAATTAAAACACCTACAGCAGCAACTGCTTCCATGTTTTATGCATTGCTTGCATTGTACGACTTGCACTCCATAAAGCTTGCACAAAACAAGATTTAGACTACACCAGCATTTAAGACGTTTCCAAGGTACGAAAAGGCACCACCTGCCTTTCATTGCCTCATTCTGCCTACAGATAATATAACTGGAGATTGACGTAAAGCACAATATCAATTAGATAAACCTAATATTATTAGCATCAGATGTGTTTACTATTAATTAAATATTATTCATATAAAACTCCTCTAGTCAATAGTAGCTATTTTTCAGTTGCCTACACATATTACTGATAGTTTGACCTCACAAGTGGTGAGGGAAACAGCACCTGGAAAGATTCACTGCGTGAAACTTTAATAATTTGTTGCCCTTTTGGAAAAAGCAATAAATTAAGTCCTACTTTGCTCTCTCAAGCATATAAGCACACAATGAAGGGATCTTATGGATCCTAACACACGTGGCACACTACCTATTCACCCATCAGGCTTCTGTTTAAACAAGAATCCTGTTGCAGTTTACTATTTTGCCAAATCTTGTTACAACCTGTGCATCACAGCAAAAACCTCCAATGCATGTCTGTTCTGGTAAATCACACTTTTACACAAAAAGCCAACCTAAATGGATTTATTCCGGGTTTTGCCCATTATTTATAGCTGCCCAAAGCTGCAAGGTGTGTCTCCCCCACACACCAAGGGTCGAGGGGTAAGTTCACACTGTGGCTCAGGGCGCTGCCTTCAGCCATCGTGCGGGGCTCACTTGGGACAGAACGACCAGAAACCAGCTCCTGAGCCACCAAAACCAACAGCAGAACCCAGGGAAAACAAGGAAGGAGGAATATCCCCACCACCTGGAACCTTCAACGAAGGAAGCCCAGCTCCACCCTTCACCGCTGCCGCACCAGCTCATGCTGCGCGGAGCCCGCGGGCGGCTGCTGCCAGGTCAAGTCTCCCTGTCCCCGTCCCCAAGGCTCAGGCAGTCACTCCTCTCCTCAGCAGGACGCGCAGCCCCAGATCAAGGCGCAGCCCCGTTACCGCCGTTCCTCGCCGGCCATTGCCGTTGCTTGGCGACAGCGTCGCCGCCACACGCGGTGAGACCCGGGCGAGGCAGCCCCGCCACCCGCACTCCACCATTTATTTCCACCGAGAATTCCTCCCCTCGGGCGAGGGCAGCTCCGGCCCCCGCGGCCCGCCAGGGCCCCCTCGCGGGGCAGCTCCGGTGGGTGTCCCCCCTCCCGCCCGCCCGGCCCCGCTCCGGCGCTGTCCCCTCAGGGCAGGGCGGGAAGGCGCCGCCGCCTCACCCGCGCGTCTCCTTCATGGCGCGCGCACAGCCCGCGCCGCCGCCCGCGCTTCCCGCCCTTCTACACCACCACCCCCTTCCCGGCGGCCCCCGCGCCGCCCGCCCGCCCGGCGCCCCCTCGCGACTGCGGCGGCGTGTGACCCCTTACGGGGCCCCGCCATCCCTTCGGGCCGCCGTCGGCGTGGCTGAGCACTTTTGGGGGAGGTTATTCCTTCCCCGTGGCGCTGACAGACCCGCCGAGGCCGAGCTAGTCCCCAGCATGAGGCGGGCCCGCATCGCGCCCTCCCTCCCACAGGACGGTCCCGCACCTGACATCCCCTTCCAGAAAGGAGGGGTAAAAAAGAACAGGAATCGCTCTCGAATTAGGCTCATGACAGCCTTCTGACATCTCCTTCCAGAGAGGATGAGTGAAAAAAAAAAAAAAAGAGGAATCGCTCTTGTATTAGTTTATTCTCATCCAGTAAGTGCAAGCCCAGCATCCCTTGACTGCAGCTGGTATTGGGAGGATTTAACACACATTGCCAATGTCAGCAAATAGTACCCACCACAACGTCAGGACCACACATAATTATCATAAAAGCACGGAGTGGTTTGGGTTGGAGGGCACCTTGAAGATCAACCATTTCCAACTCCCCTGCCATGGCAGGGACACCTTCCACTGTCCCAGGTTGCTCCAAGCCCCATCCATTCTGGCCTTGGACACTTCCAGGGATCCAGGGGCAGCCACAGCCTGTCCTGTCCCAGTGCCTCACCACCCTCACAGGGAAGATTTTTTTCCCCCAGTATTTAATCAAAACCTACCCTCTTTCACTTGAGACCCGTTCCGTCTTCTGTCACTACATGCTCTTGTAAATAGTTTTGCCTCATCTTTCCTCAAAGTCCCGTTCAGGCCACAATTATAATAATTTTGGGCCAATGCAGTGTGTTACAAACTGAGTATTAAATCAGCCAATCTACCCCGAGAATATGGCATTTAGATGACAATTCCCCACTCACATTCAAGTCTGCAAGAAGTTAAAAAATCAAAAGCATAATGTTTCTGTAAAGTTGAGTAGATCTTTGGAAAAACTTTTACTTCCTGCTGCCCCGATGTCACATCAGAGTCTTTGAGATTAGCACATGATTTCTGTACTTTTCTGAGTTGTCTTTAGCATCTTTTTTGAGGTAAAATACATATTATTTTGCAAGATGCTTTGAAGACACACAAACTTAACTTTTGTCCTGAAATTTTAATAAATTAACAAAACAAATATACCTTTAGCAGGATTGTCTTACCTACCCTACTCAAATCACTTAATGGGGAGTTGAAATTTTTTTTGACTATTGAACATTTGCGTGGTAGTGTTTGTGCTAAAATTTCAGTCTTTGATATGATTGATGCTTCTGCAAGGAATTACAGTGGTAAAGAAAAAAAAATTAAGCAAATTTATTGAGATCTTTTGTTGAACCTCTAGCCAAGAACTTGTTATTCTCAGAAATTTTCTCGAATATTTTATGGTCCTCACAACCATACTGTGATCCTACAACCAGGAAAATTTGTATGCTGCTTTTTTATTTTCTTTTCTCTCAGGTTCATACCAGCTACTGAGTGTGAGGAAAACAGAGTTTACAAGGCCAATCACCCAAGTTTAATGTCTTTAAACCTGAAACCTATTTCTGCTGCATGCTGTAGTACCTCAGTAGGAGCTGCGCTTGCCCACAGATGCGATGGGAGGTTTTTAATGGAGAAGTGATACTTTCCTTTAAATCACCTGAAACATTTAGGAAAAAAATTAGCAGCTCATCAAGCACAACAGTTTTTCTTCAAGTGCAACTCTAATGTTAAATGGTAGTGAAGACTAATCAACCTTAACTATCTTCAATGCTCTGCTAATGAAGAGAAATGAAGAGAAAAGGCAGGAGGTGTTTGAGAAAGTGTTGAAGTTGGAGCACAATAGCTGGGTGACCACTTAGGGTGGCTAGAGCTTGGCTTCGCATATAAAATGATTTTCTGGAAAAGGAATGATGCTGAGAAAAATAATTAAACAGGGTTCTTATTGTTAAGGAGTTTATGAATTGTAATTTCTAGTTTTACATGAGGTGACTGGATCAGCTCTTCTGTGAGTTGCTTGGTTTTGGTTTTTTTTACAGAAAATAAGAGTCTCCTGTTGTCTGCCATTTATTTAGTCTAGTGTTAGTTAGTTACTATTCGTTATTCTTTTGTGATTTATTCTGTATATTCTGCCCACATAACTTCCACAATTTTATGTGTAGTAGTGACTAAACCATATCGTGTTTCAGAGTGTATAGAGTTTGAGGACAGGTTGTTTCAAGGTAGTGCTTTCCTCTGCTGGATGTGTTAACTTTTGTGTAGAACCTGGGTTATAGAAATGGCTAAAAACAAATTCAGTATTGTAGCTGGGGTTCTTTCTTGGTGAGTGTCTATATCATGCATATAGCATTAGCTTGAGAGTGATGTGAAGTGGGGGGGAATGTTTGGATTTGTTTTAGTTTCTAAATTGCTGCTTCATTGTCAAGGAGCTAATATCCTTCTCTGTAGTAAAAATGAGGTGATATCGGAGTACTTTCAATCTGTTAGAGGCTATTACTGAATTATGGAGAGGTGCTTTATAAACGCCTAGGCTATGCATTTTCACATGTCAGAGTCTGTATATATGATTTTAATCTAATCTGTGAAGTTAATGATGTTAGTGTGATGTGGTTTATGAAGCACTTGTATGCGACCACATGTATGATAGACTTGTGAAGTTTGACAGCCTATTTATTCTTGGATAAAAGAAGTTATCTATATATTCCTTATAGTCTTGCTGTTGTTGTTTCTTACCCCTTTTCCACTTGGGTCTATTCAGGTGCCACCCTGTATTCCATAAGGACTTTTGCTTGTAAATGCCTGTCCCTTTTCAGTGGGAAGTGGCAACTTTGTCCATTTTTCCCTCTTTAAAAACTGTTTTTGTCTGTCCCAAGTGAACTAATTACCCATTACTATTTTATTTGATGAAGTGCTTTGTGATTATCATATTTGAATGTTTTAAAATTTTAATGATTAAAGATGAATGAGCCTAAGCAGATTTTTTAAAATGCAGTTCTGAAGGAATTTGGGGTTTATGCATGAAAAGTTATGTACCAGCTCCTGCACCTGACTCTATGCTTCAACATGTGAAATATGCCTGAGAGGGAGACTGCTGCAGAGAAGATATTTGTGTGGTATTGAAATATTGTCCACATCACAGGAATTTATCAGAAAAAAAATAGCTTATTCAAACTTTGTATTTGTGCAGAGGATCTTATCTGTATAATGTGTTATATTTCACTAGAGAGATTATTGTCAGCAATAATTTGTATATATACATTTAGGTTCTGATGATTATCAGCTAAAATATATAATTCAGTTCTGGAAAGCTGCATTTTGTAGTAAATGTTCCCAGGATTCACTAATCTATCTCGTGAAAGATCTATGTTGAGTGATAACACTGGAACAGCAGAAGGTGGGGTTACTGAAGACAGATCTTGGATGGATTTAAATAAGTGGCAGCTGAAGGATTTGAGTACTTTGTTGTGGATTTGGTTCTTTTTTTCTTTATTTTTGAATTTCATCAGTTTACCGAGGGGCTGTAATTCTGTAGAGTTGTAACCTTGCAAGCTGCTGAGAATTGTAAATACATAAAGCATTTTATATTTTAAGCCAGTCCTAGCTGCTGCTGGAACACCAAGCTTGCCTTGGAGGGCATCCCTTCGGGACTGTACTGTTCCACTGCTACTTGTCCTTCTAGGCTGGCTTTTCCTAATAGTTGTTAGCTCCTCATATGGGCCGTTCCCGGGGATTCTTCCCTTCACTGCAGGCACTTTGTAGGATTTCCACGTGCCCCTGGCGATGAGCCGACAAAATGGAATCTTTGCTTTGCTTTCCCGGAGAAGTTTTGAATGCTGGTGTCCTTGATGTGGAATTCCTAGCTCTCTTCCCTGGCCATCAGGATCAGAAGGCTTCGCTGGACCTGCAAGAGGCTCGCAGGGCAGGTGCAGTTGTCACCAGGAGATGGACGGGTCACTCGTCACTCCCCGCTTTGGCTTCCAATTGAAGCAGAGATTAATGCCGGCGTTACCGCTTCTAAAACAGGTTAGTTAATGGAAGCTAACTGTGAGCTCACTGAGGCAGCACTAATCTCACTGAAGTGTCTGTCTTTGATCAGCTCGTTCTCTCTCAGCAGGCCGAAAAATAGCCAAAGGACAGGAGTGCTCGGTTTACAATCACGGTAATTTCGCTTTAGGTTTGTCTTTAGCTGTTGGAGATTAATGAATCAAAAGGGTGTTTAAATTTACAACCAGTTCTCTTCTAATCACTTGGCAGTATTATTTCTGGCTGTTTTCTGCTTTGATTACCTGAGCCAGTCATCCAGAGGATGCTGCTGTTCTGCCATCTGATAGTGGGGTACAGCTTTAAATATCTGGGAACTGGTAAGATGATAGCAGAGGGTGTTCAGGATTTTTTGCTTCTCCAGCTGTTTCCCAAGCTGTGTATTTGTTACAACCAAGTCCAAACCATCTCCCTTTCTTCCTCACTCATTTTTGCCCATGAAACAGTAATTTTTTTATTCCACCAGCATGCATCATTTGTGGGGACTGTGTGTTTGGGATATCCATTTATGGGGAACCCATGGATGGGACCTGTGATGCCTAAGCATGAGCAAAGGGTTTGCTTAACAAGGTCTGAGGATGATAGCATTTGGATAAGCAGCTGGCATAGGGAATTGTAGACAGTTTCTTGGGAATGCACTCCTAGGGGAAACCTTGTGTGTTGAAGTCTTTGCATGTCCCATAGAGACTTGGGTATTGTGGTTCTGTGAATATTTGATTTGAGCTCTGGTACGCTCCAAAGCTATTATGTGCATAAAATTCCTTGCCCTTTCAGTTTTCTTTTAATGTGCTTCCATTTGGGGAGGAAAATTGGGTGCAAAGTGCACTTGTAATTTAAGATTACCCCTTTATAACAAGAACAGTGATCTCTGCTAGCTGCACCTGAAGAAGAAAAAATGTGGTAGGTATAGATTCAGAAAATCTCCGGAGTCAGAAATAGTTGCCAGGAAAGTATTGTCCAAATTTAACAGGATATGGCTCTTGTAGTTCTCTCTTCAGCAAACTGCCTTCATTTTGCAGGTAATATTTGTTTTACAGGGGTACTGAGGAGGTCTAACTTGTTATTGTTGAAAAAGTATTTTCTCTGACCTGAAGTTTCTTCAGATGAATGTCTTTATGAAAAGCATTACATGGAGAGCAGACAAGTGTATTTTTTAATTTTCTTGATCTAGGAAGAGAACAAACCTGTTTAATCTTTGCATTTTTCTTTACTCCTCTGATGGGAGACGCAAGTCCTTGGACAGCTGCTGGTGTGTGACACTGGTACTGTTCCAGTTCCATTATAGTGTGAACGTGGCTGTAAGCCTGTTTTTGAGCATTAAAGCCTGATGCTAATACCCCTGATACACCATCCCTTATCATGTTGAGGAGTCTTCTTTGTCATGAATTCATTAGTTTCATGCAGAGATCGTATATAATTCTGATTGCTGCTTGCAGGGAAACTTTAAAGAGGGGAATGGATACTGATAATTACAGTAACACCTCAATTGTATGTGCAACTGGGGAGAAATTTTCATATCCATTAACCTTGCAGTAAAACTGTTGAAGGTTTTTCCCCCCCCTCACCTTCTTATATGTGGTGGTGTTATGTTCAACTTCATGCAGAAACAGGAAAAGAAGGCATAAGTAGGGCTCAGCTTCTTTGAGAGGATTTTGTGATTTTGGCACTTGTATCCAGTCTGGTGCATTGTTCATAGGCTTTCTTTGTTGTAGTTGATGAAGTAAACCATAGATAATTGATAATAGTTTCTTTTTGAACAATTGTTTAGTCAGGGAATTTATTTTCAAGGTAAGCATGGAAGCGATTCTTATAAGTCTTTAAATAAACAAAAGTTGACTGAAAAAGAAGAGGAGATGAAGCAAAGGAGAGTGACAAGTAATGGGCTGAAAAAAAGCAAGAGGAACATTGCAGAGCTAAGTTACTGCAATTATGTGGTTTATGTACATATCCTTTAGGACTTCTTGCCTATCTGTGTGTACAGGTAGACATGCACATTAAATTACTTCTGCCTTGATGACTGGCAAACAAACATACAACAAAATCAATATCACATACAAATATGCAGGTATTTCCTGATAAGTTCAAATTTAAAAAAAAAATTAAATTTTTAAATTTTAATTTTTTAATATATTATGTATTATCTTAGCTACAGGTAAAAATTGACTGAGAGACTAGAAAGCAAGAGACAAGGAAGTGAACAGTGGATTAGATGTTTGTGATGTTCTTGCCAATTGCTTTTAAATGAGGCAGTCCAAGGTCTGCCTCAGGAATACAATTCTGGGATGGGCATTCCAGTGCGTGGGTGAAATTCTGAAATGTTGTTGACCTCCTGAATGCAGGGTTCATTCCTGGGTGCATTGACTCTACTGAAATACAAAGGGTTCCTACTTGGGATAAATATAAATTACTCCTGGTTTTGGTTTTCTTTATGCTGTACGAAAAGAAGAAAATGGCAATTGTGCAAATAAGCCCTCACACTGTCTTTATTGTACTTTCATCGGCCTGGTTTCTCCTAAATAATGTATATTTGGTCCTTTTTCTATTAAGAAGTTTCATTTTAGTCTGAAAATTCTCATTTTTGTGGGTTTTTTCTGCTTGTTGTTTGAAGCAGTGGAATAAAGGGGAGGTGCTCCCAGGGAAGATTGCTGTAAAGACTTCAGATACACGGGATTATAGTTTTCTGAGCTTATTGAAAGTTGATTCACTAGAAATTCGTTGCCAGAGAAGTTTTCTTTGAAACACTCTGTTTTCCCTGGGGAGCCCTTATTTAATTGATGTTTTCCACGTACAGTAACTCCTTTCTGGGATGGCTGAGTTCGCTCTTTAAGTAGGAGTCTCTTGGTGTTCTTTGCTATTTTGCACAGGAGTATTTAATTATTCCAGATATTTAAGAAATAATGCTAACTTGTGCAAGGTTGCTTCTAAGTGTGCTCTCAAACTTTGGGACTATTTTACCACAAAGTGAAAACAGGGACAAGTGTGATCTTGGAGTTGCATTTTAATCTTTGTAATGTGCTGGTTGTTTGCAGAGGTGCTACAGGAAAGTCAAGCCAAAAACTCATTACACAGCTAAAATCAAAACACATCTCGATAAATAAAATCATTTTAGTCACATCAGCACAGCCACAAAAATAGTGTGCTATGTTGGTTGCTGAAAACTTGGCAGGGGGAAGAAATCTTCCAACACAACTTTTGGAAAAGTAGAGGGAACAACTGTTTCAGGTGTTTGTGAATTTCCCAGATAGTCCACGTCTGTGCAAGTATCCTTTTTGTTAAGCTGCTGGTTCCTTCCCCAACAGATGACTAGCAGGTTCTTAATATTTCTGTGTACTGTTGTGTAATGCATGTGGATAAAAGCACTGGATGTGCTCTATGCCTGGATAAATACAATTAGTTGCAATGTTTCTATAAAGCAGTGAGTTGCTGTTAAAGCAGCGCTTCTTGAAATCATCATCTTAAGTAGAAAGATGATGATACTTAAGCAGAAACTTAAGGCTTCTGCAGGGGTTTTTATTTGGTGTATGACCCTTCATAGTGTGTGAAGTGGACTCTGCTGTGAGTGAGGATCATGATAAGGGAAGGGCTGAGCTCTGAAGCTCAGAGCTGAGAGTGCCTAGCAATGAAATTACAGCAATCTTGCTATGTGAGAATCATCCTCAACGTGGCATCCTCGTGACTGCAACTGTATCTATGAGTTGTCTGGTTTTGCTTTAGGATTTCCTTCAACGCCCACAAATTCTTGAGGCAAAAATCAGGAAGTAAAATTAATTTTTTGAGGCATAAATAAAGCATTGAGGCATTCAGGTGTTTATGTGGTATGTGTTCACCCCTAGTTAGTCATGGCTGTGGAAGGAGCTACTTGCCAAATACTTGATTCATAACTATGCTGTGTAAATTTTGTTATCTTGCATTAGTGTGAGGCAGAATGTAAATTCTGGGTGAAGGTCTCTGCTTAAGGCTGGGTCTGAAGTGGTAACAGATCTAGAACTGTTTCCCTGCAGCTCAGCATCTTGATGGTTATTTTTACTTATGTAGAAATCTGTGGTTTTCACTAAGCAAGAGACATGCATAGATTGCCCTGCCTCTTTCCTGGGACTGTGACTTTATAAATTGATTTTTTTTTTCTTTAAACTACATGTGGATTCATTTCATTTATCCTTTCATGTGTCCCATCAATGAAGCATGTAGGAAGATAAAAGTATTAATTACCTTCAACTATTAAGACTTAGAATAAATAGGTTTTAATATTGCTAGTTTCATACTGTACTATAATTAACAGCCTCCAAGAGTGCAGAACTTGAAACAGATTAGAAAAGAAACCTCAGTGCTGTTCAGCTTTTACCTTCAGCCCTGCAGCTTTCCAAAAAGTATACAGTGGATTTTCAGTCTAGTGGATATTTCTTAGCTGGCAACAGATAAAAGCCTTTAGTTTCCTGGGAGGGAACCAGAGCGTAGCAAAAGCTGGTTGCATAGCCACTAGTGGAATTCCTTTAATACTGGCTAGGTGATCTTGAGAATTTTTAAAATAACAGTAAGTAGAATCTCATTTCAGTGAGGCAGAGTTCATTCTTGATAAAGGGCTTTCCAGAAACTAGTTCTTTGTAACTATAGAAACACCTAAATTTTCTAATCTTTGATGGAGAATGAGAACAGACTTTACCAAGTTCTCAGTAAATCCCAGAGCTGATAGTGAATGCTTAACACATTGAATGTAGTCGGAAAGAGGCTCTTTGGAACTTGCTTCCAGTAAAACATTCTCTAAATCAGAGTAATATCCTTATGAGGCTGCTTAATAATGAAAAAGATGGTCAGAGGAGTGTAGTGGTGAATGTCCTTGGAGTTGAGAGAAAAAGGCTGAAACAATGTAAAATAATTTTCTGAATCTTCCAGAGAATTATTCCCTCTGCCCACAGCCCTGTTTTATAAAATTGGAATAAAACTCAACTGTACTTTTTTTCCACTTAAAGGAAACAAAACTTTTGGTAACACTTAACTGCAGTGGAAACAATACTTACTGCTATGGAGACATTAAAAATCTGTATAATATGAGGAAGATGAAAAGCTACTTTAAATCTGTAACTTTGAACGTAAGTGTACAAGTCACTAAGAAAGTGAGCATCCTACTTGGATTTGAACAGAATTTGATATGGAGCCAAATTTATGTGGAAGGCATACATCCTGAACCACCAGAATTCTTCCAATTCTGGTGGAAAACTTGTTGCTGTGCCTTTAGCTGCTGTCAAATGGGAAGGAAAAGCAACATATGGAACAATGAGAAAGACTTCCTTGATAGTGCTTTTGGCTTTTGTTGTAAGGGGATCTTTATTTTGGAACACTCCCTCCTGTAGGTAACATGCTTCAGAATGTTTGTGAAGGAATCCAGGGAGCAAGACAGTGTTTAAAAACTTTAATATGTGCTAAGTTATATCACACTGAAGGACATAGAGTGACAAGGCACAAGGTATTCAAAGTGGCTGTTCTCAAATAGTATATTGAATGCCATGCTTTACAAAGAGTTTCCTGTTTTCATGTTGCTGATTTTTATATATCTTTTTACTGAAAAAGGATGAGCTTGAGAAAATCTGCATACATAACCAAACTTTTATAGTTTAATTGCAGCCACCTCAAGCACTTCTGTGAAACCTGCAATTTTTACATGTGTAAGGTCCCTGCCCTTGGTGAATGCCACTGATCCAATGCCAAACTTAGTTTGTAAGCAGTATTGCTTGAGAATGATGATTCCTCTCTCCACTACTTCACCAAAGAGAGAATATAACGTGAATATAGTTTCTTAAGATTTCTCAAGGAGCTGCAGCGGTAGTTAGACACACAAGGATTCTTTTATTTAAGATGATTTAGCTTTAATGGGAGATATGTGGCTAAATATCCTTGTAATATTGAAATATTGGAAAATATAGTAGCTGGACTGTAACAAGCCATAGTGACCCCAGTAAGCACTTTAAACCCAGTAACTCAGTGCTGTTAGAGGAAATGTAACCAATGGTGTGAAACCTGGAATTTTAAATCAGTCAAATTATTTTTCACTGATGCAGAAAGATTCATTCTTTCATGAGAGAGAGACACTTCTATTTTTCAGGAGTACAGCAGGATTTTTGATATTCTTGCTTTGACAGCTGTAAGTTAACTTTGTTTTAATTTTTTGTTTAAGTTCTTATTGGGTCAGGTAAAATTTTTTCTCCAGATTTGACCTCAGATTTCTCCCCATGTCATTCTATGCTGCTGGATTAATTCTTGTGTTTTTTTCAGCTGAATAAGACATCTTGCAGTTGTCATGACTGTTGTGTATTGTTAATTAAATACCATAAGAGCATCTGTCTCTGAGAGAAACCGGCTGCAGTTTGAGTTAATGGTTATTGTATAGAGTGAGGATCAAGAAAAGTGTGCTCATCTCAGTTTTCCAGGATCACACAGGTGCAGGGATGTGCCTCTTGCTTGAAGAACAGCAAAAAAAAATGATATCAACTAAGACTGCTAATGCAGCACCCTTGAGCCAGTGCTAACTCTGTGAGAGGTTGAAGCTGGCGCTGCTCTCTGCAGGTGTCTGATCTCTTTCTGAGCCTGTCAGTCCCTCAGACAGTCCCTGAGGTCAGGGGAGACAGTCTCTGGTGCAAGGCAGTGCAGCTGTGCTGCTTCCAGTTCTGCTGCCTGGGATGTAGCTGAGAGAAACCCAAAACTGGGATTGCCTGGTGCCTTCTACCCTGTTGTTTCTCTTGGAAATGCCTTGCTTGATTCATTGTATGATTTAATTTGTGGACTTTTTCCCTTTTGTTTTTCAGGCTGATATAACAGTCCTCTGGAAAAATATACATGTAAGTTTTTAGGTTTTTGGTTTTTTTTCTTCTTCTACTGAGTCATCTTTTGGAAGACCACGCCATTTCCCACCGTCTGTCTAGAGAGCTCAGACTGACTTCCTAACACTGGAATTTAAATTGTTTAAGGTCAGGTGGTGAATTTTTCAGAACCTTGGAAGAATTTCAATTCATATTTCACGTTTCATTGCAGACAAACTTGAAGTGCTTTCAGCTACTCTTTGCTTTCTGTCAGCATCAGTGCAAAAGCCTTGAGATTTTGGGTGGGAATCTAGAGAAATATGTATTTTGAATTTTATTAGAATTTGTATAACTAGAGGCAGAAGAATAGCAGGGTCTATTTTTAATTGACCTTAATATCATGTTTTGGTCAGCCCCTGCTCAGTTACATGATTGCAGGTGATCTAGATTTGTGCTGTACCTTCAGCAGGGCAAGCAAGCACAGAGCTTGCACAGATTAAGCTGTGCAGACACCTGCATAGCTTTCCATCCATCAAAGTGTAAGAGATTTAGCTTTTACAGAGTGTGTAGATCTCATCTGAAACTTCCTTCTGGCAGGTGTTTGTCTCTCAAAGTGAATTTTGTCTGCCCCACCAACCCCCACCCCCAAAAATCTTTTCATTATCTTTATCAAAAATAATGAACAAAGACAAGAGATCGTTGTCTGCAGTGAACTGAATACAATACTTGGTGTCCAGTGTTGATTTTCCTGAAGAAAAATACAGACTACTACTCCCTCTCCTGGCCTCACAGGGGAAATAGATAGAATTGTCAAAAGGGGGCATTCTTGCTTTTTCAGACAAATCAAAAATAAGTCATGAAATAAGTGTATAGTTAAATCTGTCATTTAGGAAGAGTAGAAATTGCTCAAGCTGAAAGTCTTTAGCCAAATCAAATATAAGAGATGGAATATTAAATATCAGAAGTGATTTGCAGACTAGTTTAATCCCTTACTTTGTGGACAGAGGTTTTATCTATTTCACCTAAGGTTTACCCAAAGCTTTTGTTAATTGATGAAAATGCCCACTGCAGTTACACATGCACTGTCTGTGTCTATAAATACATATCCCCTCCCATTGTCATTTAACTCTCAGAGGATAATTCTCTATATCTGTGTTCTGGCATGCATAGAGTTGCCAAGTAAGAGTTGAACAACTTGTGTATTCTTCTCAAAATCTCTTGAAAGGGCAAATCCTAATGTATAACCTCTCTGTAAGCAGCTCTGGAATCTCAGAAGATACTGATGCCCTGGGTAGCCCTTGCTCATGGAAACAAAAGCAAATCCAGGACTTACTGTGCAAATAGAGAATGGTTTTGGTTTTAAGCTTCTGTGTTGAGATGTTTTCAAAGACATTTACTTCTAAGTTTGCCTGAGCATTTATGGATTAAACCTGTTAATAAACAGGTTCAAACTGGTGCTGGTAAGTCCTGTTTGTAACGAAATTTTACTCTGTTCCTAGCTATTTCTAATGGTTTTATTTACTCTAGTGTTATGGTCATTATGATTAGGTAAAGTCTTCATATACATGGCAATTAATATGCTGTGCCTTTAATATTCTAGATCACCTAGAAGAAAGCAAATATATGACCTGCATTTAAAAAGTCCTATCTGAAGATATATATTTTTCCCCTCTTGCCTAAGGCATAATTTTCTTTGTAATTCAGTTTATCTAGCTAATACAAATAAAAATTATTTCTGCCCTAAGTTTATAGAATATTTTAGTCACTGTATTTTAAAAAGATGCTACTTTTCCACCAAAATTCTGTTTTTCACACTTCAGCATCTAATTTAAAGTAGTACAATGTTAGGATTGGGATAAAAATGTTTTTCATGCTAAGAGTTAGAATGAGAAAAAACCAGCACAACAAGGAGGTTAAAAGTATGTTGCTGAAGAGAGAGCCATAAAATAGTTCAGTTTTAAAGCAAACAGAAAATTTCCATGATCTTTCTGTGCTACCCTTCATCTCCTGCAGTCATTTGTACTTGAGGGAAGAGGGTGCAAGGCACTACCATATACTCCTAGCTCAGGTTTATAAGCAATCACTAAGCTGCAGAGGAGCAGACAGTGTTTACTGACAGTTTTCTCCTGGTAATGGAAGAAAAACGGCCCTAAGCACTTGATTCTGAGCTCCTCCTATCTCTGCTTAGCCAGGGTGGCAGGTTAATTTGGAGTTAACTGCACCAAGTACTCGAGTTTGTTACGCTTTAAACTGCTAATGTAGTCATCCTCTTGCAGGGACCCGGGTATTTGGGAAAGATTGAGTTGAAATGAGCTGGAGGTATAGAACAAAGAACTGACAGAAAAGCAGTTGTAGTGTAAGGAAGACATCCAAGTGTTATCTGGACTTATTATCAACTCAAAAATAAAACAGGAGCAAAGAATTTCAATTATTCCACTCTGTAAAACAATGCAATGAAAAGGTTAAAAGGTGAACAAAAAACGGGCAAGATGGTCAATCTGCTTCTTGATTAAATGATTGAATATATGTTTTTTAAGATTGTGCCTCCCCTATGTGTACCGTGACCAGTTTTAGGATTGCTCTGTGTGTGTGTAACTCTTCCATTTCACCCTATTTTGTACTACTTTGCACCAAGTGCAGTTCCTGAGGGTCGACTACAGCAGGATTTAAAAATGCGGATTGCCATTCTGCTTTGGCTCATGTAATGCCCAGGTGTGTGCTTTGGGCATGGTTTTACTCCGCTGCAAGTTAGTAGGTCTCCTAAGATAAATTATAT
This sequence comes from Vidua chalybeata, assembly GCF_026979565.1. NCBI lineage: Eukaryota > Metazoa > Chordata > Aves > Passeriformes > Viduidae > Vidua > Vidua chalybeata. The sequence goes on from NC_071532.1 coordinate 36,508,641, forward strand.
ATTATTACTATGATTTTTTATTAGCAATCTAATTAGTGTCCTTTTGGAAGACAAAATGTTGTGGTTTTGTGTATTAGTATGTTTGTGCAGGTGTAGGGGAGTGTAAGATATGTAGCTATTAAAAACCCTGAAACAACTATAAATGATCTTCACATGCCATGAAGTAGAAATCAGATGATGGATTATTTGTAGGCTGCCCCAAAAATGTGTTTGTGAGAATAAATAATAGTATTCTCAAACAAAAGACTTGCAATTGCAAGTCAGACCCCATTCCAAAATGCAGAGGGAAGGAGCTTACAGTGACTGTAGGGAGGTATCAAGTAAAGAAGGCCACAGGCTATGAGGATATAGGGCCATACAAACAGCCAGAAATAATCATTTGTGGAACAGCATGGAGTAAGTTCTAAATCCTCGAGTTTTGCTAGCAATGATAAATTCAATCAATCAAATTATACTACTACTACACAACAAAATATTTATGTTCTTCCTAACATTCCTCAAATTGCTGGGGAAGGAAAATCCAACCAAACAAAACCCCAGCAGAAAACTGATGATCAGGAAGCTGAAAATTAACTAAAAGTTCTGCTAGTTCACAGCACTAAGAAGGGTGTAACAGCAACAAGGTGTTGCATAAATGCAAGGGCTGAAATTCCTGAGAGGAACAAACTTAGGTGGATGTGAAATAAATAATCAAAAGACTTTCTAGTGCATTGGCTTGACCCTCTAAAATGGTTCAATTAGAGGCCAAGCCTGACCAACTCATGTTTAAAAAATGGATTTGTGAAAACTTGGTGTGGCACATGACCGCTCACTCTTTAAGTGACTGCAGAGTGAGGCTGTGTCAGGATGACAATGGTTCCCCATGTTAACGCTGCTCTGGCTAATCCACGTGAGGGACACAATTATGATTCCTTTAATAATATTAATGGCTTCTGTGTCTGTCCAGTTCTGGAAGGGACTGAATACACACCACTCCAACACTTTCCTGTTTTAACTTGAGCCAATGATGAACTGGTTAAGGCTCTTTTCAGCTTTTAAACACTTCCAAAAGAAGCATCAGATGCCTGGTTCCTACTACCTCTTAATGCCTCTTTGGAATACAAAGATTAGCTTTTCTCAGCTATACAATGGACTTCAGTTTAAAGAAGAATCAGATTGAGAGGTTTCAATACTAAATTAGAACTTAATTCTATACAGAGTTCAAATTTGGAATCAAAAGTGTCAAGATTTGCATGTTAATTTGGCTGTAAATTTCCACGTGGGCTGCTGGACATCCTTCATTTGAAACCATTGTGCTGTAGACTTTGATTTCGTTTAAAGGGGATGGAAAAAAACCAAAATCCTTGAGAGGATAATCCAGGGAGCCCTGAAATCAGTCTTGGAATTTGTCCCTGCAATGAATGTAGTGCAAAGCTTTATGAAGACAACACTTTATTAGGAGAATTGAGAAATTAATTGATTTGTTTTTCAAACTCCCCCACAGAAACTGCTCGATTGATTTCAGAAGATAAACATAAGTGAAAATTTTGTGATGAAGTGTCTGCTTACAGGTAAGAGCAAAACTCCAATGGATTCTTGGGAAAATGTGAACCAAGTTCTGTGACTCTTGGCTTAGCTTTGTCTTCAAATGTTGTATTAAGAAACCAGGCAGGGAAGTGCTTTTGGAGCTAGTACTGGGTGGGAAGCAAAGGTAAGTCAGAGCAGAATGATAAATAATGTGTTGGTCTCTGGGAGGAGAGGTGTTGTCTTGTTCCTGACACACTGTCAAGAAGATGTTTTACTGATTTGACTCTGTGTTGAAGAACGCACAACAGTTACTTAGTAAGTGGTTTTATAGGGAATCTCACCCATGTTACAGTAAATGCAGCCCAAAGATAACGTGTCTTTTATGCTTTTACGCTTTTTGGATGATAACTGTGAAAAATTACCTAGGGAAGGTTAGCAAGCTGTACCTGTGGTCATTTTCTCATGACCTCTGAGTGCTAAAGTTTACTATCTTGGATCGTGATGTGTTGTCAAATGACAGGTTTGCCTGTCTGGCCAACGAAAAGTAATTGAGGAGTGTTACAGTTTTACAATCCAGGTTTCACCAAATTTGTAGCTTTTTGAGCTGTTAGACCTGAACAAAATAGGTCAGTGTTGACAGAATAAGGTTGGCTCTCACTTTTCTCCAGATTTGGACTATACTTTGTGTGCATCTCGTACCTGAAAGCTTCATAAGGGAAGCATGTTGTTTTCTGGAGGTATTGCTGTTGGAATTTCACTTGCTGCTTAAGTTAGGATTTTTTGCTATTATGGTACAATATTTTTTTGGTTGCTGTTCTAAAATCTCTATCTGGAATCCCAGATCTGCATGAATTTGAACAAGTAATTTGAGAGGCTCCTGTAAGTGGGGAATTGGGAAATCCCTACCAGCTGGAACTACTTAATAGTGGAAGCTTTGCTGACCTGAGGTAAGCTGTCCACAAGCCATTTATTTTTGTAGGTATACAGCCAAGATATAGAGCAGCAAATTCGCTTCTCTTGCTCTTTTTCTCACACCCTCCCCTTCAGTAGTGTTTTTTTCTGTCGCATCCATGTTGTGTCCTAATCTATTAGTACCTGGGGGAAAAAAAAAAAAACAAAAAAAAAAAAAAAAAAAAAACCCAAAACAAAACCCCCCAACCAGATGTGTGGTGATTTTTTTTTTTTTTTTTTTTTAATATTCTTTAGTTTTGGGACAGAAGTATCTGTGTAAGCAGATCCTTCTGGCTGAGATTTTCTGTAGCTGTTCAATACCTGCAGACTCCGTGACTATTTTTAGTCACCATATACATTAAACATTACTATTTTTAGGCAGCTTCCTCAAGTACCTTCATCTGCATGAAATGTATTATCTTGTCACTTGGAGTTTGTCCAAGTCAAATAATAGAGAAGCAAAGTATAAAACCAGGATGCTTTACATCCATTACACTTTTCCATGTAATTTATGTCCAGAAAGAAACTTTAAAGAAGAAAGGTTGTTTTTAACTCCTGTAGGAAAAGAGACTTCACATGGGTATCATTTTGGTTTTTGTGCCACTGTTGTGATGCACTGTTTGAGGGACACAACTTGGTAAACAGATTTCACTGTAACCTCAAAAGAACAAAATCACTGGAAATCCTGAACTTCCAAGTACTGGGGAAAACAGATCTGTATTTGTGCTACAGTAAGAAGATAGTTCATAATCCAGATATGAAGGGTGGAAAAAAGCTTTTCTTTGAGGTGTTGGATGAACTGAAGGACCTCAAGATGCAAATGTGTTTTTCAGGTTACATGTAGTGCAAAGGTGGTAGCACAGCTGAGATGAGACTGGTGCTCAGTATGCATAAAACAGTAGAAAAAGGTGTTAAATGAGCTGGAAAAATTAGGAATGATGGAACCAGTGTGGTGACCAAATGCACTTCTTTTGCATGAAGTGCCTGAACTTCTTGGTATGGACTCTGTGTACATATGTTAAAGGCAAATGGAGCAATTAGGATAGCATAGGAATTATGTATTTTCCAAAGTAAACCAAGTGCTTAAATGTACTCAGAAAGGAAAATGCTGTTATATTAGCACTGGTCTTCAGCTGACCACATACTAGATTGAAGCAGCTTTGTAAAGGAAAACACTTGTGGGAGAAAAAGTATGTAATCAACAAAGTTTAAGCTTATACCTCGTGATTTAATGTTTTAGTGTGAAATAAATGAAAACATTTTGGAAAAATGTTTTTATGCATTAGGGAAATATTTTTTTTTCTACTTAGGTTTGATATTAAGAAATGGTTTTTACAGGAGACGAAGGTATGCTTTTTCCAGCCTGCAGTTATCATGGATTTTCCTAAATTAAAAAAACTCACAACCAAACAACAAAAAAATCCCAACTTGAAGCAGCTCTGAGGGATTTGCTAGTTTCTTATTTTGCCCCGAGGCAGGATCAATTTTTGTTATTCAAGATAGAAGTTTGTCTGGCTTCACTTTAAGACCATTATGATAAAGAGTGAGTCTTCCTGCTTTCCTCTGTTCATGTTTGATCATCTTTACTTGGTATTTTGCGTTATCTGTGTAGAATAAGTAGTGAGCTTTTGCAGCAGCCTTTTGCACAGTGAAAGGCTGTTACAGAGTCCCCTCAAATGAGCTTTGTTACACAAAACAAATTCCCTAAGGGCAGTCAAATATAACACAAATGGAAAAATATAATGTAGGAAAGAGAAGGATGACACTCATAGCCAAACCCAAATGCCAAGTGCAGAAACACTCGCCCTGTTTGCTTCTCAAATCTTTGCTTCTTGATGCAAGAGTTTTTCCTTCTAAATACCCTCTTGAAGGACAGAAATTGTTTTGTGGCTTTCCAATTCTGCCTCAAGTTAAAGGGTTTAGTTTCTCAACAATGTGGGGAGTTTGTCCCAGTTTGTAGCAAGTGGCTCTTTGCTGGGGTCTGCACTGGGCAGGGCACAATCCTACATGCATTCCACTTCCACCTTGTGGAGGGGAGGGATTAGATAGGTTGTTTCATGAGCTACTCTGTCAAATAGCCGGAGAGACACCTTGCCTCCCATAAGATTTCCACATCTGAATCTCATCTATCAAAGGAAAGTCTGATATTTTCTAGGATGCCACAATTTGTGGAAATGAATGAGCTTAATTAAGCTCATGGGAAGCTCTCACAAATGGCTAGAGATAAATATCAAATGGGGTCAATACACTGTCATGAGACTTTTGGCTTGTTATTGGATGTTCCCATCCCTTTGGGATGGCCTGGAAGGCAAGGACTTCTGAGAAGATTGGGGTCGGCCATGATTAAAGCTATATTTAGAAACTTTTTTAATTGCAAAGACTTCAGGCACATTAGAGCTGGCTGATTTTTTTTTTTTTTTTTTTTTTTTTTTTAATGGAACAGTTTTCTCTTAGAAAATGCAGTTTAGTGGAAATTGGAGTGTTCCATGGGACTGTGTCAATCTGATTGTAGCTTTTGACAGAAAGGGAAAATTAACTCAATTTGTCAGTGCTTTAGTAATATGAGCGTGTCATTTGGACAATGTGTGCCTTATTGAACTATTTGACATGTTTCATGTTGGAACTCAAAGCAGAATTCGAGTAATTGTACTCTTACCAAGGTACCACTTCCCATATATGGTAACTATTGTCTTCTACACAATAATTTGTTGATGCTAAATCATATTAAAGTGGAACATGTGGGTAGACACAAAACTTCCGAGTGTCACTACCACAGAATGTCAGTTATTATTTTATTCTAATAAAGTAAAAATTAGATTCTAGATTAGATTCTAATAAAAATTTAGAAATATTGGAACTTCTTGGAAAATAGAAGTTGTCCTCTGCTTGAGGAAGAGTTGACAGAATAAAAAAAACAAATCTTGTTATCAATCAACTCTATTGGTGATAAAGATATTTACCAATTTTGTGAGTCTGGAATGAAAGTGGTGGTCACCTGAAGATTTTTCTTCAGGAAACATAAAACATTGGAAAGTACTCACTGAACATAAAGGGTCACCAACACAGTAAAAATCAGAGGTCTGGGAAAAAATACTGTAGAAGCACAGATTATATGAAATAATTTGGAAAGCCAACCTCAGGGGGAACCTGGCCTGCAATTCCTGATGGATGGCTGGAAATCCGGAGCATTGAGACACAAAGGAAAAAGCAGTATGAACATTCTGGATATACCCAAACATTTTTTATGTAGATAAATGCCACCAAGAAATTGCTTTTGAGCAAATCGAACTCTTGTACTTTGCAAGGGACACGATCAGGCAAGTTGTGAAGGGACATGGGAAAAATGTTCATTGGGGTGATGGGGTTAGCTCCTGGATTTCTGTTGCAACTTGCTAGCACCTACAGTGAGTGGATTGGCAACAAATTCATTTGCACTTCTTTGCTGGGGAGAGGAAGGTGTTTGCTGCCTGTCATTTTGGAGCTCACTTTAAAGGGTAGGTGAACTGCTTAAGACTAAAAACCCAAGGACCAGTTCATTATTACAGTGTTAGAAGAGGAAAGTGGAAAAACGTGACATGAGGTCTGAGGGTATCTTGCACTAGTCTCTAGTTTTACCATTTCCCCTTTGGTGTTTATTTCAACCAACAAAAGATCTCCTTGCTAGGGCTGTTTCTTGAAAAAAATTCCACTTCAGGGTTTGATTCTTGGTCGAGTTGGTGCCTGCTTTTGAATTTTCAGAGTGGGTTATTATTTTGGGCATTTGTGGAGTTGCTTCTAGCAGTTTGGTCTAGGGAGTGGGCTGATATGATACACTTGATATGGTTGGGATAACAAAAGGATCACAGTGTCTGCACAGGTGGAGCGCAAAGATATCCACTCTATGGGGTTGTTTCTGCCTTGAGCCTTTCAGAAAATCAGCTCCAATTTAGTTCCATATTTTGTAAATTTCCTATTGGAAGTGTTATTTTTAGCACTATGGCATATTTTTGTTTCCCTTTCTCAGCAGCATGACTGTGTTGCATTCATGGCTTGAGCACTTGAAGTAACTTGCCAGCACTGACTAATGCCATCAAGCAGAGCTTGTGCATCCAGAATCCCAACACAGTTTTCCAGTCTCTAGATGATTCAGAGCCATACTCTGGACCCTCAAGCTAAAATTCTTAAGTGGTACCATTGATGTAGGAAAAATTTTTTGCATTACATGAGCATACAGGAGGGTTTTTTTTTCCTTGGTTTATTTTTCACATTAAAAAACCAGCAAAAAATAATATAATACAACTTAATATATGCTGCTGTGTCCCATCTTGGGGGATAAGTGTGTCATTCCATATGCTGTAGCTAAACATAAATGAACTGTTATTAATGAATGCCATAATGTTTTCTAGCAGTTAGCTGGCTGTGATTCTAGGAATTTTTTTCCACTGTGTTTTGAAGGGTTAGGTTATTTAAACTTACTATCAAATAGAATCAGATCAAAGTGAGCTAATTTTTCTTAAACACTAATCATTTTAAGGCTATTGAACTAAATATAGAGCCAGTTCATTAAATCATTAAAACAGCCTGCAATAATGCTCACAAAGTCATTATAGTGCTATTCCCCAGCCAGAGAGGTGGTGTTGCCTTAAGCACAGTTTAATCAAATTAGATGGTGGGTTATGTCCTGGGGTTTCTCCTATTGATATTCATTAAAAATACATGATTTATCACTAATCTCTGTAAGGTATATCCTACTCCTCCAAATGAATTTTGTAAATGTCAGGGGGAAGAAAACAGAATAGTTTATTGTTATAAGAATGTAAGTGTGGTGTGATCACATTTACATTTGTATAATATGTAATTTAGTGATAGATGATAATTTTAATGTGCCTTTAAAATTTCTGTCCTTAGTTAAAAAGTTAACAAAAATGGAAAACCCTCAGGAATAGCCACTTTGTATTTTAGTGCTGTATAAGCATATGAATTAACTTTGGAACTAATTATTCTGTCGATCGTCATGCAGTTTCTCTTATAGATTGTCTATAAAAGTTCACTCTTTAATTTAATGTACTCCTTTTGGTACCATTTTCCATTTTTTCCTTTTATTTGAAATACTTCAGTGTTGTAGCTCCCCTGTCCTTTCCTCTTTACCCTTTTAATTTTAAGGCTTGCCATGTTTTAAATGTCGAGGAAACATTGATGAGAAGACCACACACAAACATTCCCCTCTGTGCTGTCACCACTGCTCCTTTTAAGTGAAAATTTCTTCATTAAAACAATGATTTTTAATCTTGTAACAGTCTAAAAATGGGGTAGATTGATTATATCACCCACCACTTAAACATGCTGCTGGTTAGTGGTGCTGTGAGGCTCTACCATGCTGCAGACCAGGATGAAACCCATTTCATTAGTGTTTTTTTTTGAATCAGTACAATCTTAATTCCTCAAAGTGGAATTTGCTTGCATTATACCAACTCTGAGGTGTCCTCTGAATTTCTATCATTTTTGTATTGCTGTTACTTATGAATCTTTGATACCACTTGGAAGCCCAGCTTAATATCCCCAGTGATACCTCTTGCTCTGAGAATTTCTTTTTGTGTTGTCACTTCTGTCCAGGCAAGAGCCACCTACTGAACTTAGTTATGGCTCCTGCAGTGCTTTCCTTGGGTCAGGGTTTTAAAAGAACAGATTGAAGATTTCTGGGAGAAATGGATCAGGTTCTCAGTGCCCTGAAAAATCTTCTGTCTAAGCTCAGAGTTCAGCCAGCACTGCTCAGCTTATGGCTTTGCTATGTGGACAGTAGGAAGCTATTGACTTGATTGTTGGGTGTTAATCATGTTACCACAGAATTGCCACTTAATTGAGATGGGCTTGAATTAAAATGTAAGTTGTTGTAATTACTGAGGTGATGTTGTAATTACTGAGAAGTTCATATAACAACACTTGCAGTAGGAACTTCAGCTGTGGTTTTAAAACCCCATCCCACTTGAATTTGTTAGCTGTGCCAAAAGCTATTGTCAATTACTCTGAGGTAGATCTGAACAGATTGCTGTTATCATGGGCTCTGCTGTGGATTTACACTGGCACGTCTGAAAGAGGAGCTTGATTTTACACCACTCAGAAACTGAAAAAAATCTTTTAGGTGGGTGATTGCTCTGCTGGACACTTGAACACCAGTGGCTTTGGATTTGCTGGGCTGTAGCTAAATGCAATTGTGATCCTAGACCAGTTGAAGCCTCTCTAGTTGGTGCTCTTGAAGTTCCCCTCTGCCTCCTGTATGCTGGCACAGGAGCTTGTCTCATGCTAAGGCAAGCAGGTTGAGGAACCTCAACCTGCAGAAAAGCTTTCCTATTGGCAGCTGAACTCATCCTAGGATGTCTTATTGTGGGATTTGGCAAATGCCATTTCTAGGTGCAAGGAGGAGGTCAGGGGTTTACAACATGGTGAGGAGAAAGGCAGGCCAGGAGCACTGCTGAGAGGGGCTGAGAAATGGCACAGAGCCAAACTCTGAGTTAAAGAACAGTAGTGCTTTTGCTCATGATCTTATTTCCAACAATATGTGGGGTTTTGGTTTGTCTGGGTTTTTTTTATACTGAAGTTCAGTGAGTTTTCTGAAAATCAGAGCTTTTGTTCTACACTTTCTAGGTTTTGCTTTGTGAAGGAAAGCTTGAAAACCAGTCCTAAACATCATGAGGTTCCATTGACTAAGACCAGAAGAGTTCAAATAGAAAAGATACCCTTTTTTTTTAACTGTCTGCCCATATCATGGTTTATAACCAAACCCCTGACATTTCTGGAATGTGAGTTGTGGTTGTTGGATTTTTTTCAACGTGCTGGGTTGGTGAAGTGGAATAAAGGAAGCAGCCTCAGAGGTAGCTGAGTGGCACAAAAGCCTTGCCTGGGTGCAGGAGCTGCTGGAGCAGAGTGCAGTGTGTGAGGCACTGTCTGCACACAGCCCCAGTGGAGCTGTAGTGTAGGTCTGACAATCAGCCCACGAGCCCTAATCCTGCAAATATACATCACATGCTCCATTTTATACTTGTGAAAAGCCCAGCCTAAGTGAAATCCTATTAAATTGTGGGTCTAGTGCTATTTAAATAACTGCCTTTCAGTGATATTTTTATTATTATTTTTGTGAGATTACATATAATAGGTAAGTATAGGTAAGTACACATGTATAGGATTGGTTCTATCAATTTTTTAAAAGGCAATATATGAAACATTAGTTGTTTTCCTGTGATAAGTCCCCACAATAATGTGCTGATGAATGACACAATCTACTTTACCTGGTTTTACTTTTATTTCAAAATTTTTCAAAGTAAAGTGTGAGGTGCAATAGGGCAGATGGCTATTATCCATAGGCTCTTCAGCTCCAAAGCCTTTAAGGTGAGATGTGAACAAGACTGTTCCTTAATTATTGGCAGCCACTAGCTTGGCTTTTCAAAGTAATAAATGGGGGTCCTTACAAAGTCTCTTCTTAAGTAGCTAAATGCATAATCCACCCGGGATATTGTTTTAAAATTCATTTCATCTTCAGTAATTTGATCAGAGAAAGAGTTGTATTGGTCATTTCTCTTGTGTAAGAACTGTGTCACACCTAGGGGCAAGGAACATTTATTTTCATGATTAATACCTGTGTGTTTAATGGCCTAATGAGAAAGCCCTAGATGTATTTGAAATGAAACTGCCTTTTTTTTTTTTTGACCCTTTGTTTAATTCATGTAAACACTTTGACTACTGTCCTGCTCCTTGTGGGTCTGAGGATCCTGTAACACCCATGTAGCATTTGTTTCTATATGTAGTTGCAATATTAAGGTAAAGGAGTTCCAAAACAAGTAATTTTAGGTGGACACCTGTATATGTTTGTGTAACTTATTACATTTCTCAAAGATGAATAGCACTGGAATTGTGAAAGTTAATGGAATATTTTGCCCTACTTTCCCTGACACCCAATCCAATCTCACAAGAAATCTGCTGCTTGGTTTTGTGTTGCTATTAAGTCTATCAGTCTCTTCACTGCAACCTCCTCTTTGTTGAAGTCCAGTCCAAAAAATATATATGTACCAGAAAGGAACCCTACTTAGTATATTCCTCCCTGCACTGTTTCCATCTCATGTAATAGCTTGGTTTGAAAGTATCTTGAAGGGATTTTAAACACCCCAGTATTTCCTCTGCTCCAGTGTAAAAGCAGCATTAGTCCTTGATGATCTCACTGCAGTGTCATCTTTCCTTTCTCTAATGTCAACTCTTAACTATAACTTGTCTGCATTCAATTGAAGATCCTTGGTGTGAAGGGTATGTCTTAATTCCCCAAATCCTTTATACCCTTATGGAATTGAATGAATGCTAAAACATTCATACTTTATTTGCTAGTGTGGTTTTGCACTTGTCTTCCTTTGGTTCTCCTGCTTCTTTAAAATCATTCACTGAAAGTGCATTTTTTTCTGTAAAGACCTGAAGAAATTAAAGGAATGCCTTGGAGTGGGCTGGGAAAGGAGGACATGGAACCCTCATGATAGGAAGGAAAATACTGAAAGATAGGCTCACCTGTTGGAGCTAGTGGTGTCATTAAATACTTATCCACAGTATCCAGAAGCTTAAGTGGGTAGCCAGAACTCCACTGTGTAAGGCAAATAAAATGACTGATGTCTTAATAAAAAGGCAGCATGTAGTTGATATTTTGGCGATTTGGTGTTGTATTGGCATGATTTAAATGCTGCATTTTGTTTCTGTCTTGACATCCACCACCACAGAAGTTAACTTCAAAAATAAGAAGTGATTGTGCCAGTTGAGTAGAGGTGCCCTGAGAAAGGCTTGGAGTAGCTGGCTGTGGCCCACCTCGTTCAAGTCACCTGGGCATGAATGTGATAGTCTGCTTGCAGCTCTGGGAATGCCCAGCTGCTGATCTGTTTTGTGCCAGCACATGCAGGAGCACAGCTCTGAGAAGACCAAGAGCCAATTCAAAATCTGCTGGTCAGAACACTGGTGAGCAGCCTTGGATTGGGACTACATGGGCTGGTTCAGGGCCTTGTAGAAAGAGTTGAGCTAACTTGGAGTAAATCATGTAGCCATCAGAAGGTGACCTGGGTTAGCTCCTCAGCTGACAGGCACTGGGTGAGAAGCAGCATGTGAAAATGCAGGGGTACTTTCATCTCAGATAGTGGCATCTTTGGACTGAGGTTGTTTGGCCAGTGCCATTAGCTTCAAGATGCTGAGCTTTGTTTAACAAAGCCAATGTTACTTTAAAACATAATTGAGCTAAATCAATAACTGTGCTGCTCTGAATGCAGTGCTGGCAGAGACAGTGCCCCTGATTTTCATTTCAGCTGCTGCTGTTAAAGTTAATTTCAAGGATCCATCCTTCCCTGTGCAGAAGATAAAGCACATTAAAGACTTTGGTTGTTTATACTTATCACGTCCCAAGAAAAGGATAGAGCAACCGAGAGAAGCAGAAGCTTTATTTTACCAGAGAAGAGGAAGTAGTTCTTGGAGGGTCTCTGAGGACTTTTGCCATTAGGTCAAGACCGAAGATTGGAAGCTCAGGGTGCAGGGTGGAGTTCCCCTCTTGTCTCAGCGTATGAAACATGCTTCTTGTGGCCTGTCACGTAAGCATTGTCTCTTAGTCACTTTTTCCCCTGAAAACGGTTCCTGCAAATAGAATAAAACATTCTTTCAAGTTGGTGCAAAAAGTATAAGTATTTAACAAATTTACATGTACTTTAGTTAACAACTTGTGTGGTAGATTTACCATCCACCCCCTAAAATAAAGACTGATGTTTCCATTAATTACATGAGGATTACTTTCCAGCAGGATAAATCAGCCCCTGCTGAGCTCCATGCTGCCACAGCTAGTCTGGTGCCTATGCCTGAATTCAATACTTTAAAGCTGACTTCAGTATTTCTTTCACAAGTAGTACCTGTCTGAAGGCTCCTAGACATAACCACAGCCACCTATAATGTCAGCAGAATCCCTGCCTTCTGGGCAAGTCTGAATCACTTCCTTTGTATTTATCAGAGATAGAAAGTAAACATGCTTATGGAGATTATCATGTTTCCCTCCTGCTTCTAACATCACGTATGTGCACATCTGAATGCACAAACCCATAACGTGAACTCAACTTTGAAAGCATCTGCTTGTTTGATTGGTAAACCAGATATTTCCCTATGAATTTGACATTGTCCTGACTTTATTCTCCAGGGGATTTGAAAATGTGTCCAGATGCAGTGAGCCTATTGGCTCATGGTGGTTTTCTCACTAATTTCCAAATTCATGTGTGCATATGATACGTATAGTGTGTGTGAATATTTGTGCTGTTTCAGTAAGAAAGATGTAATCATAGTCATGTTACATAAATAAGAATTTATCTGTTCAAAGCACTACTCAGGAGTGCATGATTTGGCAATGGAAACAATTTCTTAATAAGTGGTGTCTGGTTTTAGTTCTGACTGCTGTCTTTTCAGACTAGACAAGTTTTGGCTGTTGCACATTTTTGTTCCCCTCTCTTTCATCCATTGTTCTTTCTACCACTCTCTGCCTTCCCAGATGTTCCTCAGTCTGGAATGACTCGCCTGTCATTGCTGTTCATAACTTGCCAGTTAGGTTTGACCTTTTGATGTGTGGTGGAGCTGAATTCTCTTTTCTTGGTAGCTGAAAATGTATTTTCTGAAGCTGCATGGTTTGGGACACTGTATGTACAGAAATGTTTTTATGGTGGTTATTGTGGTAATGAAAGACCTGTTGAGTTCACAGCAGTCAAAAGAGTCACTTAGAATAATGAAGATGTTTGAATACAAAGCCAGTAGGTTTGTTCCTGTTTTACTTCAGGGTCTCTTAGGAGTCTTCTCTATGTTCAGTTACTTTTTTGTTGCTTGCACTTCCTCATGTGTCTCATCTTCACTCATCGTGATATTGATATCACTTGACATGCCTGGCCCGCATACAGCATCTCTTATTTTCCACACTCAGGCCACTACCCTGGAAGTGTAGAAAGAAGGATTCCTTCTTTCTAATGATCTGTGCCTCATTATTTGATTGTCTTATATAAGACTTCATACCTGCTGAATTCACATTCTGATTTCCTGTTTTTTTGAGTAGCCATCCTGAGAGAAAGATGGATCCAAACACTTACGAAACTCAGTTTGGGTGGACGCATTTTCTGATGTCAGTGCTGTGTAGCTCATTGGGATGGAGCCTACATTCTGCTTCACTCGACACCCCTTTTCATGTGGCAGCACCCTGAGGTTGGTGTCCTTGTTTATCAGTTCCTTGTGAAGGCTGTGCAGCATTGAATTAACAGTGTATTGCAGTTTTGTCTCTTGTCATACGAGTAGTTTGTCTGCATCTGAAGGGCTCAAACAATGATGTCAACAAGCCCTAATAACTTCTGAGCCCAGCTGCATTTTGAGCAGTGGTGTCTTCTGAGTTGCTTTTCAGATTCAGCTTGTAGCTTGTGCAATAAAACCAAGGATGGGCTGTGTGTAGTTTTGTAGCTGTTTCCAGCTTCAGTGTGTGTAACTTTCCCCATATTTGTGCTTTCTAGCAAATACCTGAAGATATAGCTGTGCTCTGCCACCTCTTCTGCCATTCTGTCTCCTGTGCCCATACCCCAGGACAGTTTTGATTCCGAGTCTCAGAAATCCTGCTGGTTGCTTTTGCTGAGGACATTAATATTCCTTTGTGGCAGGCTGGTTCCCACATGGCACTCCTTGGCATCTGCTGGTGCCCACTGTGCTGTAACTGTTGTCCTTCTACAATATCTCGTGTCTTTGGCAATGAGTACTGAGGCTGCTCTGGCCCAGTCAGGTGGTATTTCTTGGTGAGTGTTTTTTCAAAGGCTTTGCACATCTTCTGTGTCTATGCAGAACTGCTGTTACCTGGCTCTAGGAAGGAATCAGGGGGGCACAGGGGCCAGGAGGCCCCAAAACAATTACCTGCCTTTTCAGTAGCCTCATGCTGCTTATTCAGCTTGTGGGTTCTGTGGCTTTAGCAGTGATGCCTTCAGCATTTATTTTATTGCTCCCATAATTTTTCTTTCATGTGAGGAGTGCTTGATGAAGCAGATGCTCTACTGGCTAGGCTGTTCTACTCTTCAGGTGTAACATGCCTGGGAAGCATCAACTACTTCAGAAACATTTTGTTAATACCAGACAGATGTCAGTCCTTTGAGCTGGGGCTTTGTGTGTGTGCATGTGTATGGCTGGTGATGTCTTTGAAGATGCTTGTATTTATATTTGCAAAAACATGGCTGATTGCTCACTAAACTTTTTAGGGACCCAAACTTTGATCTCTACAGGCCATTACTGTTGACCTTACTTACACAATGTGGAAGTGCGACTCCAGAGGGGAGGCTGGGGTGTCACCTGAAGTATGGGGGAATGAAGTCTGTGTGTCTGCTCAAACTGAGCAGATGAGGACTGTGAATTTCCTAAGGGAGTACTTGAATCACTAGGTAGCTGATTACTCCAGGGACTCTCCCTCTCTACTTGTTTCCTTGCTTGAGGAAATGGATGTGAATACTGCATTGCTCTGATGCTGGAAGGAAACTCTTGTGGATGCTACTGATTGTGGGAAAGACAGGCAGGATGCTGAAATGCCACCAATGCCTAGACATTTCATGCCTGCTCAGTTCTGGGGCCTTCCCTACTGAGTAATGCCTCTGTGCCTGTGGAACAGCTTGTATCCAGACAGTTCCATGCCTCAGGGTGAGCATTTCAAAATCAGAATGCTTTGAAGAATCTATAAGAGGATAAACTTCTCCCATGGTGAGTGCAGTTGTGTTCATGACTTCAGGTAAAACAATTGCTTCTGTGCTAGGAGTTTTTCATCCAGGTGTTCTTTCTCCTTAGTCTACTTGCAGATTGAATGCTATGGTTGTTGTACTGCTGGGTCATTTCAATGTTGCTTTTGCGGGTGCAGTGTTGTTTTCTTCTTTCGTGTAATGCTATGGAACTTCTTGTAGCTCAGTGCTGTCACTGTTGACCTACCAGTGATTTGGTGTTGCTTTTTTTTGTACATTGTTGTTATCCTTGACTCCTAAACTATTTCAGGCTTTACCAACCACTTGACATTGGCTGGTTTGCATCACACTAATATCATATATGTCCAAAAGCTAAAAGCAATTGTTTTAAGAGTATTAGGAAAATTGCAAGGTCTCTAATGGTAGAAAAAACAAGAGTCAAAGCTGCTCGGACAACTTAGCTGGACTTAGTTATGTAAAAGGATGAAAGAACCTGAAGTTTTGAAACCATGCTCTGCTTCCCCAGTTCACAAATAAAAGTGAAATCTGATAGTAGGGGTAGAATGGTGTGTGGGCATGCCATGAAAGACTGAGTGCCCCAAAGGGCCCAACTCAAGGAATGACTGGTAATCTTCATCTTAGGGCTTCTTAACCTTTTGAAGCCTTAAGCTGGCAAACTAAAGGATTAAACTCAGGTAGGTTTTGGTGAATAATTACCCGTGTTTGGGGGACAGCAGAAGACAAGATTTTTAGGCCTGCCCTATGGATATCACTATTTGCATTAATGGAATAATGGAGAGCTGCAGCAAATTGCCTGACAATCTGGAAACAGGGTGGGATGCTCTGCTTGCAAGAGTATTATAGCCATTTTCTAATGGTATTGAATCTAAGAATTTAAAAGTATTGAAGCCAATTCTAAAGTCCAGATGCAAAGATTGTGAATACCCATCTCCCACAAAGAAAGGGTGCTGACAAGAGGTGCAGGACACAGTGATTGTTCCCTTTGCAAGCAGAGTGATCAGTGTGTGTCAGCAGTCTCTTGCAAAACTGGGGAGTCTTCTGTTCAAGTGTTTGCCTACCGGATTTCTGTTCTCCAACAGGAATACTGAAGAGATCAGCTCTGCGGATTTTAATCTGTGTTTGGGATCTCTCAAGCCAGCGGCTAAAAGTTGAAGACAATTGGTTTGCAACTTGAATTCAATTATCTTTCTTTTATGTAGATACAGTGGATTCAGTATGTCATATCAGTATGACAAAAAAGAGAAGTGAATTATCCTGGGCCCTGAAACTATTGTTGGGGAAGGAAAAGATTTGTAGATGTTAGTTAACATACTTTGACAACTATTTGCAAAAGCCATTCATTACATCTGCCTCTGCATTAGAAAGGGCACAATATTTCATTTTCCATTTCCTTTCACAAATAGAAAATTAATTGCATAGACTTGCAGAAAGTGCAGATATAACTCGTTATGTATTGTTAAGGCTGTCTGTGATAAATTTATCAAGCTTAGACAAAAAGTACTCTGAAATCACAATGGATCTATCTTAATTAACGTTCTTTATGTGACAGTTACACCTGTTTGGAAATGGGAGGTAAAAGACAAGTTTTCCAGAAGCCCAGTAACACAGTGGTCTCTGGTTTAGAGGAAGCTGGCAAACGTGAACTATACTTTGATTTGAGCCCTGTTATACCTTTCATGAATCAAATTCAAAGTCCTGTTTTGCAAATGAGTTATTCCAGTGTATCTGTAAAAAAAAAAAAAACACCCAAAAAAACAAAACACAAAAAAAAACCAAAACAAACTGACCTAATGGTTATCTTGCTGTTCCTAGTGATGTAATCAAGCAGTTATGTGGGGTGAAGGTGAACCCAGTAAAGTCCATCTCTATAATGCAATTAGGACATATGCTGTTTATGGAACTGTCCAGCCATAAAACTATCCGACTGTTATCCATTCTTGGTTATATTGCTGATACAGCTTATCTCTGCTGGTGCCACTGGAGTGGTGTTGTGGAGACTGTCCTTAATGACAGCAGAAACCAGAGGGTGATCAGAAATGGTGTCACAGTTTACAGAAAGAAGCAGCAAATAGGAGGAGGTTGGGGACACCAGGATATGTTACTGCCATGTGCCAAGTTGTCTTAGCAAAGAAATACTACAAGATGGAAGATGAGGGAAAAAATGGGAAATGTTGTGCTTTTGGCTGAAGGAAGACAGACTTGCTGATGGATGGCTGAACACTGAGAAGAGTTTTCAACAAGCCAGAGGCTTACAGGGGTGAAGGGGGAGTGTGGTGAGCATCAGTGTCTTCGTTACTGTCTATCTACAGAAAAACACTTGCTGTAAAGACAGCCTTAAATATGCATTTTTAAGGTCTATAGTTGTTAGATTGTGATTTAGGAGTTATCTTGTTATCTGCAGATTTGGTTTCACAGATTGGCTGTTCTTAGAGCTTTTGTTACAGGTCTCACTTTCAGCTGGTGGGTTATAAACAGTCTGAAACTTCTGCTTTTCATGGGTGCTTTTCCGACACTATCCTCTGACCTCCATTTCACCTCTTCCTGTACTCCTTTCCCCCACGTCTGAATTTTTGGAGTGCTGAGATCAGCTCTTTATTTTTACCAGTACTTTTTAGGTTTGAATTCTAACAACAGAAAATAGAACTAAGTGTAATACAATGTCTTTCTATTTTTCTTGTTGTATTTGCCAAGAAACTCAAATTAAAAAAAAACAGCCTGCAGAAGTCAGTATCAGCCTATTTTCTTAGTTGCTTCAAACTGTTCTAGAGTTCCTTGAGTTTTTCTGCTCAGCTACGCAGATGTGAAACATTCCTCCCTCAGTCTGAGCATGTACAGACCTCTCAGTAGCAGAGCACAATGGAATTTGTGTGATGTGCATACCTCATTCCAGTCACAAGTGTCATTAACAGCAAAAGCATGTTACAATTTTCACCAAACAAGCCTCAAACTCAAGACTTGAAAATGTAGGTATTTTTGGCTTGTTTTCCTGAAGTGGCATTTGTTTTACTTGGCTTCTGAGATTATCAAGTGTTTAGTAATGCAGGGATCTGCCTAAATAAGTGAATTAACAGGTATCTGGTGGAGAAGATCTAGTTGTGTTTTTTTGTTTTGATCTGTAGGTTAATGTGTGCAGGTCAAACAATCCTTCAGTCTGCAAGGGCACCGCTGCTGATGTAGGTGGAAGGAGTTTGCAAAGACATCTCAGTGCACTTGCTGTTTAAGTGATGGACCCATTTCCTCTCTGTTTAGAGCCTTGTTACAGCCCTGTTCTGCAGGTAAATTCACAGTGGTGCTAAAAGGGCATATTTCCCTTCCTTTCTTCTGTTTCTTTCCTTGCTGCAGCTCCAAATGTACTCTTTGCTATTCACCAC
This sequence comes from Vidua chalybeata, assembly GCF_026979565.1. Lineage (NCBI taxonomy): Eukaryota > Metazoa > Chordata > Aves > Passeriformes > Viduidae > Vidua > Vidua chalybeata. Next base: position 36,527,203 of record NC_071532.1, read on the forward strand.
TGTCCCGTTTTATCTGTTACAATGCTGTCAGCAGAACAGCTGGTGCTGACCTCCTATGTACCGTTGTTATGCTTTAGTACCAACATCCCAAGGTAGGTGACAGAGTTTTCATTTCTTGGCTCCTACTTGGAATTCTAACTTGGGTAGGTTTCACTGCCTTGGTTAAAACTCTGGACATGAACTGAAGATTCTCTTTCACAGACAAGGGGAAAAAAGTTCCGATACCATAGAATTGGAATATGCTGTTCAGGCTCACAAAATATACCAAGTAGGACTAATGGAGCTCCTGGCTTTGAATTTAACAAATCGGTGGTGTGTGAACTTAGATTTATGATGTCTCAGCCTTTTGATTCTCCTGCACTTTTCAGTGATGGTCGTCACTGCTTTTTTCATCTTATTGATAGAAGACCTTGAGGTTTAGTCATATGTGACTTTTACCTCTGCCAATGCCATTCCTAGATTGGATTAGAGATTAGGTTTGTCTTCTTTTTTCTTCATCCTTCTCCTGGCTCCATATATTTGTGTCTACTGACCTCCAGTCTCTTTGAGATCAAGCTACTGTGTTCAGCAAACCTGTGTCTGATTCTGTAATCTGAAAAGTTGCTCCCTTTTATCACCCAGAATTTTTGGGGATTTACAGCCCTGTCTATTCTAAGATCTCAATTCCCTGACTGTGGTTTAAAAGATGGTGGAAGATGAATGGAAAACAAGGGAGATCTGTGAGGAGTTAAATGTTTTTCATTTGCTTCCAGAGCTGCTTCCATGCAGGACTTCTAAATCAATTTCCAAAGTCTTTGGTGTAAACCTTTGCTTACATCCAATAAATAATTTTCTATGTCAGTTGCATTATGATAAATCCGAATACCCATTTCTGGTGTCCAGCTTTGAAAACCTTGATTCTTCTCAAATAATATTTAGAAAACAAAATAATGAGTAGTATGTATCTCTGACTTTTGTTGCTTGGATTTGCAGATGAAGAATATGGGTTTGGATTGTAGGTTTAAGATGCAAGGCTAGGTTTATTTAATAGGATTGGTATGTCTCATGCAAGGTGAGCTCACAAGCCAGGGTTTGGCACAGCACACAAAATATCCAGATAACCTTAAGCAACAGACTGATTTCAATTAGATCCTTGTCAGGGTTACACCAATCAATTGAAAAAGCAACAGCATGTAACTTCTGTGACACAGATTTCACAAAGTGAATAATTCATAATTAATGTTATGAGGACTTTAAGAGGTACAACAGTGCACAAATACTCTATGGCCTCTTCCCTGTGCATGAAATACTCAGTATTTGCAGTGAACCTCTATTGAACTGGACTGTACCCCACAGAAGTTTACCTTAAACTGAAGAAGATAGAAAGAAATTATAATTGAAGTTATAATTTAAAAAGAATAGTGAATGCTAATTGCCTACTGCATAAAGTAGGCTGTTAAAGTAAGATTTTGTGATTTCTATTGGTTAGCTCATCTCAAAGGCTGGTGGATGTGCACAAATGTGAGGGAGCTTAGAAGTTTAAATTATTTGGATTAAAATCATACTGCATTTAAAGATATAATGTTGGTGAAAAAGTGCCCTTTTCCACAGTGCCCATCTTTATTCCTTCACAGGAATAGTTTAAAAGGATTAATGTCTGTCAGTAATGAAGGGCCATGGTGAGACGCCTTCTTTGGGCTCCTCTCTGCAGGCCAAGGGCAATAATGCCCCAGCTGCTGATCAACACCAGCACCAACAGTCTCTCTTCTGTGTCAAGCAGAAGTACCAACCTAGTTCAACCAGTTCAAACAGCTGGTTTGAACTCACCCAGCTGATTTTTTCTGTCATGTGTTAGGAAGGGAACATCTGAGCTCCTCTGCAGGCGGAGGAGTGGATGAGGAGAAGAGTTCACAGCAGCACTGCCCTCAGTTGGACTGTGAAGAATCTGTCAATGGCCCAATTGTCTTCACAGGGTCTTCTGTGCTACAGTTAAGGCACTGCCTGTTGTGTGTGGACAGGGCTGAATGCAGAGGAATGGGTCTGCATAGATCAGTCATAGCCACATCAGTAGGGAGAGAGAAATTGCTATGTGGGGCAGTTGCACTGTGAAGAAAAAAGGGAGAGCTTACTTCCTCTCCCTGCAACGCCATCCCTTCCCTCCCAGCCCCTGCAATTATCTGCTCCAAGCTGTTTTTCCACTGGTTTATCTGCAGAGGAGTTCTACAAAGAGCACTGAGAAACAAGACAGTACAGATGAAGTAGAAGGACTTGGGAATGTCTTTCTGATGTCCTGGTGTGTTCCAAGTCAGTTTGACATGAGATACACAGAGGTGGCCATCAGACTATGTGTCTTTACTATGAGTGAGGAGACAAGATTTCTCCAAGTCTTTTCCCTTCTCAAGACAAAGAGTGTGCAAGAAGCTCCTGGTTTTAGAGTTTACTAGCTCATCACAATCTGCTTCCCTCTGAAGATCACCAGAGTGGAGGGGGAGATCAATGACAATTTATTTATCCCAAGGGACAGCACAAACTCCTTCAGTTTCAAAACCCATCATGACTCACCCAGCCATGTTTGCTTTTTTCTGTTTGATAGGATTGATGTATTTTACACTGAGGTGTATTATGAACAGAGTTCAAAGCAACTGTGTGTGATGGGATTGATTCTTTGTAAATGAACTATTTTCTGTTCCAGGGTTCAAGCTCAGAATGTCAGAGTTACTTTTTCATTTTGGAAGGACTGCCTCTTTTCTCAGGCAGGAAACAAAAGCTTATGGTACAGAGCATTTCTTGGAACCTTGCTCTACAGAACAGTTACAGAGTAATCTAAAATACACCAAAATACCAGGTCTAGTATGAGCCATGGAGAAATTTTATGCAGCTACTTACCAATTTGACTCTTGCATCAGTGCTCGATGCGCTGCTCCTCTCCACAGTGTGTTAGTGGAGAAGCCCCACAATTGCAAGTGTGGCGTGACTGCACGTTCTAAACATTGCTGTGCTCACAGCAGGACTGGGCTTGTTCTTCTGAACCTGGATTCAGAGAGGAGTTTTAACATTTCTACATACGTACCTCTGCTGAACCTCTAGCAAAAGGTGGAGTAAGGCCTAGTATTAGTATGCTGGACTGAGGAAAATGTTAAATATGTATCCATATCAGCATCCAGTAGCTGTCAGGAAAAAGGAAGTGGTGTGCCAGTTGGTGCACACAGCAACATCCTGTTGTGGAGAAAAATGCTGACCACACTTCACCTTTTAAGCCAGCTGTCTTCAGGGATTTTCTATCAGAATACATCTTCAAAATGCTCCTTGTCTTCCAGCCTTCTCTAAAGTCTTCTTTGTCTTCAGGTCAGTTATTCCTCGTAAGGTTCTTCTCCAAATTTCAGTAAAAACCCAGGGGATACTTGGCAATCCACTGGAACTGAGGAAAGCTGAAATCATGACTTGGCAATCTATTTTTGATAAGCTGACTTTCAAGATTTATTCATTCCTATTGCATGTGTCTGCAACTCAATCCAGTAGGCATAAATGACATATAAGCAATGGAGTAAAGGTTGTACCTGAAGTGAATGTTTCTTTTTATTTCTTCCTCTTTTAAAAATAGTTTCTGTAACAGACCTTCAAAATCCCTTGTACCTTTGTGGGGTCATCTCAGATGTCTTTGGTATCCAGGTGTATTTTTCCTGAAAAACTTGATTTTTCAGACCACACATACTTAGCACAGTCTTGTTTCTCAGCTCTAAAAAAATTAAGCCTTCAGCATCACCTACCACTGTGTCCAGTTGCTGTTTATTTCACCTGTAGTTAATAAACTTTGTAATATGGACTGATTGTACCTAAATAGTTGATTGACATTTTCATTATCAGCTTTATCAGTTTCTCACAGATGTCACAAAAGCAATGAGTCCTGTATTATGTTGTAGAGGAAGAATAGGGCTTTCAGGATCACTTTATGGAGGGGCAAAGATGAGGGGGGACCCTTGGGCATGTGGAGTTCCCTGTGTGTGAAGCTGATGATGGTTTAGTAGCAGGTCTGGGGTTGCTGGGGCTGAACACTAGGAAATGAGGATGAATAAGCTGAGAGGAGAAGCTGGAAGCACAGAACAAGGCATCTGAAGATGATGTGATGACACAGAAGAGGATGTTAGAGGAATTCAAAGCTCAAGAGTAAAACAGCTGGGGCAAAAGGCCCAGGTAAAAGGAACATTACCTTCATAATCTGCATGGGGAGGAAGGGATCAAGAAGTGCCTGAAGGGAGAAGGTGGACAGAGTGAAGGGATATTATGATGTGTTGCTTGGAAATAGATGATGGATGTTTTATTGTCTGAAACCAATTACTTTAGAAGAGCACAAAAGGATGGGACTCACTTGATTAAATGGGGACACCTGCATGTAGGTAATGATACCTCCGCTTACAATTTAAATTCGCTATATTATTTAAATCTCTGTAAATGGGAGAGAAAAATATTCATAAATGGGTTGTGTTGCCGAGGGCAGGGTCTTTACAGAACCCTGAATACTGCTCTGCAGTGTTTAAAGTTTCTCTTCATTCTGTAGGTTCTGTCACCCAAAAGACTCTGTAAATTGCTGGTCAATTTATGCTGTCAATTTATGGTGCCAGGCTGGTTTTTTGGTGGTGGTTTTTTTTTTTTTTTTTTTGCCAGTGCATAAAGGTAAGGTAAGTTCTTCTGAAAATAGGATAACAACACAAAACTCTTAAATAGATGGCCATTTAGACCCAAATTCACTAGAAACCTGCAATGTACCTGAAATTAGAAAGCTAGTGTCTCCAGCTGATAAAACCGAAACCAGAGGAACACAATGCCGTGGTGACTGTAATAATATGACTGTATTGTGTAATAACTATAATAGTGATGGTATCTGCAAGTGCAACCTTTAATTACTCTGCCTGTTTCTGCAAACTCTTTAGGAAGGAAAAATAACACCTATTTGACACATGTTGTGAAAAATAAATTTCCCAATAGACAAGAATGTAGGAATGTCTCTCCAATGTCAAACCAAACTCCCTTCTAACACAATGTTTTTGTCTCTGACAGTGACCAATAGTAGATGCATAAGGGAGAAAAGATAAAATGTGACAAGTAGAGCGTGACATTTGGCTGGGTTATAATTTCCTACTTTCAGCAGTTTGCAGATTAGGAATTTTCTGAGTCTGAGCTTGCTTTCGAAGCATCTTGTGCAATAGCCTAGCATAGTGCTTTCTCTCATTTATGCATTTATTTGCTGTCATTGTTTCTGTCCTCTGGCATTGGGTCTTCTTGTCCAGCTCAGTGTCACATGTGGTGCATTCCAGTTGATTTAGGAGCCTGATACCCATTTTCACAAGGGATATATGAAACCAGATCTTCTAAGAGTCACTGACTAGTACCCATACTGGGAGTTTTCTAGAGCGATTTTTGGAAAAATGTTGTTGGAGTCTGTGTAGGGTTTGGGGAAGGGAGGTGGTGAATCAGTTAAATGCTATTTTGTGTTTGAAGAAGAAAAGGAAAAAAAAAGACAACAGAAATGGGGTATGTTTAAGTTGGAGTTATCCAGCATTAGAGAATTTTACATGTGACACAAGAGAAATATCCTTGCCACTGGTGTAAATACTTGAAATACTTGTGTGTTTGAGTGCTCTAGTCCTATAAGCAAATAGAAAACTCTATCATCTATGGTTGGTGCACAAGACCACAGTACAGTAAAAGATTTATTTATCAGCCAAAATTCTGTCTTGCTGTATCTCTGCCTCTGTTATAGGTACAAATATTAGTTTCTTGTATGCTATAGGTGGTTCTTGTCAAAGGGAACAGAGGAGGACGGTCATCCCTGTTGTCCCCTTTTTTGTACTGACTTCTCTCCTAACACTTGCTAAAAGTAGTACTGAAATCAGTCCAGGTCCCTTAACTTCTCCCGAGGGAGAACATGGATAGAGGTGAAAGTGTCTACTACAAATACATAATTTTCTTTTCACTTCATTGTTCCTTTTCCATCTGACTTGGCAGGTGAGTGGGAATGGTGTGCAAATCGATCCCGAGGCAATCAATGACACAGCAGCTGGCCAGAGCTGAACACCGATGCGCTGATCGCCTCCAAATCAATTCACATGCTGCTCTTGTTCAGGTTACCTGCCACTTCAGCAGGGATGGATGGATGGATGTGGATGGATGGATGGGGAACTGAGGGGAAAATTGCACAAAAAGTATTCTGGGACCTTTCTAAATAGGCTACTATGTGCAGCCCTTCTTCCTTCACACATACATTTATACTGGATGTAAGGATATGCTAAGGTCACGATGCAGTGCCTTATTTGAAGCTTGGTTGTTGCTCAAAGGGAGCAGAGTGGAACCCTGGAGAATGCCTGGGAAATTGGGTGGAAGAGACAGAGCAGTCCTGCGTCTTCTTCGCTGTTTTCCACCCTGGTGTTAGGTATTTAACTAGTCAAGCATTGCTGGTTGGATGTATGCAGGCTTAAATAATCCTGTGGAGTGTTGTGCCATGGGGAACTGTGGCTCCTAATTTCTAAACACTCCTCAAGGTGAACGGCTTTTGTTTTGCTTTAATAAGCCAGGAGTTGTGCATGTCGAAAGTGCCTATTGTACAAAGATCTCAATTTACTTGGCAAACTTCCATGCATTAAGTCTCCCTGCTTTGCTGTCAAGGAGTGAGGTATTGTTATCTCCATTAAGAGCAAGTGAGCCAGGAATAAATGCCTGGTCTCTTCGTATTGCTGCTGCTTCCTTTTATTTTGCTTTCTTTTCCTGGATAGTAGCCCTTAATTTAGAATGTAGATTGTTGAGACTAGAGATGATTCTGGCCCCTACAGAAGAGGGATGGCACCTCATCCCCATGCCAACATAAGAACATCTCCCTTTTTCTCCTGCAAGTGGCTGGCTGTGACCCAATTCAGTGCTGTCCTTAGGGATTCTCTTGTCTGTGCCACAGTTGCCATGGTCCCTAGGGAAGCAGTCAGCAAATAATTTAGGGGTAGGACCACCTAGCAGCCTCTTCTTCCCACCAGTCACTGACATGAAGCCTTGGCAAAAGACTCAGTCTTGTGTGGGAACATGGATCCACATGAACAGAGGATAATCCTGCAGGGAACCCTGTCCTACACAACAGTAGCCATGGATTGGGTCCTTTTGCTTCATAAATGGAACATGTCACTTGGGGAGGAGGAAATACATGCAGTTGGCTGAGGGAATTGCTGAAAGAAATGCTGAAAGGGCAGTAGCAGACCTGTGGAAAGACTTGAATATTGTGTGCTCCAGCTCATGCTGCTTGCAGGAACACCAGTGCTGGATAACTGAACATATTTAGAGATTATTGTTCTGTGTGTCCCCTTACAGTTTAGGATACCACAAGACCTGATGTGGCACAGGAGCTGCGTTCCCCTTGGAACGGAAGGTAGGAACAGCATGCACAGAACAGGTATAGCCACGTCAATAAGGAAGAACTGGCATTCATTTATTTTGTTTATATCCCATTAATTTTAAGGAGTGCTGATACACTTGTCTGTTTTCAATAGTCCAATTGCTGCTAATCATAACATAAAGTAAATATTGTCCACTGCCTTGGGAATACATTGGATCACAAGCGGTTTGTGGCAGAAGTTGTCTTTTTGCTTGGCACCTGATGAGATGAGGCTGTATTTCTGACTGGGGAACAAGAGTTCAAAGGTTGTCGTCACATGTCCTCTCCTGCTCCGAGATAAAGCTGGCAGATGGAGCCAGGCAGGTGGCCCAGACCCCTGTGGCAGGGCCCAAGGGCAAGCTGCTGCCATTTGTGAGGTACTCTGAGCACAACAAGGAGATTCAGGAAGAACTAAGTGTCTGAAACAACACAAGCGGGGTATTTCTTGCTGTTCTCCTGGAAAACAGGGACTTAGCACAGTTTTAATTCTTAGCTCTGATAAATCAAACCATCAGAATCCACCGTGTCCAATTGCTATTTGTTTTACCAGCAGTTAATAATGTTTTATGTAAATTCTAAGAGGATACAAGATAATCTGCTGTTTGCAATCCAAATTTATGATGAGGTTTTGTTGGTGCTGGCTGGACTGTGGCGTTAGAGTTGAGACAGAGTGTTTTACTCATCTGGTACTTGTGATGATGTAAAAGGCATCTCTTAATCCCCTATGGATGGATCTCATCTACTCAGCATGGATTCTAATTGGATGTGCAAGGGATTAGTAATGGGCTGTTGAGCTTCCAGAGCCATCTAGAACTATTCTGTGTTGGCTTTCTTGAGAGAATCCTGTCTGTCACAGTTACATCTCAGCAGCTGGAAAGGGTTACCACGGTGATGCTTTGAGTTATATGTCCAAATTAGTGTTAACTATAGGTATGGAAAGTATATGATAACCAGGTATGGCTAAAGGAGTCTCCCAGACCTTGGAGCACTCATGTAATAGTCCTGTTTGAATTGCAAAGAGGCTGGAGAGTATGAAGCCGCTAATGACCATGGAAAAGTAGGATGGCACTGCCTTTGGCACTGCCAAAGGTTCTTGCGATTAATGGTGCTATTGTTTGACTTGACACACCAGCTTGCTTCACAAGTTACTTTGTGTGATAAGGAAACAAAGAGTTGAACATCTTGAGAATGGCTCTTGAGGACTTGTTTGGTGACTCACCTACATCTGGCCTTCATCCAGGTAAGTCAGGCTCTAGGGCAGGTGTCCATGTTGAAATGTAACCTGAACCATTCTCTGCCCAGCTCTGATCTCTCATAAAAGCCAAAGGAGCTTTGCTGAGCAAGCCTAGGATTGTCTGGACTTGGGACAAAGCCAGAGCAAGTTGAAATCCTGTCTTCTGGCCCCCTCTGACTTGAGCTGCTTTCCTGGTGTCTGAACACTGGATGTCACCTGGCAATAGTTATTTACTGTAATTCCAGCAGTCCCAGACTGCTATGGGACACCCCTCAGAACTGGGGGACTCCTGCACATGCTAAATCTGAGCTAAGGAGGTGCTGTCATGGCAGGGAAAAGCAAAGTGGACACAGTATTTTTTGCAGTAGATATACATATGGTATTTTATCCTTTACCGGCTTTGTGAGAACTTTTTAGAATAATCTAAAATAGCTGAGGTCTCTCTTGAGCTCTAGCCCTTCAGGTCTGCTCTTGTTGAGCTTGGAAGGCCTGTTTAGTACATTTTTCCATCTCTAGAGTGTGGGGATGGAAGATAATACTGATTACTACCTTCTGATTACATGCTTAACCATTCCTATATTTGTCTGTTGTTTGGAAGTAAAAGCCTGGATTATGACGACTTTCTTATGTGGGAGAACAAGATCTAATTCTTAATTCTTGAGTGAGGTTCCCCTGCTGTCCCACTGACACATGGAGCTCTGACCCAGAGATGTGGCTGCGTTCATTTGTAACTCTCCTGTGGCCTGTTGGAGCCTCTCCTCCTGCAGGCCCTTGGTGAATGAAGGAGGGAGACACAGAATCTCAGAACTGGGCAGGTTGGGAGAGACCACAGTGAGGCATCTGGTTCAACCTCCCTTCTCAAGGAGGGTCATCCCAGAGCATGTGGACAGGATTGTGTCCGGACAGTTATGGAACCATCTCCGTTGAGGGAGACTCCACAGCCTCTTTGGGCAATCTGTTCCAGGGCTCGGTCATCCATACAGTAAAGTTTTTTCTCATGTTTAGGTGGCACCACCAAGAAGAGTCTGGCTCCATCTTTGCAGCACCCTCCTTTTAGATATTTATACATATTGATGACATCCTCTCAAATTGTCTCTTCTTGAGGCCGAACAGGCCCAACTCCATCAGCTTTTCCTAGTAAGAGAGATACTCCAGTCTTTTAATCATCTTTGTTCTCCTCCTCTGGACTTGCTCCGACAGCTCCACACCAATCTTAGGTCGGGCGGTTATAACTTTGGGCGCTTCTTCCCTGCACCGCTGAGCTCGGAAACCACCAGCGGCATCCCGGGCGAGAAAAACCCAGCTGGATGTGTTGTTTTCGGGCAGGCGCTCCCGGGCCGGGTCAGCGTGCCGGGACCCGGCGGGAGCGGGGCCGGCAGAGCCGCGCTGAGGCCGCACGGGGGCGCCGCCCGCCCGCAGACGCGGCGGTGGCAGCGGGACAAAGGCAGCGCCGAGCCCGGCCCCACCCCGGGCTGGCACCGGCACGGCCGGGGGACATGAGAGCCCGGGCTGGCACCGGGCTGGAGAGGGGTACACAGGGCTCCGCCCAGGAAGGGGCTACCGGTGAAGGAGGCTGCCCGTTGATTCACGCCGAAGGTTCACATTATCGAACCTTCCCGCCTCAGGAAAACCCCGGGAGGGAGTGAATTTATAGACTTCCCCCCCCCCACCCCCACCCCAAGAGCTAATGAGCGCGATGCTTTTGAGCAGGATCCCATCAGTTGCTTTGCTGGGCCGGGGAGGGAAATCACTTGTACTTTCGTTCCCCTCTTTGATCCCAGCCAGTATGTAAAAGAATTGCAATTAAACTTAAGCAGCACCTTTTTACCCCACAGCGTCCAAATTAAAATACAAACCTGAAGATCAGCTTCTCAGCTTCTGCCTTTTTCTTTTTTTTTCTTCCTTTCTTTTTTTTTTTTTTTTTTTTTTTTTTTTTTTTTTTTTTTTTTTTTTGAGGTCCGGAGAAACTTCTCGGGTGGGTGCTCTGGCTTTTGCCTGATCTTCCTTCTGCGATCTCCCTTTTGTCGGTTACACGAGCTGAAGTCCCCTGGGTGGCAGCCCGAGCTACTCATTCATCATCATAACAACCGTTTAGTGTAAAATTAACAACAATTTAACTACTACAGCAATAAACACGGTCCTGCATTACCACAGATTGATGAGGATTACTTAGTTACAATCAGCTGGGGCACAGACAGGAGAGGAGAAAGGCTGCCAAATCGATAGCTTTCCCAAAGTTTAAAACTTAATCTCCTCCCTTTAGTGTTGCTGATGCTCGGGGGCTTGTTTGTGACTGGGTTGAGAGGAGGAAGAGGGAAGGAGGGGAATTTTCTTCCCCCATCCCCCCGGAAAGTTGGCACTTAGTATTTGCTTTGTGGGAAGATGAGGACAAAGTCCTCTGCGTGCATCTGTTCATACGTGATTTCTTCAGCTTTTATGTTGAAAAGGGTCCGATTGGTTGATTATCTAAATAAATTTTACCTTTAATTCCTTCACTGTTTAAATTCGCAGCTTAACCTTCTAAAAGGCAGCAGCGGACCCCTAGACGAGCTGCCAATCGATCCCAAAACAACAATGCATGAGAAACAGGGGACTCTCAAGCAAATCGGTCCTCGCTCCCGCTAACACAATGTTATCTGGCTCTCGTTCCCCGTGTAAACTCGGAAGCGTTCATCACAAGAAACAAAAGGACAAGGCAAAACCAGCTAAGTGCACCTAGAACTGCATCCAAACAAAAGAAGAAAAAGCCTAAACAAACCCAAGGTTTTCTATTTCTTCCTGAGCCAAGTAATCCCTTTGATTACATTTAATACCTGCCAAAACCCAGATGGTATGCCCACCCATCGCACAGTGTGATAATGCCACATTGTGAAATCTACCCATTAATATTAATTGTCAGCTAGAGAATCTGTCTGAACTACTAAAGCTCGAGGTTGCCTTGAGAAAGCAGGGCCTGATTTAGCAGGGATTTAAAGATAATTCTTATTCTTTCGTTCTCTATCTTGCATACATAGAGTGTTAAACAACAGGCCTAGAATGCGATACCAATTTCTGCCACTCACAAATCTGATCTTAAACCAGTGTGTACCTGGGGTCTCTGCCTGGTGACCAAAATATTACTTTAAATTGCTGTGGCTGTGCAGGCTCCACATAGGTACACCCTGCTGCCCTGACTGAATCCCAACTCCTTGCTCAAGACAGACGTGTCCTACTGAGCACAATATGACTTTTCTTCTTTCTTTCCATTGCTTCCCAAATACCCTCATCATAATGGACTTTGTACTCCTTGAGAATTACTAAATAAGTGTTTTGGAAACTTTTTTTTTTTTTTTTTTTTTTGGTACACATTACAAACTTCGTGATTGAACATGGTGGGAAAGAGAGAAAATAATGAGTGTAGAAAGAAGTGATGCTGCTGCAGTGGAGCTGCCCTCCTCAAATTTTGAGGAACTACAGGTGGAGTTGGGACATAAAGGTCCTTGAATCCTCTGAAAAGAGAGAAAGAGAAGTGTGGATTAATGTGTATGTTCCTCATCCTGTCAGCTCTTACCAGCTCCTCTTCAAGCCCTGTTTTCAGAATAATAGTAATCATTGCTTGTTACAATGCCTGGCTCTTGTTATTCATCTGTAGGTCTCAAAACCAGTTTTAAACTGATTGTGGCTCTGTTGGCATGCAAAAAAATAACCACAGGGTCGTGCTGTGTCCCACAGAGGCAGGTCCTAGTCTGGACAGCACCGAACTGTCCAGGAAAGCAGTGATCAATTTTGATATGTGTTTTTCTCAAAACAGCAGCTTTGTGACAGCTCATGGCCTGTCACTAGATATGGCCAATTTTACATAGATGAGGGGTGAGCTCTAAATGTTGCGCCTGAAGACGCAAACATCCGTGTGTTTTAATCCCTAGTCAAGCTGTTCTGTTACTAATCTCTACCATAGATGCTCTATGTATGAGTGGCTCAAAGTAAGCTTGCGCTTCTAGAATAGAGTGAAAAACTTATGCAAACGAGACTGTGGCAAAGCTACTGAGGCCTGGAAATTCAGGTTCCAAGGTCTGCTATTCCATCCTTCCCTCATTCTTTTACATCTGGCTATTCTGCAGCAATTTAGGCAATAAGACTCTTTGAAATGGGAACAGTCAGGCATATAAATATATGAATATGTAAATCAGATTTGTATTATCAGAGGTTCATATCAGTACTGGTGTGCATGAAGATGTGCTGCTTTCTTTGTCGTTTTTCTTCCCACCAAAATCCTTTGTAGCTCCTTTTTCTCCTTGCAGTGGGACCTGGGTCTCTCAGGATTTTACCAGAAGAGATTTTTGGTAATTTTTTGACCTTGGAAAGGTACGAACTGCGCTTACCAAGAACCATCCTGAAAGCATCTTGGCCTGGGCTTTAGAGAATGCCTGAAAATCTGCATGGCTTTCCCAAGCAGCTGCCACCACCCCCTCCAGCAGCTCTTGTGTCACGGGCAGCCAGCCTGGGCCTGCTCTGGTTACTTTCGCATCCTCTCCCTGGGATCAGCTGAGTGACACCAGGAAGAGAGAGATGTGAAATAAAAAGTGGAACAAAGGACCCTTTTCGTGCCACTTCTGAAGCTGATGGCCAGTGTCCTGCTGACTTCAGCAACACCAGTGTTGATAAGAATAAGCCTGTTCTAAGCTCTTTGCAGCTTGCATGGACTTCTCTTGAGTTACAACGTGTGTGCACATGCATGGTGAGGGGAAATGTACAGTTTTTGGCAATTGAAAGTTTAATCAAAAGGCCACTTTTCCCATCTGTTATTTTTGGGCTGAGCCTCCAGAGGGTCAGCTTGATAACATTTCACGCTGCTTCTAATCAATTTTATACCAGGAAGCAGTGTGAGAGCTGACTACCGGGGAGCTGGAGTGGCATGGAGCTCAGCACTGGGAACATAGCTGGAAAAATATGTTGGGGATTTTGGGGCATAAACAAATGTTTCCTAATCTGGACTGCAACTCTGTGAGGCATGTACCAACAAGCAGATGTCGATTGGAGCTAAAAACCAGCAGGTTCTACTACAGTGTAACCTGTAAATCCACATCTTGACAGGCATGTTGTGGTACGCAGAGCTGTAGTCTCTGAGAAATAAGGTAACACAGGAATCAGATCATGGAATCAAATACAGTGATTATCACTGCTTTTTTGGCTTTGTGTAGACAAAGCAAGTAGGTAGTAGTTTGTACTCATTATATTCTATATGACTGTTTAGATCACACTTGATATTTTGGAGTTTGCAGCCTTGGAGGTTTAAATGATTTTGAAGACACAGGCCTTTTTTGTTGTCTGTTTCTGCTCTATGTCCATTCAATCCTGTGACTGTCTCTTCCACGACTGGACAAACAGACATAGGCATATATAACTCCTGGGGGCTCTGTTCCTTGCTCCACACACCTTGTAGGCAGCCACAAGGGAACCACATATAAGAGGAAGAAGAACTAAGAGTACTGGGGTCAGAGCTGGAGCAAGACTTCTCAGCAGGGCTGGCAAGACTGAATTTTGCTGCCTCAGCTGTGAGAGCTTGGGATCAGGCTCGGTGACCTTGGAACTGTCAGAGTGTAGAAGGTGGGGAAAGACTGCAGCTGACAGAAGTGAGCTCTTGGGCTGCAGCAGTGCCCCTGGTTTCAGGGGACATGACAGACCCTGACTGGATGTTGTTGTAGTCAGCTGCTGCTCCTGTCCCTTGAAATACAGGAACTTTTATTTATCTGGAAGAGCCTTAAAATATCAGGCAGAATCTGCAGCAGGATGGTTGAGCCTGGTGCTTGTGCTTTGCTGTGTGATTTTGGCTTTTCAGGGACTTCTAACAGGTTTCTGGGCAGAAAATGCCAACAGCCCAGCTCTGTGGGCTGCACTGACCTCTGCTTTTCCATTAGATTATCCCTACGTGGTTCTCAGGAGCACCTGAGACTTGAGAGTCAAAGAAACCCAATTAAAATAACACCACATAGTTTGCATTGCATGCAGCTGTGGCTCTTCCTGTGCCCAGGGCTGGTGCTTCTGACTAACAGTTGTTACTTTCTGTGGACAGGTTTCACTCAGCACAGGCAGAGCACTCAGGGGTGGTTATGGCAGTGTGGTATCTGCAGGACCCTGAGTGCCTGACTTGATCCCAAAACTCGCTTTTGGGATAAAGAAATGAGCTTCTTGAGGACCTCCTCAAGAAGCGGGTAGTTTGGGATGGAGTGTGCCCTGTTTTATCTGTTTTGAAAATAAACAGTCTAATGTCATGGGGAATACGTGAAATATTAATTTTTATTTCACCATGCTCACACCAGTGTATCTGAGGAGCGTTGTCATTGTAGCCCACCCTGGCAGGAGGCTCTGTAGTGATGCAAATAGACTTCTATTGCATGGTTTGGGCTTTTCTCAGGGTAAGGAATAAAGCTGGGAGCAAGCAGCATCTTCCAGCATTTCAGCTGCTTCAGTGCCAAGGATTAAATCAAACTTAACCTTCATCAGCAGTTTAATCTAATGGTGTGGTTGTGCAGCTGATTTAAATCAGTGCTGCACTGGGTTGCTCTTCTCCGCCCCGCAGCTGCGTGCTCTATGCTGCTGCTGCTGCTCTTCTCCCCTCGCTAAACCAGCAAAAACCCTCTCGGCAAAAGGGAGCAAATATTTTTGTGTCGGCTTAAAGAGCAGGATGATGAGGTCAGCAAGGTGGCAGGGCCAGCCCTGAAGTGACTCCGTAAGTTGGGTGAGCCACCCTAGTAGCTCACTGCTGCTGGGAAGAGTGTTCCTACACACAAGTGGTGTGGTGCCAATCCCATGCATGGTGAACCTCACCAGCATGCGGAATCTCAGCTTTCCTCATGGAGATTCCAAAGGATTCCCTGTGTCAGATCCCGGTGACTTGCCCAAATTGCAAAGACAGCCGGTGCAGACCCAAAATCCCAAATGAACAGCAGAGGAACAAAACCTCATTCCTTTTGCAGTTTAAATCAGAGTTTTATTTCGATTAATTAGAAGCTGAAAGGAAACTCGATGCACTTTAGAATAATCGTTATTGGAAAACAACATCTTGGACTAAGATTTTTTTTTTTCGAAGCACCTTTTGTTCGGGTTAAGGTGCAATAGAAAACCACAAAACGGAGCCTTTTAGGCAGTGGGAAAGGATGCAATTCTCCTGAACTTCCACTAGGCTCCTCTGCTGTTACAGTCAACAGAAGCACCAATTAAACGCTTCCTGGTCTGAACCGAGCTGGTTTCCAGTCGGGATTCCAGCCTGTACTCGGTATTGTTTCTGTCCAGAGGTCTGTATTACCAAAACTGACAGGTGTCACAGGGGTTATTCTGTTCTTAGCACTATTTTGAATTTTAAAAAAATCCTGAAATATTTTTAATATCTGAGAAGGTGTTTGTAAGATACTGGAAAACCTATTATGTGGCACTGTTCTGTTTTCCAGGCTGTCCAGATGATAGGTTATGGATGATATTGAAGCTCAGAATCATACAATGACTATTGTGTTATACAATGAATACAGCACCCCACAGTTGAACCAGGTTTCTTTTCCTATTAATGTTTATTTTATGTCAAAGTGAAATGAGACCTCAGTTTTATATAATTCTCTCTATATAAATATTTCTCTACTTTTCCAAGTCCTCATGAAAAATGTGACAAGATGTCCACCGAGGTCACAAATGTAAGCATAAATAGCTGCAATTTAACATCAGTAGTTAGCAAACAAGATACCCTCGAGGTAAAGAGGCAGATAAAAAGAGGGCAGTGATGCATTAAAGATGCATTATTTGGGGGTCTATGGATATAATTTAGGCTTCACAACAAGGTCAGCCTGATTTAATTCTCTCTGCAAAGGTCAGTCCAAGGCCTGGCTGTACTAACCCCTGTGCTCTCCATCTGTCTGCACTCCAAGCCAGACACTTTCAATAGGTGATTGTGTGCTCATGACTGGATGAGAACACATTGAAATTACCTCCAGGTCCAGGCCTCCAAACGTGCTTCCTCAGAGCCACCGCTGACCCTGGAGTAGCTGGTACCTCTGGAACTTTGCACTCGGCTGCAGCTTTGAAGTGTTGAAGAGAACATCTGATATTGGTGTTTTCCTAATGTTGTAAGTGCCCGTGAGTATTCGCCTTCATAAATGTGTTACCACAGTGTCATAAATGCTTTATGCAGGTTTATTCTGTGACCCTTGAAATGTGAGTTCTTTTCAGCACCAGCAAAAGCATAATAATATAAAGTGAAAAACCCCAAACCATTCCACTACTCACTTTCTCCAAAATGAGGAAAAATGAAGAAATGGGTGTTTGTGGACATCATTATTTAATAGTCCAGGTTTTTAAAAAATCTTTCTCCATAAGCAAGGGATTCTTTAAAAATAATTGACAGGACAAAATAAATATGCTATGTCCCGGTATCTGTTAGTCATTTTCTTGCTGCTTTTTTCACTTGATGCTAAATGTTTCTGAATTCTCTTTTCATTTTAAGTAGGAAACAGGTTTATTAATCTGAATGCAGCAACTAGAGAAAATGAGGCCAGTGAATGATTTGAGTTTTCAGTAGATATTTAGCTCACTGAAATAGTCACACACAGCAAACAGCACTTGCTTTCATGAAAGAAAAAAGAAGACATATAAGATTAGTGGAAGGTACACTTAATTTTTAAAAATGTAAGACATCTTATTTTTATGTGTAAGGATATGAGGATATGAACAGATACTGCTTTTATTGTATGCCAAAGCATAAAGGTAAAATGATATAAAATAGCATTAAATAATTGATATACTATGCTAATAACCAAACCAACCAAAAAAACCCTCCACACAGTGCTTCTTGGGTACAATACTTATGTACATCTGGTTTAAGTGCTTATTTTACATTTGTCAAGTAAACAGTTTCAAAAGGGAAAAAACTGGGTGAATCTGGTTGGGAACCAACAAAATTAAAATCAGGATTTCAGACCTTAGGGTTCAACTCTCCACAAAGTAGCTCATTCTGTGTTGCTCAAGCCTGCGTACTGTAAAGTCACCTAAAAAGAGAACTGCAAGAACAATAGTACAGATCATAACAGAGTAAATTAAAGGCAGATTTTCAGATTTCTGCCTGTCTTCCTTAGGTTAAATAATGTCCCTGGTAAACAAATTCTGATCTTAAATGATAAAGACTTTTTGTTCCAAGTTTCTTATGAAATCACCTCTTACTCTTGTGCACGATGTGTGCTGATGAATCAGAGATAGTATTTGGCTCTTGAGGCTGTTTCAGTGGCCCTGCTTTTCTAAGTTTGAAGAAGGAAGAGAGAGAATCTGTGCAGAGATCACACACACACAAAACCAAAATAAAACAAAACAAACAACAACAAAAAAGTGGTAAATTATAGAATCCTTTTTTTTGTTTTGTTTTTTTTAGAGCATGTGGTGCCTGACCCCATGCCTCCATGCACACACACCCATTTCTGGTGGCCAGCTCACCTTTTCATTAGGTCCAAGGGTTGCTGAAACACCTCTTCTGCTGGAAGGTGTGCAGGTGTGCTTGGATTAGCCATGGGGAATTACTGGAGAGTGAGTGGCAGAGGAAGTCACCCTGCTGCGATATAAATTCAGAGCCTCTGTGGGTCCTGTCTCCTGCTCTCTGAAGGAGCTGGGCTGTGAACCTGGGCTATTTTCACTGAGTGGGTATTTTTATAGTAGTTACTATTTGTGGTGTTGTATTAGGAGTATTAAGGTATTCATTACACCAACTGTTTGCTTTAAAATACTTTGTGGGTGAGCTTTTATTGCTCAGGAATGGTGCCAGATGGACAGTCCTGAGGAGCAAAGTCCTCACACTATCTGCAGATCATGGCACAAGCAGTGGCACATTCAGTCCTTCCTCTTCTGACTTCCTCCACCAACAGCCTGACAATTCAGGAGGAAGAGGGCACTCCAGAGAAACCAATATCAGGGTTACCTGTTGAGGTGGCAGATTTGAGACACATTTGTTATAACTCCATGGGGCCCTTCTCAGAGGGTGCCTGGGATTTGGCTGTTTACAGCCTCTTAAAGCATTCTTCCTGGAAGTTGGGGCAATTTTTGAAGCACTTTGCATGAATCCATACTGAACAGGCTTTACAATATTTCTATCTCCAGCACCTGGAGCTGTGATTTATCTTTTTGAATTGGTTTTATACCCTCAGTCAGGGAAGGGACACAATTTCCAATAGGGACGGAACTGGTAATGTCCATCCTTGTGTCAGTAATGGAAGCCATTCACAGAACAAAATAACCTGTTGTGCCTGGAAGTCTCTGTCCTTTGTTTGCGTCTCATTTGGAGCACTGCTTATCACTTTCCACCCTAAAATCTGTCTGGCTTCTTGCTTTCCTGAGCCCAGGGTGGGCTGAAAAAGCTGCCAACCATGTCAGCTCTCTGAAGACATGCTCATCTACTGGCTGGCTCTGTTTTCCAGAAGCCTTTGCAGGATCTGTATCTTCGGCTAGGATGGCTTAGACTTACAGTGGAAACCCTGGCAGACCTGTAACATGACAGTGTAGACAACTTCCCCCCCAGGGTGGTGTTCTGCTGTGGCAGGGGAAGGACCACTCAAAGTACAGCGCTGCTTCTCGTGCTTTGCTGATGTTCTGCACACTCAAAAAGGAAAACAAATAGCAAACCTGGGTGTCTCATAAAAACATATGATTTTCTTCCTTGTAGCAGTGAGTGCTGATCTGACCTCACACTGCACTCTCAGGGGATGCAGGAGTTTAAGGGTTCAGGCTGTCCTGGTCTCTGAAACAGAAACAGAAAAATCGTGTGCCACAAAAATGGGAGCTGCTTTTTGATTGTGCGCTTGTCGTGTTTTTTCACGCGTGAGACATGACATGCTCTGTCAAGCCACCATATTCAAACTTCCCCTAATATATTTCATTTTTATTAGTGAGAGAGGACAGGTGATTTGAATCCTAATCCTAGGGGGAGATGTGTGTGTGAGGTGTAGAACGCCTAGGCGTGCGCTGTGGTGCAGCTATTGCAACCAGCTCATACACTTTGCATATCAATCTCGAGGTTTTGCTGTGCCCAGCTTTTCTCGGGGCATTTGGTGGAAATTAAAATATGAGGGGTGCAGGCCACTTTACACCGTTATATTTCCCTTTCCTATTGTTAAGTTTTTGATTCCTCTTTTCCCTTACTGCATATTTATACTCCTGCCAAGTTCCAAGGGAGCAGAAAAGCTGGTCCTTGTATTATTATTAAGTGAGGCTTTCAACAAGTCAGGCTTTCAGAGAGGAGAAAGCATCAGGCAGGCAGATGAAGACAATTTCTGCATTGCAGAGTTGCTGTCTTACATGTGCTCGTCCTTTGGGACGGAATTTAACAATTCACAGCTCTCTTGTCCTCATGCTCCTTGGGAAATTCACTCCAAGCCAAGATCTCCCAGTCTACCTCCATTTGGTTGGAATGGCTCCCTGACTCGAGGAACTCTCTCCCCTCCAATCCACAGGTGGTAGGAGCAGTGTTTGGGGCAGGATAGCTGAGCTTCTGTTAGGCAAGAAACGGGACAAACAGGTTAAAAAAAGTTCACATTCCCAGGTGGATAAAGCTGAAGGAGAGTAAAGAAATCACCCTGGCTAAGCAGAAAACAAAAATATGTTATTTTGTCCTTTCTGGTGTAGCATTTGTGAGGAGTAGCAGCTGCCAGCATGGATAGTTTCCCTAGGTGCTTGCAGGGAGTCCTGGGCAAGCACTGCCCTGCTGCAGGGCCTTTCTCCTGGGACAGGCAGAGGCCTCTCATGCTCTGAGCCGAGTTCATGGCCTTGCCCCCACAGCTCTGGGGAAGGTCACTGTGTTTGCAGGCGCTGGAGGAATGTGCTTGTGGCACTGGCAAAGCTCAACACCAGAGGAAGCAGTCCCAAATGCTTCCTCAGGTTTTCCCTGCAAAAAGGGGTCTGGGGGAGGAGAGAGGACAAATTTCTCTTGTGATGGACACAAGTGATCCAAAGCTCTGCATGAAAGCTGGGTAACATAAACCCTTCCCTCTTTCCCTCCCACACAGGGAACCAGAACAAGCTGTGTACACTGCTTTACGTGTATTTTGATGTCTCAAGGCATGCACAGAACCTCAGGCTAGCCCTGTATTAGGGCAGTGGCATCAAACTTTTAGTCCCTGAAATTAAAAATGCCATCTTACCTATAGGGGGGAAAAAATACCTTGGGACATTTGCAGAGAGTTAAAAGAAACAGCGTGTAACAGTGTGGACAAAGTCCTGACCTGAAGCACAATGAACTGCACCAACACCTTTGCTACAGCTACAAGTTTATAGTGTTCTGGAGTGTTGTTTATGTTACTATAAAAAAAAGGTGAGAAAATATATTCAGTTACTTTCTGTTTCTCCCCATTGAGCAGATGGCAATTCATAGCTCAAACTGTTTTTAAAGCCATTTCACATTTTACTAATAAGTACAATATGCTTTTCAACAACAAGCTGTGCATAGGCGCTTCTGCAAAGGTTATGTGGTTTCTCAGGTAGCTCAGAAATCAGAGACTTTAGGAATCCTGTTTGTATTGTAGTGGCAAAGATTTTCCAGTCACATCTCACGTGGTGGAAAACACAAGCTGAAACCTCTCCAACTTCTTGTTTCAAATGATTTCTAATTTTGTGGGCCACAAATAATAGTGTGCTCACCTGAACCGCCTCAGTCTGAGATTGTTTCTACCAACTATGTTCTTGGTAGAACAAATCACAGTTTTTAAGGAGCTGAATAGTCTTTGCATTTTAGGTGTATAATAATAGGTGGACATGGCCATTGGGCAAAGTGAGAAAACATTGAGCAGTTCTGTTCCAGGAAGTTTTGGTGCTTTAGAATGAAAGCTGTTAATATTGCACACATTGGAAAATTCTCACCATTACATCCGTGGTTTTCTCAAAACCTGTTAAATTATATGTGTGTAGGAATAAGGAAGAGTGGGTTTTATTATTAATTGACACTCATTTTTAGCTGGCATGTGGTGGCAGGTCCTCCAAACAAACCTGAGGCACAGATTAGAGCTGAAAGTTTTGGAAATGTTCTAAATCTTTGTAGTACTGCAGAGAGGAAGTGTAATCTTAAACTGACAAATTGAATATATCTTATTTTTTTCAATGTAATTCACAGTTTCTTCCTATTATTTTTTACTACCCATGGAGATAAAGCAAAACAAATTCCTCAAAACAGAGAGGAATATATTTCCAGATACCTTTTCCTATTAAGTAATGTATCTCTCTCATACATATGTACTCTCAAATATCTATCCATTCCTTTTTCACACTGCATCTCCAGCCAGAAGTGTTGGCTATGCAAATATTGCAGAACCGACTCTTAACATATGTGCTGTGTGGCTGGCTACGGCTACACGGGAAACTCTAGGTAATAATTAGAGTCTGCATATATTATCTTGCAATTATAATTTTACATAATCGGTTATGTAATCTCGAGGCTGGTATGCGGTGAGAAACTGAGGTTACGTCAGAATTCTTTGGAAGAAAAATAAAAGTATTGATTGTAAGTGCACATCCTAGCGAGGAAAGAGAGCAGAGGGATGGTGCAGCACGGAGTGTCTTGGCGGTGAAAGCCACGCCGGGGAGGGATTCGCCCCCCAGGAGCGAGCAGGGGCATCCCGGCGGCTCCGGGGGGAGGGGGGGGGGGCGGGCCAGCGGGAAAGGCGACAAGAAAACGGAGCAGAAGTGGGAAGGTGACAAAGTGGAGGGCGCTGATTTATTGTAGGAGCCTGTGCTCGTTCCCAGCTACTGAAACGCTCCCGGAGAGGAGCGGGATGAGGAGCTGGGGCCGCGGGCTCGGGTCCGCTGCGAGCCGCGGATCGAGCCGAGCTTGTCTGCCCCTTCCCTCGGGGCTACGACAGCGGCATCCAACAGTCCCTCTCCGAGTGGCTGCCACCGCCCGAAAGGGCCGGGGGCGTGCGGGCGAAGCCCCCGGAAAGAAATAAAATAACTCAGGCACGCAGGGAAAACAACGGAGTGATAATAAATAAACGACAAAGTGAATCAGATGAAATTGCCAGGCGTTTGCTCCCGATAAACAGCAAGCTTTGTAATATCCACGTGTTGGGGAAAGCTGTTGTCTTATAGTTTATAAATCCCTGCTGGTGGGAGGGAGGGTGAGAATCTTTGGAGGTGAATGAAATATCAAATCACGAGGCTGTATGTAGATTTATGATTGCATAAGAGACTCGATCATTTCCATATATTGAAATGTGCTGTCCTTTCCACGACTGCCCAGCCCTTGGACGGAGATAGACGCTCAATTCTGCCTTGATCAATGCTGACTGTGAAGCAAGGAGGAGGAGAAGGGGGGGACCAGGCTGGCACCAGATGGAGCAGGGTCTAGGGAAAGGTCAAGGTTAGCTCAGGCTGCTATTGAATCGGTTGCAGCCTCACAGATAGATCTCTGCCTCCGAGGCACCCACTGGGGCTTCTCAGAATCAAATCTAATAGAAAAGGCAGTCACAGAATGAAATCGCTTCATCTGAATGCTAAAATTGTTATTAAGCTACATTAGAGAGATACCGGGCACATGATTACCAAAAAAGGAAGCATGCCTAGCAGTTTGTGACTGAAATAAAAGCTGTGAATATGTTGATACCATCGGCGATGTGCAAAGATAATAGATAACAGGAGAGAAGGGCAGGGAGAGACGCGTGTGTGTAACGAACAGATTAACATATTGATGCGGATGTATGTATCCGTATGAAACTATCCATATGTGCTGCAGTGGCTGTGCCGGGCTGTGTTTGTACGTACGCAGGGAGGAACACTCAGATTCCCACGTGTCCTGTGTGGCCATGCTCCTCAGCACTCCCAGGACATTTGTTAATTGGTTTGGACCACAGTTATGGGCCAAGAAGTAGGTGCCCACCCGGAGGAGAGCTTTGGTGGTGGCTCCTTGCAGGACCCCACCTGCAGCCACCCTCAGCTCATGCTGCGGTGATTGCTGTCACTTTGATTTTTGATTTTAAGTCCTCCTGGAGGCACAGGGCTCAGACATTGTTCAAGGCTGCTCATTTTCTGGCTCATCTCAGGCAAAACTCCCAGGTAATGTCATTAGGTCCACACACATGTACAGCCCCCCCCCCTCTCCCCCATCCCAGACACAGGAGCATGATGTGAGTGCACACATACGTGTTTGGAGCAGCGGTGCTGTCAGCTGGCGGCTTACAGAGATCAAAGTGAGGCTGTTCCCAGTTACCAGCTCCTCCACATTACCAATTCCTTAACCTACAGCACAGCCATGTCTTAAAGAAGGATTTAGTCTTGTAAAGTAAATGCTGGCTACACTAGATTAAACATGATGACTGCACTCTAAGGGTTAATAAATTTAGAATTAACAGATCATCCCAGCTTGATACAGCTGCTATAGATGATTTAATATGCAGCCTAAGCAGGTTGACAGTCAGCTCACAGATGCAGATAAGATCAAACAGTCTCTTGATTCAATAGATTGAATGGTTGTACTGAGTGTCTGGAAGGTGAGTGACAGTACGTATATGGCAGGGGTTCTGGTAAAGAAGGGCTTCGATTCCCCACTGCTGTGCACTGCACTGGTTTTCCTTTTCTAGCAGTCAACCCTTTTCAGCAATCAAACCCAGAGTTAACATTAAAAAAAAGTCTCAAATATAGTTCAGGAGAGTTATTTGAAGTTTTCAGTAATGAAAAGCTCCACACTTTAATGGTAATCACCATTACTATTGCTAGTCTGCACTTCAGATTCCTTTTTCACGGACAAGGCCATCGCCACCCACTCCATCCCACGGGGAGTCTCAGCTGTCCACAGGCTCTGTCTGTCTGTCCACATCAGTCCCCTTCCCTGGCAGACTGAAATCCACAGGAAGGAGCTATTTTGGAGGCCAAACAAGGACACCTTGCCCTGGACAGCCCCTGGGACTTAGTGACTGCAGCCTTATCCTAATGTGATTCGCCATCCAGAGGCTTTGGCTGCAGGAAACCTCGATGGATGCAGAGTGACAAAGCCAATTCCCCCGGAATGGAGCTTCTTTCTCAGCTCTTTTGCTTTCCTGGCTTAAAAGTTAATGTCTGTAGTAACTCTTCTGTGGTTTATGTTTTCCTTTTTTGCTCTCCTGTCCTATTTAAACGGGAATGTAAAACAGTCCTCACGGAGGCTGGTGAGCAATGGGATGACAGAGTGGTCTCTAACAATTTTATTATTTGATCAAGAGTAAAAGCTCCACCTGAACCATTAGATTTTACAATATGAATATGTTTCCAGGAAATTTTAAAAACATGTATTATGCATTCAATAGACAGTCACAGGTCTGAATTGTGTCTTATTGTATTATATGGGGCCACCACCATACTGATAGGGATATTTGTGCTAGAGTTACTGCACATCTGAATGCTTATAAATTAGCTGTATGGTTTACTTTGGTGGGGTTTTAAAAATACTCCCACAGTTTTGATGAATGCCCTGCAGAAGGTTGGTGTGATGAGTAGTGCTGCTTTGAATCTGCCAGCAGAGCAAACCCAGAACCCACATGAGATCTGCTTCTTTGTGATTTTTAAAAATGGGCTCATGTACTTTTGCAAATGCTTACCTGTGAATTATAGTTTCATTTTAGTTTAGAAACCACTGTCTCCCTTCCCATCCCGCAAATGCTGAGTTAGAAAAGAGAGGGCCTGGATGTGTGCTTTGGATACAGATCCATATGGGAGCATCCACAGATTTTCCTGAGCATGTCTGTGATGCCACTCAGGTCTGAGCCAGTCTTTTTCATACTCCATGCCTAGGAGCACCTCTCAGGTGAGCCGATGGAGGCACGAAAATCTTCATCTTCTAACTAGAGACAGGTGACATCAAACTGCCAGCACTTCTCAGGGCGAAGGAAGAGCACTCAGGTATCCCTTGCAAAAGGAATGCCCAAGCAGAATAGCCCACGAGCACACTGAGGAAGGCCGTGTGAGGCCGCGTGGAGGCTGGGAGGGCTCGGGGAAGCCGTGGGGCTCGGAGGAGCGCTGTCCTCGCCGCCGAGCCCCGCTCCGGGCGCCCCGCGGGGCCGGCGGGACTGGGGCGCGGAGGGGCTGCCGCGCCCCCCGAATGCCCCCGCGGCGGCGGTGCCGCTTCCCAAGGCGGAACCGGCGAAACCAGTTATCTGGTTGCAATTTGCATATTGATGGTGCCTCCTGCCGTTCTCCCTGATTGCTTTACAGGAAGGAAAGGTAACAGGAAAATACTGAACCCCCTCTCAAAAGTGGCGAAGAGGCTTCTACGTGCACGGGGGCTTTGATGGAAGAGTAAAGCCTGGTAAAACCCATGGCAGGGAATTTGTTTGCCAAACTGGTTTTTGTCTTAGGATTTGACAGCAGTTGTGTGATTATTTTCTGGCTTTTTAAGTTCTGAGGCTGAAAATGTGAGGTCCGTGCTAGAGACGAGCACTGATCACTTCAGGGAAAAATAATTAGCCTCGTCATATTCACTGAACGTTTAAGTCTAAGGAGGAGGCAATCCTTGGAGATTGGGAAAGGCATTGAACAGACACTTTAAAAGTACAGTGCCAAGTACAGGTATTTTTTAGTCCCGTTCATAAGCAATGTACAGATGTGCAGTATGGCATTGCATGTAAGAGCTAATAGAGAATAGTTTCACTTTTATTGGCTCTGAGTGCAGTGGCTGCCTAAGACACACCTATTGTGAGGCATTTTGGCCTTCCTTGGAGGAATGGCCATGGCTGTGTCCTTGTATGTCCCTAAGTGTTCAGACCCCTTCATTTCTGGGCAGCACCAAGCAGGCTGCCAGAAGCCTGTAGCTCATCTCACCCCCATGCTGAGAGGCTGCTCAGCACTGTTCAGGAGGAGATGGCAGTGGATCCCATCTGCTCTATCCCATTGCTCCAGCCACATCTAGATCAAGCTTCTCCCTGCTGCCTGTGGGGGATAGCATTTAGAGACTGGGGCTCTGTATGGCCTGAATTTACCCTGTGGATATCTATAGCACCCAAATGTCTGAGGGAGGTGTATGTCAGCACAGACAGTGCATGGAGCTCTTTCTCCATGTGTTTACATCTATTTTTCTCTCTCTCTCTCCAGTCTCTCAGATGCTGTGAAACTAAATATGATAGGGCAAATTACAGTCTAAATTGTGAATACATAAATTTCAGTATGGTAATATCAAACATTGTACTTATTTCTGATTTCTGTATTTAATTTCCCCTGCTTTTTTAAATGCTGGGGAATAGTTGCTCAATGAACAATAGCACTAGTACAATAACTCCCCCCCAACCCCAGCATTCATACTTAATGCACATCAGCTTTCTATGTAGTGCCATACAATATACTTGCACATTATTTTAATTGAGTGAAATCTTATTCATACTGGTGGGAGAAGACATTCTTTTCATTGCAGCCAGGATTCATACTGCACTGACAGAATTATGTGTGCTGACAATAACAAATGGTGGCAAAACTATCCAAACTGCTCAAAGAAGTGGGCTCTTATCACAGGTTATTCACCACCACTCCTGCTCCCCCTCAGTGCTATGTCTTTCTGTGCAGCTTTGGGCTATATAATAATTTATTCTTCTGACTACAGAGAGTTGCATTAAAATATTATTGTAAGCATTTTAACAATTAAGCTGAAATTTTGTGTAGAATAAATATGGCAAAGGAGAAAACCCACAGTAAAGCTGTCCTTATTTTTAAGCACAGAGAAAGGACTCTGCTCTCTCAACTATTAATTATTTTTCATCTAGAAAACATCCTCACACAAACTATGTCATGTTCTGCAAAGCGGTGAATTTCTTCTTGGCTGAAGCTAAAAGCTAAACCTAAATGTCACCTGAAATAGTAATATAAAATTAATATAGAGAATGATGATTGTGTATGTTAAATTTCAGTTCAATGCATTCTACGTGACTAAAACTTGAAGCTCGAAAAAGCAATGTGAGTTATTTACAGAAGATGTTAAGGCACCAATCTAACAGCATGCTTGAGTACATGCTTACTTTAAGCATGTAAGTACAGTTGATGTGCCCAAAGATAAATATGTGCTTAAGAATTTTGCAGTACCCAAGGCCAAGTAGATTCCTCTGGCAGGGGCTATATCAAGCAGAGTTAGAGGAGGAAAATCCTTTTTTATTGCACTGTCCTTTCTACTGTCCCTCACACCAAGCCTGCTAGGAAGCAGGGACTGTGTTCAGCAGCAGATAAGTAAACAACTAAATCTTTCTTCATCTTGTATAGCAAAACTAATTTCACAATAGAAATAATTTCTTTTTGATTGCTGATGTTTGGTTTCTCAGATTAGTGAGTTATTTTTGTTATTCTACTTTTTAAAATTGATTTGAGGTATAGCTGGATTTATTTTTCAAGGCAAAATATTTGCCTTTCCCTGCCTGCCACATCCAGAGTAGGGCTTTCCAGATTTCCTCATCAGGAGAGTTTGATCCCCTTGGATCTAGTCTTGCACAGGAAGCACTTACCAGCTCAAGTCAAAACAGGAATTTAAGAAGCTGATTGTGTCAATGACCTGCCTTCCTACTGCTCATAGGCTTGGATACAGTGACCTTGCTTAGATGCATGGCTTGGGATCTCAGCAGTGTCTCAAAAGGATCAACTTGTGTCATCATGGGTTTCTGTGAGGCAAGACAGATGGGGGGATTTGGATGTGTGGGACATCTTGCCAAGGAGCACCTGGCTTGTCACAGAGCTCTGTTTTGGAGTGGCTCACACAGGACACAGCCCTGCAGAATAAGAGCCCCCGGCTGCAGCCAGGCTTGGTCAAAACTCTTCCTGAAACAGATGAAGATGCTGCTCTTGACTTCAGGTGTCCCTGCTCCTTAACTGTGTGGGGAGAGGGGCATGGAAAACTGTGGGATCCAGCTCTGTGAGAGCAATCCACTTATAGCTTGTGGTTCATATTTCTGGGCTGGGCTGGGCTTTGTTTGTTGTAGGGTCAAGGAAAATCTTGAGTCTGCATCTAAACTAAACATACACTTTTTGTCTTAGTGTGATTTGAGGTGATAAAAACTGACTTTTGCAAATTTAAAGGTAGGGAAAAGTAGGGAGCATTTATCAGCAAAATCCTTTGTAACACAAACCAATATTTAAACTCAGGCTCAATATTCAAAGCTGAGTGGCTCATCCCTTTCTAAGTGACACCAGCACACAGGTAGGACTAATTTCCACACATTTCTGGGGGGAAGATAAAGCCCAGGAAGATTCCAAGAAACTGTTAGCAAAGATATTTATTTCTGTTCTCTTTATCTTACACATTTAGGACCCTCTTTGGAGATAACTAAAGTGTAATTTCTTGTTCCTGGCTTCTTCTTAGTGTATAGGAACACACAGGTGGGTCAGGGTGGCAGGTGTACCCCGTGACATCCTTGGGGTAGCTGTAGCTTTACCTGGGGTATCTATACATATTCCATTGAGTATGGAGCTTCCAAAGAGCTAGAAGTACCAAATTCATACCCTAGATGTCAGTAAAAGAAAAAAACATTAAAACCCATTAAAAATCATTTTATGAAAGTTTGTGAATCAAGCAATGGGTTAGCCAATTATTCATAAGATAATTCCCTATATGGACTGACAGTTGGGGTCCCAGGTTTCAGCTCAATCAAATTTACACAGCCCAAGTTATAACCTCTTCAAGATGGGGATTACAACAGGAGCACTGACAGACCATAACTACTGTACCTCTTTAGTAACAAAAGCTCAGCTACCTCACTCGTGCCATGGCTGCTGGTGCTGCAATAATTAAGACTGTATGGATTTGCATTATAGGTCAGGTTCTGGGAGGTTTTAAATGCACGTAGTTTAACTCATGTTGGCTTGAAATGTAGCATAGAAATGCTCAGGGGCAGGTCACATGTTTACTTATAAAAAGATGTATAAATATTAAACCTACAATATGACAACTAAGTAAGTACTGCAAACTAAATCCAGCTTGGCTGAAATCAAACATTTGATTAAAAAGGAGATTTTTAGTAATGCCTTCCTCTGCCTGCCCACACACAAGCAAAACACTTTGTGTACTTCAAGGGAGGGTTCTTGCCACTTTAGTCTGTTCCCTGAGCACTTTGTGCCATTTATTTTATAGTGATCCCCAGAAAGCGCAATCAAGGTTCAGGGCTCCATCGTGCTAGGTGCTGTGCAAGCAGAGGCAGGCTGAAATCCCAGGCCTCGCTGAATAACCCATGGAAAAAATTCTCCCCAAGTTCAGAGTTTTATTCCAGGTCCTGCCTAGGGCGAGCTGATAACTAAATCTTTCTGTCACCTGGCGCTCAGATGTCTGTGTTCCTGCATGGACTCGCTGCTGTGTGTGCTGTGCCTGCTAGTAAGAGCTTGCA
Source organism: Vidua chalybeata (assembly GCF_026979565.1). Taxonomy (NCBI): domain Eukaryota; kingdom Metazoa; phylum Chordata; class Aves; order Passeriformes; family Viduidae; genus Vidua; species Vidua chalybeata. The sequence continues at coordinate 36,557,135 of NC_071532.1, forward strand.
AAATCAGAGTTTATTTTGAGCCTTTATTAAAAAGGGAAAAAGAAAAAAAAAAGAAAAAGGAGAAAAGGCAAAGCAGCGTGCCCAAGTTTCTCCTGCAGGAATACTAATGCACATACTATTTCTAGAACGTGCAAGTCCTCTGCTCATTCACGGGAGTCAGCATGGTGTGATAAGAGTTCCACCCACGTTGCCTCTGCCTGATTGAGGCTATCAAGACGGTGTCGGAAAGCACCCCGTGCAATCTGCCGTTATATAATGCAGCCTGGCTCTGGGTAACTGGCAGAGTTTTGGAATTTGTGTTTGGTCCTAATGTTCTGTAATGTTGGCAAGTGAGATTCCTGCTTGGAGTGAATGACAGCTGGAGCTTCGAAGCAGGAACATTTGCCCACCAAAGTTGCTGAACTCACCCGCTGCCAAGTCTGTCACTAAAGTAGCAGATAGGCAGGGACAGCAGTACGTGGCATGAACTGTGCCATGCTCCTTTGCACCTTCAGGTCCCAGCCCTGGGTACCTGCCTGTGAGATGGAGGAAGGCCACACTTCTCAGTGTTAGTTTTATGTCCCTTTCTACAGCAATCTCTAAGAATCTCAGGTGCTTGAATGTAGGGAGGACCACGCTGTTTCTCAGGCAGACAGCTGAGGTGTGAGGAAAAGGACGGATACATTTTGGCAGATTTAAATCTTAGACTGATTTTTACAGCATGAATATTCTCAACTGGGCACTCTGTCATGCTGCTGCAGGTTACTGCCATTGCTGTGGGACAGGATGGGTGCCCACCTCTGCTCTCAGCTGCTCCAAGGCATGAGCTGGTGTCTCAGGGCTCTGGTTCACATGGGACAGCCTGAGGCAGGATGGGCACTCAGCTAATGAGAGAGACCCTTCTCTAAGGTTAGCTTCCCCTTGGAGGCAGCCTGAAACCCACCATGGCTCTGATTTCAGCATGTACCTCAGAATTTGCTGAGGTGTAGGGCCACATTTCCTCCATCTGACTTTGCTCTGGGGCCAGGAGTCCCTAGCCAAGGAGCAGCTGATAACATGGCCAGGGTGACAGCAGTCCAAACACTGCAGCAGGACTGTGAGGCATCCCCTGCAGCTTGGAGGGCTGTGGAGGAGCAGGAGGTGACACAAGTTTGTGTCAGTGCACAGAACATGATCACTGGGTCATCTTCTGTGCTGGACTGGGTTTGTTTTCACCTGCCCTTCCAATCTGCCAGGGTTTCTAGGTGTTAGCAGTCAGCATTTGGGCATTTCTCATGGTGTTCACCTGCCACTTGCAGTGGTTTGTTAGTACAACCCAGCAAGGGAACGCCAGCGTGCAGGAGGTACAGAGCGGGCTGGAGATGCTCGATGTGTCACGGAGGTGCTGGGAGGGTGGAAGCAGAGATGCAGAAGGTGCAGCCTGTGGGGTGCAGCGGGACAGTGATGGGGTGCGTCGCCCTTGCTCCCCAGCTCTCCTGGGGCGCTCCTAGCCCCAGCTGTGTCCTCTGGCCCTGTCTCTGCCGCCGGAGCTGGGGCCAGCTCCGAGGCAGGTCAGCCCCCTGCCCCCAGACGGCCCGGGCTGACCCTGCTGCCATCATCAGCCTCTCCGGCAGCGCCGGGGGCCATCCAACTCCCCCTTTCCTTGGGGTGTCCGAGCCCAGGACACTGGTGGGGGGGGGGGGCGTGCCGTGTCTTGGGGGGGGGCTCAGCCCGGTCCTGCAGCCGGGGGTGGCCCCGCATCCCTCCCCATAGCGCCTGGCGCTGGGCTGTAGCAAACTCCCTGGCAAGAGCTGTTTGTTGACCACATTCACGTTCAGAGCCCTGAAGCTAAAAGCACTTTACACCATAAAATAAAAGCACTGTCTTTTTTTCTAAAAGGTTACGTCTGGAGGCCACGCTGCTCATACTTCATACAGAAAACTACTGAAAGGGCTATGAAATCCTCTATGATTTACACTCCCTTTCAGTGCATTAGGATATAGATCTACTCGACTCTAAAAATACTGTGGAGTTTCTAACCGATGTGAATATATGTGCATTATTTCAGAAAGTCTGTTAGAATACTTGTCAACACATTATAAAGCATAAACCAGGACTTGGCCATTAAATACAGAGATCAGAGACAAAATGTATATGGCAGGAAGTACCGAGAAAAATCCCTCCATTCAAAAAAAAGTCTATTAGCTAAAAGTTTACACACAATATACACCAAAAGGTTTAGAGCGAGACTATGGACCGCAATTACGAGGCATAAATGGAATCAGTAGGGGCTTTACAGTCCCCAGCGCAGTTAACTGGGCTGCCAGAAAATAATTTTAATATTGTCATAATTTATTACCCACCGAAAGCCACATCAAGGACTGTAAATACAGTCACTTTGTGTCCACGACTGCTCGTTAAACAGCCTCGTTCCCTTCCCCTAAAAATACAATGAAATAAAAACCCACCTGCATTATTAATCTGCGGTCATGCCGTGTTAAAAATGTCTTCTCACTCCTTTTCTTTCTTGAGGTTTGTTATCTCCCTCCAATCACATGACAATGCGAAGCGCTGTGGGGTGGGGGGGTACAGGAACGAGGGGGAGCCAGCGCTATTGCGATCAAATGCTAATATTAATAATTATCCAGCCAGGATGAAATATTATTTTTAAGGCAGCGAGTTTCCATTTAAATCGAGGCATTTTTACGGTGCTGGAATTAAGGGCATGCTGCTGGTAAGAACATCCTCGCTGCTATTCATGAAAGCATCTGTAAAATTAGCTCCTGACTGTAGGTTTTGAGATGCGGTCTGGGAAGTCACCTCTGGAATCTCAAACACGATAATGAAACAGATTTAGTTGTCACCAAGTCCTTAATTTGCTATGATTTTTAAAAAAGAAAATAAATGAAACGATGCCTGTGATTGGGAATAAGCACAGATAGGTTTTCTGATGCAGGTTGGCTTTAGAGAGCGTAATGAATTGTAATTCAGAGGAGTGTTAACTGCGAACCGCAGAACCTTTCAGGGGTAATAAAGTCATTACTTTTTACATTGCAGCCACCTTCAAAAGCTTTATACGTGCCATTAGATATAAATCAAGCCCCATATATATATCTACATCTCCGGTACAGACACACACGCCCGAGTTTCGCGCAGGGACATGTGCACGCCTGGCACAGCCAGGTCTGCGAGCGGCGTGAGCTCAGGAGCCGCCGCTGTTGTCACCGGCGGCTGGGTCCCTCCGCCACGTCCCGCATCCACTCCCGCACCCTGCCCCGGCAGCCGCGGGGCGCATCCCCGTGCCGGTGGATAAAGGAGGGGAGCGGGAGCCGGGGGAGTGGGGGGAGGGGGGGGCTGAGCGGCGGCGGGCGGAGCCGGGGGGCGGCTGGCGGGAAGCTGAAACCATCACACGGCGGAGCGGCTCGGCCCCGGCTCCTGACAGCTCCGCCGGTGCGCGCCCGGGCTCTCCCGGCCAACAGGTCCCCGCCGAGCCGCGGCCCCCGCCGCCCCCTCGCTCCCCCGGCCGGCCGCGGCTCTGCCCGGCGAAGTCTCCCTTACGGCGGCGGGCAGCTCCTCGTCCCCCCCGGGCTCTCGCCCGGCGGTCCTCTTCGGCTGTCCGCCGCCGTCCCGGGCACGGTTAGCCCCTCGCACTCCCCTCCGCAGCCGCACTTTGCTCCGCACACCCGTTCGCCTCCAGAACTTGTTTCTACCGCAACCTGATCCCTCCCGGTGCCGGCAGCATCCGCCTCGCTCCAAGTCCTTTCGGCGAAGTTGCAGTCGCTGCCGCCGCATCCTCCCAAGTCCAGCCACTTCTCGGTGCCTCCTGCCGCCTCGCTTCCCCCACTCTCCCGCCCTCCCTCGTTGCCAGCCCGCTGCCCGCGCCGCCCCGCCGCCGGCAGCCCCGCGTTTCGCTTTCGTTCAGAGCCCGTGCCTGCGGGCAGGGATCGGAGCGCCGCCGGGGAGGAAGGGGGGCTCCGGGGCTGGCGGGCGCAAGCAGCCTGCGGGGAAAGCCGCGAAGTCCGCCACCCTCCGCTCCCCCGCGCCCAGTTCCTGCGGCTTCTCGTCCCCTGCCTGCCGCTTCCTCGCCCGCCAAACTCCGCTCGCTGTTCCCCCGCCCGCACCGGGGCAAGGGCCGCCGCTGGCCGCCGAAGTTTCCCGCGGCCCGGCCCGAGCCCCCGCGGCCCCCCAGCTCCCCGAGGGGCCGCCGCCGTCCCCCGGGGACGGGCCGCAGCTCCCGGGAGGAGGGACTCGGCGGCTTCGAGGAGGATTGGGGGGGGCGAGCGGGGAAGACGGGATCCGGATGCCCCCCCCCCGCCTTGCTTTTTGGGTGGTCTCCGGTCCTACCTGGCTTCCCCCAGCTCCCCCACCTCCTCGGCACAGCCCACGGCCAGCCTGCCCCGCAGCCCTCTCTGCCCGGCTCTGGCTTCACCGATGTGTTTGCTTTTCCAGCGGGGGTGTGCGTGCGAGAGCTGCCGCTGCCTGCCTGCCTGCTCGCTTTATCCCGCTCCTTTTCCTCCTCTCTCCCCGTGTGTGTGTTTAATTTCCGCCCCTCGCCCCTCTCCCGGGTCTCCTCTTGCACCCGCTCTTCCGCGGCCACTCGCGGCTCCGGCTGCCGCCCCCTCCGTCCCCGGCCCCTCGGTTCCATTCGGCAGCGTGCGCCGGGTGGCCGGTGCACCCCCCCACCGCCGCCGCGACCCCTCCCCTCTCCCCCCTGCGATCACTGTCCATTGGCTTGTCCTGCTCTCTTTTTCATGTCCAGCCCCTGATGAGTGTCCATTGGTGTTGCCTTCCCCTTCCCTCCTCCCCTCTCCCCGGCTTGCCCTGCCCATGTTTTGTATGTCTCTGTCCATCCAGGCTCCTGACGTTCAAGTTCGCAGGGACGTCACGTCCGCACTTGAACTTGCAGCTCAGGGGGGCTTTTGCCATTTTTTTCATCTCTCTCTCTCTCCTTCTCTCTCTCCCTCTCTCTCTCTCCCTCTCCCTCTCTCTCTTTTTTTTCCTTGCACAAAAAAAAAAAAAAAAAAAAAAAGAGCCATGACTGCTATCCCACAATTCATCTTCCCTGCGCCATCTTTGTATTATTTCTAATTTATTTTGGATGTCAAAAGACATTGATGAAGATATTTTCTCTGGAGTCTCCTTCCTCTCTAACCCGTCTCTCCCGATGTGAACCGAGCGACTCACAAGCCACCGAAGCCACCAACCCACCATGTCGCGCCGCAAGCAAGGCAAACCCCAGCACTTAAGCAAACGGGAATTTTCACGTAAGTAACCCGGAGAGCAATTTATTTAATTTCCCCTTCACGGATTTAATTTTTGATTCGAGCGAGAGCAGGAAAAAAAAATTAAAAGTGAGAGCGAGTGAGCGAGTCGCGGAAAAAATTAACTCAGCGCCGGCTCGGGATCTTCAGCATTCCGAGTAATTTCTGCCTCTCTAATTTAATCACCTTGATGACTTTTCTTCTCTTTCTGCCCGTGCCCCTCGCCCGCCGGCGCGCACTCCGCTGCCCCACTCCGCGTTCGCTTCTCGCCTCCCGCTCTCTGCGCTCTTTGGCGGCAAGAGCGGCAGCTTTCGCCCGACACCGGGAGAGGCGCGGGCGAGGTGCGGGGCTGCCGGGGGCACAACCGGCCGAAAGTGGGAAGAAATTCCTGCGGGAGCGGCGGGCTGGACGCCGGACACCGCGGTAGTCGGGCGGGCGGGATGTGCGGGCGAGCGGACCGCGGAGAAAGTCCGGCAGCCGGAGCCCCCAGGGCTGCCGGAGGGCTCGCCCCCTCGCCCCGCGGCGCCCTCCCGGGGGGTGCACGGCCGAGCCGAGGCGGGCCGCCTCCCTTTTGTTTCCGCCGCGGGGTGCGGGGTAGCCGTCCCGCCGCTCCCTGCTGCCCTGGGCCGAGGCCGTGCGGGGCTCCGCCGCCCCGACCTCACCCCGCGCTCGCCCCGCCGCCGCTCCGGCAGGGGCTGGGGCGGGGGACGGCACCGGGCGGCGAGGGAGCCGAGCCGAGCCGCGCCGCGCCGGCTGGGATTCCCTCCTCGCCCTCGCCTCGCGTTCTCCCGCTCGCTTACTATTTTTTGGAAGATTTTCAAAAAAAAAAAAAAAAAAAAAAAAAGTGGAAGTGGATTTTGATTGGGAAAAATCTCGTGTCTGAATGTTTACAAGCACCGCGTGTGCGGGGAGCCTCCTGCCAACAAACACAGGCGAGAGCGAGCCCGGGCTAAGCACACACGCGCGCTCACACAGACGCACACACACACACTCGCACCCTCACACCCGCGAACGGCCCTTTCTCGCCGCCGCATTTCAACCCCAAACCAAATGCGCTCTCCCCGGGAGAGAAAAAACAAACGCCGAGCCCCACCACACCGTTCGCAACAAAAACTCTCCGGCTCCCTCCGTCCCTCCCTCCAGCCGCCACCACACACACCAGGGCTAGATGCAAGATAAGCGGGAGCGCTCTTTGCACAACAAAAGGCAACTCGAGCTGGAAAGGTTTGGGGCGAGGGGGGTGGGAAGGAAGGGAGAAAAAAAAAATCCCCTTTTCCTCGGGGTGAGCCTGGGGGAAGGGGAAATGCTGCATGCTTTTCCTCACTCCTTTCCCCACCTTTTCTTTATTTCTTCCTTTCTCTCTCTCCCATTACTCCCGGCGGGTTTTGTTCCCTCCCAGGGATGGCAGAAAACCCAGGGCCATTTCTTCCTGCCAACCATTCCCGGCTCCCTCGGCTCTTCGCAAAGCCCCCCAAACTTTCCGCCGCGATTTCTCTTCCCCCACGGCCGCCCAGACATTGCAGCCAGGTTCGCACATGGAGGGAAGGAAGCAGCGCTGGCTCTTTGCAGGCGGCCGCTCCGCCGCGGGCAGGGCCGGCCGGGGGCTCTGCCTGCCCAAAGTTTGCCCTAAAACCCGGGGTGTGTCGGGGGCTCAGCCCCTCCCCTCGCTGTCTCTTTCCCCCGATACTTTTCGGAGAGCCTTTTTCTTTTTAAAAAACTTTTTCATTGCCTGGCTAGGGATGGGGTGCAGCATCACTGGCATATGGGGATGGGCCCCCCCCGGAAATGGGGTGCTTTTCCCGGGCAGCCGTGGAAGTGGGGTGCGGGGAACGGGGATCACGGCGGGACCGAAGGAGGCGGTAGGGGGCTCCGGCTCGGCCCCCGGGGCAGCGGCGACGGGCCGGATCCCCGCGGCTGATTCTCGCCGAGAAACCCGCGGGCCGTCGTGGAGTGCGCGCACGTGCGGAACGGGAGCGGCGGCCGGGACAAGCCCGGAGTGTCCCTCCGGCGAGAGCCGCCCCGGCGGTGGGGAGGGGGGGTGTGGGTGGGCTGGGAGCTGGGGGGGGAAAAGGGAGGCCGGGCCGGGGGAGCAGCGCGCCGGGGATGCGGCGGCGGGGCCGGGGCCGGGGCGGCGGAGGCGGCGGGCGGGATCCGTGCCCGCTTCGGTCGCTAGGAGGCACAGCGAGATCAAACAACCGGGCAGCCCCGCGAACTTGAACCTGGCCGGCTCCTCCGCTGCCTCCCGGCCGGCGGGAGGGGGAGGGCGCCCAGCTCCCTCCCCTCCACCCCCCCCACGCCCCCCTCCCTCTTCTTCTTTGTTCTTAATGTTGCGCGGAGTTTGCTTGCTCCGGGAGGCAGCGGGGGATGCTCGCCTTCCCCCTCCCCGGTTTCCCCTCCCTCCCCATAACGTGTTGGCGGTTCCCATTGTACCCCCAAGTCTCCCTTTCCACGCACCGCTGTGATCCGAAGACACAAACTTGGGATTAAACAACCCTTCTCCATCCTTCTCACGGTACGGTGCAGGAAAATGCCCCGGCAGAGCGTCCGCATTGCCCCGCGGGCATTTCTCCTCACCGTACTGTGGCACCCCCCTTCCCGCCCCATCAACCCCAGTACCTCCTTTCTCCCGGTACTCCAAAATCCATCCCTCTTTTGCCGGTGCGGTTGTTTTGGTGGCTGGGAACAGCGGGAAAAAGGGGGGAGTAGGAGGGCGAAGGGGGAAAGCTGAAAAGACATGTTGGTGGAAGGGCAATTTGCATGAAAAATAGAGACGGATGATTAGGGACCCAGGCAGGGAATTTTGATTGCCCCAGAATTAAAAGATGCATCCTGCAAATCGGAGGCAAGACCAGGTGAAATGTATTCTGGTGTTTTCTTTGTAATCCCAGTATTTTATATCATGTTCTAAAAGTAGCAGTAATAATAAAAAGCAAAATTTTTTTGCTGGCTCTGCCTCCACCAGGAGCCAAATGTTTTGCAGCGAACACAGTGCCAGCCATATTTCATACATTAGTATATAATTCTTGTTAATTAGCAATAATTTACGTTAAGAGCATAGAAAATGTTGAGGTTACAGGTTTTATATCTGTACATTTGATCATCTTGTTATTTTCAAGAACTTTGCCTCCTATAAAATTAATTAGGTGAAATGTGGAGGTGTAATCAGCAACCTCTGAATTACCACTTCATTTCCTGATTTTGATTGTAAATCAGCCCAGTCCATACAGACTTTTAGCAAAGTCTAATTTTTTGTTCAGTGCCACTTTTAACTGTCTGGTGTCGAAGCAGCGGGTTACCTTCCCCTGCTAAATAATAGTGACAGCATTAGAAAGGAATCAGGCCGCGGGAAAACATTATAATTGAGTAATGATTATGCAGAGCTCCTCGCTAAGCCCGTTGCAAGGGGAGCATGGGTGGTTTTGTGTAGTTTTGCTGCAGAGAGTCGGTGAGCTCGAAGTTAGATTAGCAAAATACCTTTGTCTGCGGCGAGCAGCGAGCTACCGGTGGGAATTAGTCCTGCAATAATTTACTCCCTCGGTCCGAACTCAAGGAACGGCTTGGGGACAAAAACGGCAATCCCGCAGAAACACCCTGCTCCTCTGCCGGCTTCCCGAGGAGCGTGAGACGTGAGACGCACGTTGTGCCTCCTCTCCTGTCGGTCTGTAAGTTTAGAAGAAAGCCCCAGCGATTAAGACATTGTTTTTATTAATATGAATGTAACCTTCATATTCCTGTGGTTGACCTTACGTTAAATTAGAAGTAGTACTAGAGGCAAGAAATTATGGACTGGATCCCTGTGTCCTAGTTGGAGCTGAGGTACGATGAGGTAGTGTGCTCTTTCAATATTATTTTACGCAGCACAACTGGGAGCTACTCCAGATCTTCCTCCTCAGTATTCAGCCTAGGTAGGGTTGAAATAAATTTAACCTGAGTTCACTGGATTTTTTCACTTTATCAAAATCAGTTCCAATATTATGCAGTCAAATTAAAATCTATTTTTTGATTCTCTGTGGCTTTAAGTTCATTAAATGTGAAATTGGCAGCCAGCTAAAGAAGGTCAGGCTGATTAACTGTTTAGGAGTTATATTCTGTCTCACTTGCGTTACCTGGCAGTGTTTTGAGGTGGGTTGTATTTGTAGCACCCTCTCCTCCTGCTTGCTGCTGCTAGCGTGCGTGTTGTGTTGCACAGACAGAGGAACACCAACACGCTGCTCTTATTTATTTTTTTCCTCTCATGAAAGGCGATGACGATGGAGACTGCACAGAGATTACCAAGGTATTTCTCTGCAAATGTAACGTAAAAAAAAAAAAAAAAGCCAACAGAAAAGAGAGCCGAGTCTGCCTCGTTAAAGCATCTACTGACGACTCTGTGATCAGAAATAGCCTCATAATGAAGCCTTTTGGAGCTCATTCAGAAAATTTGTCAACTTTGACAACATTAGGCAAGGTATTTTGAGTTTAAAGAAGGCGCTTCTCACTGTTGAGAGGAAATGCGGCAGTTGCTTGGCCAGGCTGATTTTTAGATGCTGAAAGCCATGAGTGCTAACATGTTCAAGATAATTTAGGTATTCCCTTATTTCAGGATTAAAAAACGCAAAATGACTGATTGCCTTATTTCCTTAAGTACTAAAAAATACCCCATCCAGCTAATATCTCTGAGTCTTGGTGGTGAATTTGCTGTTTCTTTGGATCCTGAGGAGTAGCTCAAAAGTGAGCGGTGCCTCCCCTCACCCCGCAGGTATTTCTGCTGCACTTGCTTTTTATATTTTGGTTTTCTGCCATACAAACTTATTTATTTATTTGCCTCATACCCTCCCCCTTCCCCCCCCCCCACTTTGTGTATAACTACTGACTTTAAAATCTTTTTTAAATTGGAAGCTGCAAACGGGCCGATGGGGACAGTGACACAAATCCACGCGTTTATGTCTGCACGTGTGTTCTGAGGGCTGGATGTGCCCTGCGTGTCGGTGCCTGGGTCTGTGTGCCCATGCAGGCTGGCCCTCCCCCTTCTCTTTTACACACATGCACATGTTACCTGCACAGCCTGTACAGGGAATGTGCAGTGTCTGTGTGTGTTGAAACACCTTCTGTCTACACTGTATTTCTGAATTTTAGAAACTGGGTCTTGTCTGGCTGGTGGAAGATACACACCCATGTGTGTGAGAGTGTGTGCAGTGCTTTTAGCCTTGAATTCATGTATATAAATAATACATTCAGCAATAAAACACCATATTCCCTTCTTGCTGTAGTACCACAAGAGTTTCGCAGTGTATTCTTTCAGCCTATCCATTTAATTTTAAGACCAAATCGTTCAAGGAGTCAGAAATGTGCCCTCGTACAGGAACACGGAGACAGTTGCGGTGCTCTCCCTCCGAATTATACGTGCTACAGCTGCTCCTGCAAAATCTCTTCTCTGTAACTGTTGAATCTCTGTCCTCGGTGCCGCGCTGACAGCCGTGTTGCATGGGTTTGGTTGGGGGGGAGCAGGCGGGCTCCAGAGCGGGGTGTAATATTCATGAAGAGGGGGCTCGGTGAGTTTCTCCCCCCGTGCCCGCTGCCTTTCCTGAGAGCTCTAACCATTCTCCTTTTGTTTCTCAAACTGCAGCCGAACCTCTTGAAGCCATTCTCACTGATGACGAACCTGAACATGGCACATTGGGAGCTCCGGAAGGGGACCACGACCTCCTCACTTGTGGCCAGTGTCAGATGAACTTTCCGTTGGGGGACATTCTTATTTTTATTGAGCACAAACGGAAACAATGCAATGGCAGTCTCTGCCTAGAGAAGGCTGTGGATAAGCCACCTTCACCCTCACCAAGTGAGCTGAAAAAAGCATCCAATCCCGTGGAGGTTGGCATCCAGGTTACACCAGAGGATGACGATTGTTTATCAACGTCATCTAGAGGAATTTGCCCTAAACAGGAACATATAGCAGGTAAATTAAAGCAAGGAGAATTGTTTGCGAGTTTATTTCTGTTTCAGTTGCAACGTAGCATGTTGGCAGTCATGCGCTGCAGTGTCTGTGTGTTCTGCTCCCCGTGAGGGCCGGCGTGTCCATGCCCTCCCTGCCTTGGGTTAGTGGTGTTTCCTGGTGCCTGCGCAGTGGCGGGAGCAACAGGCACGTGCCGTGACAGCCAGTGTTTCTGGCCGTATTGTTTGAGGCCACTCTTGTGATTTGCCTGTATTTTAGTCACCGTCTCCCGGTGTCTCGCCTGCCGGAGCGCCGCAGGAGGCTTAGGCTGCCGCGTGAGAAAGTGACGAGCTTTTGAGTCTTTGGCAAAGTCAGGGGTGAAAGGGTTAACCGAGCATCCACCAGCCTTGGTTCCATATTGGCTGTCAGCGTACAGACTGTAATTAAACACAGCCCCATGGCAAAATGACACCACCGACCTTGACTTTAAGATGCCATTTTCGACTGGCCAGGCCAGACTAGAGAGGGCAGTTGCTGAAGCGCACAGACATGCTTATTCGAAAAGTTTAAGGGCATGTTGGAAATTTCAAAAGGTTGGTTTGACAGGAAAGGCTGCTCTCTGCAGCCTGCCTCCTCAGCCAAATGATAAATGCTTTGCTGTGCTCTCTCTTGTCTCTGATGTGGTTTTGACAGATGTATCTTGATTTTGTTTGCGGTTTACACAACCACATGTCAGCTGTACAAATGTCCAAGGCAGAGTTCTGTTTTGTGCAACAAACAACATGAAGTGTAATTTAAAAAAAGCAAAAAGGGTAAATAATTCCATTTCATAGCGTAATGTTTTTTTTTTTATAAAATCAGAAAGCCATTGGCCATGCAGATATTTTCACAAATGAGGTTAAAAAAAATGAAAGGGTACCATGTGAAAGAAAATCCCAGAGCCCTGGGAGTGTAACAAGGCACGCTCTGCTTTTAAAACCCTACTAGTAAACAAAAGTACTGCCCATTTGCAGCAAGCATTTCAGATCACTTCAAACCATGCCAGTCGAAAAAGGCGAGACTGCAGTGTATCAACCCCAATGAATGCCTAAACCAGTTTCAAACTCCCCCTCCAGTGATGTTTGTGATATGGCACTGCCAGTACCTCTCTTTGGGGAGCCCACAGGACTGCTTGAGGTTGTTGGAGGTGCAGTGCATCATCATGTGATGTGCTGGAGCTTGTCTTGGGCTTGCTTTGGCCACAAAGTTAAACCGTAATAGGGCAGTAGGCGGTGGGAGGTGCAGCAGGATCCTGGCCTCCAAGACGGCCACCAAACTGTGCCGGAGAGCTGCAGTTTTGGAGGTTTTTGTGGTGGCAGCAGATCCGTATTGGTGCATGGGTGTCTGTCTGTGCATGTGTGCAGAGCCATGTGCGTGCACACACAGACGTCATGTGAACAAGTGTGTGCTGTTTCTGCAGAGTAATCAGTCTTTCCTTGAAACGTGACTATCTCTACATTTAAGAGGAAGCACAGGCTCAGCTAGTGCTAAGCTATATTTTGAATGAGACTTAAACCCCCCCAAGAATTCCCCATATTGCACATCCCAGACACGGATGTTAAAGTATGGTTTCTTTCCCAGAGTAGTAGAGGGCAGTGCCCATTTCCATGTGCTGCCTGCGATCTGACGGAAAGCGAGCAGCAGTGTAGGGCATGATTAATGAAGCAGGAGCCTAGCGGAAGGGATTTGTAGTCTTCCAAGCTCTGGAGCCATACTAAATCACCAAATATGGAGGAGCGGTGGTATGATGTAACGCTGCATTTACGTACGGCGCCGCTCTGCTCAAAAGACAAAACACAGTATCTGTCAAGCAAGAATTAAACATGCTGTCATCCCTATGGACCGAGATCGGTCCCTGGGCTGGAGGGATGGCCACGCCGAGGAGTTCTGCACAAGGGGAACCTCCTCTGCTGAGGGTTTTGCTCTGGCACTAGCTTGGTGCAGGAGGCTTAGCGAGCCAAGTCTTGCTTTGGCGTGGTGCAGGTGACGTGAAACAAGGAGGATTTGGGCTTGTGCGCTGTCATTGGGCCGCTAATTCAGAAAGGGCTGTGGTTTTACCTGACTGTAAGTGCTTCACTGAGCAGCGGCGGTGGCTGAGGACAGGGGCACAAGCGGCAGGGCCTGAGCCTGCTCACTTTTACATGTAGGTGGGCTTGACTGGGAGCAGGCTTGGCGCTCTCTGCAGGAGGGTCCACAGAGCAAGCTGTGAGTGTGTCCAGAGAGATGGAGTTCTGTTTGTCAGGACTCTTCTTCCCCAAGGTTTCTGGCTGTGGTGCCCAGCCATACCTATATGGATGGGAGGTCCAAGAATGCAGGTTCTCTGCACCTCCCTGGCTGGGCTGGAGCTGAGCAACACTGGGATCCCTTGGCTTTTCCTGTTGGTTGGAAATGCAACCTGGCTTTGGGGAAGGGAGAAGGTGCACCAGGAGTTACGGGTGCACTGTTCCTCCCCTTCTTGTTTTCATCTCCCTTTTCAGTTGGATGCAGTTGGAGTTCAGCTCCCTTGTGTCACAAAGAAGTGATAGCTGGAGTGACCCATTGCTCGTAGCCAGTAGTTTGAGGAGTCCAGCAGTAAAATTTCCAGTGAAGGTCGGTCTTGGAGCCTGAACTGTGAAGTTCAGGCTTCAGGAAGGCCCCTGCGAAGAACCTCAAACTCTTCCAATTCAGCTATTTATATCTGATTCCTGTGCAAGAATGCAAAATGCAAGATTTGAGTGTGTAATTAAGGGAAAAAAAAAAGATAGAGGGTGCCTTTGGAAAAATGCACAGAAGTTGGGGAAGTGATTCTTTCTGCTAAAAGACTATAAAATGCATATTTTGTAGCAATATAAAAATGTTCCAGATTAGTTTTGAGGGTGGAAGAGGTGTTCCAGGTTAGGCCTAGATACAGATGTGCTGTGGGTGAGCTCTGGTTGCAGTTTTTTCCCTGTCTGCAGTTTTCTAGTCAGTAAGTTGGGGTGTTACAGTAAAAGAGAATCGTAAGTCATGGTTAAAGACCTACGGAAGAGGAAGGAGGCAGCTACTCATTCAAATGCAGGGAGAAGTGTCTGTTTTAATTGTCCTTAAGCTGCTCTTTATCTTGCCATTTTCCAGAGACAGGGATGAGGACAGGAGCTTATATGTGTGTGTGCAACCTGTGCAGCAGCTGTGGGATCCATACAGGTGCAGGCATGTGTCCATACCTGGCTCTTCCATGTAGGTGTCTGCCTGTGCGCAGCTCTGCCTTGCTATAAAATTTTGAGTGATGCTGATCCAGCGCTGGAGCTGAAATGCCATAAATTTAACTGAAAATTAATAGGATATGTTGTGTGGGTCCAACAAGGCAGCTTTCATCAATATGTATGTCAAAGCCTTACCACCAGATACCGGCAGCCCGTGATTTGCGGTGAGGGCGACAGCAGGGCTTTAGTTATCCGCTCTCGCATTTTACAATAGGGGGAAATATTAACTGAAGTATCTGGAGATCACTGAATGTAAAATCACTGTTCACTTATTGAAAAGGCTGAGGAAATATTTATCGCCCGCCCATGTCAGGTTTTGGCAGTTTGTTTGTTGGGTGTATGAATCCGAGGGAATTAATGTAAGGTTGGGGTTGGAGTGAAGATCTTAAATGTTACTTGGATGCAGCTGGGGGAACACTTTGGCGTGCTGCTGCGAATTCCCCTGTATAATGCCGAGTGTGGATCTGTGGATGCTCTATTTACTGTATAAAGAGGGGAGGAGGAGGGGAGGTCATTTTTACTGCTTGAAACCTATATTCTCAAGCTGCTTGTGACATTCAAATTAAACACGTGGGAAAATAATGTAAGAAATCCCTCTGTCTGCTGCAGTCGGGGGAAGGTGAACGTCATTTGGTACTAAACTTGAGACTGAGTATTATTTGGTTATTACAGTTCTAGGGAAGTAATGTCTTTAAGCAGAAATTTTTTTGGACTGTTGTTAGTAGTTACCATTATAATTCTGTAGGTTGTGACTGTCGAGTCCTTGTTTTGTTTTGTTCTGGAGACAAAAAAATACTGCTATCTGCACTGAATAGTTAGCATTTCATCTGGACAATAAGATGAAAGCTTAAAAATAGAGGAGGGGAAGAAGGAATATGGGAAGATTTTGAAGTCAAATTCTGGCTGCTTTCCCCATACAAAGAAGGAGGGAGAGCAGGCTGGGTAAAATATTGCCGACAGGAAAAAATAGTGAGGGTGCTACCCAAAGGCTCCCGCTCCCAAGATTTGGAGCGCTGCGTACAAGCTGTATTTGTAAATAGGACAGAGAAAGGTTGTGAACCGGCAGCTTGGCTGTTTTGTCAAAGTACAATGTCAGAGAAACTCTTTCTAAGACAAATTGTAAATAGAAGTGTCACGATGATTGCATGATTGAGCTCTAGAAGTGTCTTGCAATTGTTGGCATTGTCAGAAGACTTTTGAAAGCTTAATTAAAGGCGGTGGCCTGTGCGGCTGTGAAATTTACTTCTTGGGGGGGAAAAATGTGAAAAATGTAGGGGATCAAAAAGTTGCTGTAATGCTGCTCGCGCAGGGATATAGAGAAGAGTCAATAGTTTCCCTGCTTTCCCTGTTGCCTTTTATAAATAACGTTTTTTGAAGAAGCAAGCATGTGACACCAATATCATCCTTTGTATGAGGTAAAGATTGTGTTAGTTTTCCTATTCCCTGCCGTTCCAGTCAGTTAATGTAAAAATGGCTATTTATTGGAAGCACAAGTATGAGTTCACTTGAAGAACAGAAGCAGGGTAGAAACTTTTCCTCTGCCTCTGCTTTCCAGGGGAGCATCACAGTGTTGTGGTGCCCTGAATATTTCTGCTTGTTTTTTTTTAGTTTCCTGCAAATCAGATCTCCTGAGAGGATGAGAAACATATTTTGTGTTCCTTCTCCTACTGCATGGGACACTGAATTGTGGAGCTGTCCACGAGCAGAGGCATCACTGCATCCAAAATGCTGGTGGTTCAAGAGGCAGCCTGGCACACGTTAAGCTCCATACAGATCTTGAAAGGTGCACGTTGGCATGATGTGCCAAAAGCTTTGGACGCAAGGCTCTGCGCAGAGAGTCCCAGCAACGAATGCTGGGTGACAGAAACTGAGTCAGGGAGTAAATGAAACACCTTCTAATTAGCCCAGTGAGAGAAATGAAGTCTTCCCTAAACATTCCCATAATTTGGTAATGCCTCTTTTAAAGAGAAGGAGGCCTATTAGCATCACCCCGTTTTGTATATGCAACCCTCAGCCCACAAGCTCTTTCTTGTTTCATTCAAATAATAAAGACAATTAAAGAGGCTTGCGAGGCACCGTCAGGCAACGGGAGCCTCCAGTTGTTTGCCTGCACACATCCTCATCTGGACAAAATATTTTTCAGACAAAATTCCCTTCAGGCTTCCGTCTGCTTTTATATCCACTAGTACCAGCTTTGTGCAATAGAAGGTGTTTAGCATCAAGCTGGACATGGCCTGGCACAGTGCCACTTGTGTTTTGTTGTGGTTTTTTTTTTTTAGCTAATCACCGAGGATCTCTCGTTACCTTTCTGCTTGTTGTGATTTTGTTCAGGTCACAATGCTGCCAGGGATATTGTGAGTCCGAGGAAGTTGTCTTCTACGATGGCAGGCATTTGAATGCAGCTTCCATCTGGGAGCGCTTGGTTTTATGTGTCAGCTACTGGGGTACTGCACAAGTCCATAAAACACATCAAGTCCATGTATTTCAATGTATTAAGACTTACAGATATGTATGTTCATACTGGTAGCATGGCCCTAAAATTAACCATTGGGTGGATTTTTTTTTGTTTTTCCCTTGGGCTAATGAACGTAATTTTGTCTCTCTCTATACATAGACAGCAGCTCCAGCCTGACGCCTGGTGACGTCGGGCATAGCAGGTTTGGGCTCATGTAGGTAGACACCAATACATGGATTGCTGTGATTTATGGCATACTTTTAAGAATAACAGGCACATTAATGGACCCACAAACCACCCAAGCGGTTGGGATGATCTGATAATGAAGTTCCATGAAACACAGTTTGCTCTGGAGGGGGCCCCATCTTGGGTGTGCTTTGCTCTGCCAGATGTGGATCAAACTCTTGCAGGAACTGGACCGGTGGCTGTGGACCCCTATGGATGAGCAGACCAAGTGCTCACATTATTCAAACCTTCCTGTGTTAATGCCGAATGCATTTTAAAGCCCATAAACATCCTCCCCGTCTCTAATCAGATTTAGTATGCAACGCATCCCACACGGGGTTCAGCCAGTTTGTTTTCCAACCTTTATTGGCCAGCTGCACTCGCTGTGCATCTTTAAAATATTTCAGCGAGGTTTTTTTTTTGCTCTTCTATTGCCGAGACTGCTAACTTGGTGGCTCATTCTTCATTCGGAGGTGGCATTGCCTGGGGTTGGCGAGGGAAAGGTTTGTGGTGTGGGGTGTGGCGAGGTCAGCTCCGATCCCAGCAGGGAATTTGTGTTCTTCATTTGCCTTTACAATCGGAGCACAGCTACTGTACCTTGGAGCAGCTCTCAGGTGTGAGCTCAGATGGGCGCATGTAAATGTCCTGTCAGATGCAACACAGGAATATTAATGTTTCCTCAGCACCATGCTATAATAAAGCTGTACACAGCCAGCTTAATATGCAGCCGGGCTGGGGAATTGTATAAAACTTCGATAGCCCAGTGTGAATGACAGCGGTGGGAAAAAAAAATTCAATATGCCACAGTTTCCATTCTTGTTTGCCTTTGATCTAAAGCAAAATGAAAACATCCTCCTCTTTCCCTCCTTGTTCTGAATAAGTGTCCTTCCTCTGCAAAATTGGATAGTAAGTAAGAAAAGAAGACAAAGTATGGGGCATGGTGCAGAATTATTTGAAGCACATTAACTTCAGCCCACTCGGGGATGTAATTTTTTCAAGTATTAGCAAACATTTATTTTTTTATAGTTGGGATTGTTGGCATTGCTTTTCATTCTTTTTTTAGCATCTGGGTCTGGTTGAAACAAAGAAAACAGAGCCACCACAAACAGGGGCTGGAGCCCCTTTTGCCCTCTGGCTTGGGCACGGCCCAGGCTGTACATCCTCCTTACAGAGGTTTCATTTGCATCTTCTTGTGTGTTTGAATCTTCAGCTCTATCCAAAGGTGTCTGTTTTTCAGTGCAGTTGTGTTAGAGGATATTTAATAATGTGCTCATTTAACTGAATCAACAGCTGTCAGGAGCGGTTGTAGTAAATCCACAAAATGCACAAAGAAAAATACATACGTTCCCTGAAACAAAACACTTGAAACAAATTGGCTGCCAAAAAAAGCTGCTGAATTCTGGGTTTGCAGACAGTGCACCAAAGTGTTTCTTCTCTGTGCTTTCCCCGGAGACCTCGCCCCGCTTGCCTGCTGCAGTTCTACTGGAACTGCTTACCTGAACAGGTTGCTTTTAAAGAAAAAATCCTATCACTTCCCTATCTGGTGGAACTCAGCTACAGCTCTGATTTTTGTGTTTCACACTAAATAGGTGAGACACCAAGTGGGGCAAGAGCAAAAGCCAAATAACTGCATTGCTGACAAGGCAGGAGGTTCAGTATCCCTGGGAAATATCTGTCAGGAAAAGCTATTTCTCTCTGCCCTTCCAGGCAGGCATTGTCAGGGTGCTTCAGAGGGTGCAGGATTCCCACTGGAGTGGGTGTGTTGGTTCAGGGAGATGTGGGGAGCTTTGGTCAATCAGAACTAAGGACTTTTTGCTTCCACCCTCCCCTGCTTTGCCTAAATGCTGTACAATTACACCTACAATTTGATCTTAGCTGCAGATAGAAAAACCTCTGCCTAAATAAACAATGGAATTACTGCTGAACAACAAAGGCTCAAAGAAGAGCCCTGCCTTTAGTGGTGTTATTATTGTTGTTGTGGATAATAATATTATTATTACTACTGTTATTATTGCTATTACTACAGCTATTACCGCTTTAAAATTATGCATCACACTTCCTCGTTCCTTTAGGAAGTAAGGAGTTTAATTTTGCATTAATTGCTTGCTTAATTGATTTATCAGGTAGAGAAATACAAAATACAAAAATACAAATGTGTTGTGTTGTATCTCCCCCCCCCCCCAATATTTGCAACAATTAATTTGTCACCCAGCATTACTTTGCTTCAGCGTCACAGCTGGGTTTTTTTGAGACATTGAATGAATCATCTGGGTTTTGTTGCATTTTAGCTACTGAGTTTATTCTTTGTGGAGTAAGAGAATAGATCAACAGAACTGTCGTTCATCCAGGGCATCGTGAGCGTACAGAGCATTTACTGTGTGAGGGTGGCCGGGGGCTTTTCCCTGTGTTTCTCTATTACTGATGCTGATTTTCATGTTTAGGGAAGAGTTGTTGTGCAATGAGAAACAGTAGTCCGGAAGCCTTGTTCTCTTTGAGGAGCTAGAACACAGTGGGATGCATTTGGAAAAAGAGATAGAGGCTGTATTTTTTTGTAATAAACTATAAACTGTCCTATGTTAAATTTGTGTTACGTTAGAAAAAATCAATAAGGAAAAATTAAATTCTGATAAAGATACTCTTGGATCTTAGAAAATAACTGCTGTCCTTTTAACTAAAACATTTGAGGAGCTTCAAAGAGTATGTATTTCTTCTGATCTTAGAGCTGTGTGACTGGTAGCAGGGAAAAAAAAAATCTTATTCTACATACAAGTGGATTGCTTAACAAGTCAGCACAGACACATACTTGTTTGTGCCATAGAGATAAAAATTCCTGTATAAAAATAATTCAGTTGCTGACAGCAGGCATTGTGCTGGGGCTGCCTCTTTTGTGTTGGCCAGGGGTCAGGGACCACGGCTCCCACTTTCTGCCGGGGGGAGGCTGTCACGATCGCTTGCTGGAGCTTGGAAATAAGTTAATTGCTTTATTTTAGTGAATGCTCAGAGCCCAGTAGTGTGGTTTTTATGTCTCTGGAAACAGAAAGAAGTGGGGGGAAAAAATCTCCTAAAGAGGGCACATGACTTGAAGGCAGTTTGGGAGACCATGGCCTTCAACAGCTCTGCGGCCCAGCAGTAGTTTCTAAACTTTTGTTTTGAATCTAATTCTGATTTATGCTGTCACATCCCATACTGGCCTTCCCTGGACTCTCTTTGTATGAAGTAATGTTGGTGTTGGGAGGGGAATTGCTTAAAATTAGGGATTTTAACATGGCCAATCCAGATGTTTGCTGTTGCGGCTGTTGCATGGCGCTGGTCCTATTGTGCCCAGTAAATGTAAAAAAAGCGGGGCATTAGCACAGCTCCAGGCATCATCTGTTTTGCTCTGCAGGGGTGCAGGTAGGATAAGCCATGAGGTCGGAGAAGGCTGGTGAGGTGGGAATAGGAATTATATGAACATTCATCCACCCTTCCAAGTCAGGGTGCCGGGGAGGCAGCCAGCGCTTTCCCCCCTGCCCCCTCCCCCCCAGGCTCCTTCTGGGATCGCTGGCAGAAGTGTCTCCCCTGCTCTGTGTCCTTTGGCATGGTTGAATCAGGCCAGCCAAGAGCAGAGCGGCTGGCGCTGAGCGGTGCCCCTGCAAACTCTGCTGGCTCGGCAGCCGCAGCTCCGCTCCGCGGGAGCACTGCGACTTTCGCAGTGGCACGCTCTGGTGCCGAGATCTTTTCATCCCTCCCTTTTAAATGCAGTGAGTCCCTAAAATTAATGCTGCTGCACTTTGATGAAAATAATGTTTTTATAATACATTTGCTGTTTACATGGAAGATGTGACTTAAGGGGAAAAAGGCTTTTTTGGAGGGTGGTGGAAATCTTGTTAATCTGCTCTCGGAGAGCGGCACACAATACTGCCTATGAGCAAGTCTGTGCTGCTTTTGATAAATTACCATGTTTAGAGATAGGTTTGGCTCTTAAGGGCTTAGTTTTCTGAACAAAGTCCATAACAATGTTTTCTGCCTCTGTTTGTCTCCAGCCCCTTTGGCTTGACTCGGAGCCCTGTGTTTAGTTGAAGCTCCGTCTGGAAGATATAACAATTTTGCATTAAAAAAATAAGGAAATCACAGGAAGAAAAACCCTTTTGCTTTTTGGATGAATCTTACTGATAATTTGCTAAAGCTCATTTGAATTTTAAGCACTTCTTTAATCTTCAAAGGCTAA